>NC_091825.1:57131785-57457142 GCF_038994185.2 Dermacentor albipictus
TTTGTTGGTTATCTTTTTTAAAAGACCTGTCTGGACTCCTTGCGCGCTGGGCTCTGCGCATTAAAGAATACGACATACACGTCATGTACCGCTCAGGTCGCAAGCACACTGACGCTGACGCTATGTCCCGCTCTCCGTTGCCAGCCGACGCGGCCTCCCTCTCCACCAGTAAGGCGGCATCCTCGGTCGACATCGAGACCTTCGCATCAGAACAGCACAAGGATACTCGGGTGGCTTCTCTTTTGGATCTCCTTTGTGGCTCGCCTGCATCTCCCATCTCCCGCTCCCTGCGTCGCAAGGCTGTCCATTTTGCTGTCCAGGATAACCTCTTGTATCGACGCAACTACCAGCCCGATGGTGGCAAGTGGCTCCTGGTTATCCCTAGGACTTTGCGTTCCGACATTTACGCGTCTTTCCATACTGACCCACAATGTGCACCCGCAGGCGTTTTGAAGAGGTATGAGCGCCTGCGGCAACGTTACTACTGGCGAGGAATGTTTACTTTTGTCCAAAAGTTTCTCCGCTCGTGCCCGAAATGCCAACGCCGCAAATCTCCGCTCATCCGGCCCACGGTTTATTACAGCCGCTTCCGTGCCCGGCTCGTGCCTTCGACCGTGTGGGAATTGACCTGTACGGGCCGCTACCACTAACACCCGCTGGAAAACGATGAATTATTGTCGCAGTTGATCACCTTACATGCTATGCCGAAACCGCTACTCTACCTGCAGCGACCGCCAGTGACGTTGCATCCTTTCTGCTCCATCGTTTCATTCTTCGTGATGGCCCACCTCGGGAGCTGCTGAGTGATAGATGCCGTGTGTTTCTGTCGCAGTCGGTTGAAGTTCTGCTTGCTCAATGCCGCATAGTTCACCGGACCACCACGGCGTACCATCCTCAAACTAACAGACTTGCAGAGCGTTTCAATTGCACCCTTGGTGATACGCTCGCCATGTACGTTTCATCGGAGCATACAAACTCGGACATAGTCCTCCCATTTGTCACGTACGCATATAATACGGCTATACAAAGTACCGCAGGATTTTCTCCATAGTTTCTTCTCTATGGTCGCGATCCTTCCCATACCATTGATGCGGTTTTGCCTTATACACCAGACGCGTCCGAATGTGCTCCCATTTCAGCCGTCGCCCGATACGCCGATGAATGCCGTCAATTAGCCCGAAAGTTCACCTCCGCTGACCAACAACGACAAAAAGCCAATTGTGATGGCGACGCTAGGAATCTGAACTTCGCTCCCGGCACCTATGTCTTGTTGTCCGTGCCTTCTACCACGCCTGGACTTTCGACAAAACTTCTCTCGCAGTATGATGGACCATACCGCATCGTCGAACGCACCTCTCTGGTCAACTATGTCATAGAGCCGCTTACATCGACATCCGTCAAGCGCCGCCGTGGACGGGATGTTGTTCACGTGCACCACCTGAAACAATTCTATGACCCGCTCGTATCCACGTCGTAAGTCGCCAGGATGGCTCCGCTTTTGCACCCGGGGTAATTGCAATGAAGAAGAAGAGCACAAGAACAAGGCCAGCCAGATCGTCTCTTCCATGCCTGCTGTGCAACCAGTGGGCCAGCCGGAGCGCCAGTGCTTGGCATGGGTGTGAGCCGTTCGGCCAACCAGCTGTCCCTGCTCTGCGTCACCTGCCTCCTCGGTTACGAAGAGACGTTACCCTCGGAACTGTTCAGTGCACCCGTTACAATAATGACATTTTCTGCCGCAACACTCACTGGTCACAAAATGAACGAAAAGCTCTATGCTTTTTCAATATAAAGGTTTCCTGGTCACAGAAATGTGCATCGTGTAAATGAGAAGAAACCACTCTGAAAACTCTATGGGCATTTTTTTCTTAGTGTGCTCAGGTTGACGGGTGAGCCCAGCGGACACCACTAAAGTTTACTTGCCCAGGCGCTACATGGAAAGCTCCTTGAGCGGGGATGGTAAAAACAGTCTGTGTTTGGTTACTCAACAGCTGTGACAGAATTGTTTGTGTGCCTTGGAGGAATGAGTTACTTATACCGGTCATCATTTCGCGCATGTTGTCTCGTTCTTCTTGTAGGAACTGCCGCTGCTGGTTGAACATGCTCGTTGAGTGTTCCTGGAGCAGCTCTTCATTTTTTTTATGTTCAGCATACTTGCTCTTGCTCCGCCTCCTTTGCAGCTGTAGTAGGCATGGGTTAGGTGCTTCACATGTAAGCAAAAAAGTATGAAATGAGAACGGTAGGTTTGTGAATGGTACTAAGGAATTTCAAACTGTGAAGTAATGTTATACTTAAGGAATATGACTTGTGGCCTTACAGTGGTACTTCTACAATAAACTATTCTCATAAAGAAATGTTAATGGTTGTCATATCAATGGGATTAATCTTGCGCTTGTAAAATGAACAATTACACAGTCCATAAGAATAAAAAAAATACATAGCATACGAATAACAAACACAATGATACGCTTTGAATGTGAAAGTTTGAAGTGCAAAGTAGTTTATTAAAGGAAAAAGAACAGAGAGCTAGAATGTCGACTCCAGAGTGAAATTATTTTTTGAAGATGGGATTGCTTTGTCAGTACACCCTGAAGAACACATGGCAGCGTACTAAGGTTTCCCCTCCCTTGTATTCTCCATCTTCCAAGCTCTCTGCGCAGCATCGCACGTGTAGTGTGATTGACACACAGCAGTGCTCTGCGTGTCGGCTAAGCTAAATTGTATGCACACATTTCCCAATCTTGAGGGAAATCAACGTGTTCGGTATTTTGTTTTCATATTGGGATTCCCGCGCTAGTAGGCTGGAATGTTAACCTGCTGTTTAAAGCATTCTGAGCACTCAACCTCAAGCTGAGTGTAAATGTTTCTTTAAGGATTGAGATGACTGAGCACCTGTGTGTTAAGTGGTTTTCCGCTGAGTGTCGCCCAAATGATAATCTGGCGCACTAGGCGTACGGCATTTCTTTTTCTAGCATGCAGTGTGACCAGATTTTCGTGTCCAAATGCATTCTACTACTTCTTTTGTGGCCTAGATCAGCAGTACAAGAACGTTCTTTAGTGCACATTTCATGCAACACTTTCATGCACTGATGACGAAACCGTCACTTACAATCATCGAAGGACTCGCTCATGTCATCAGCAGGCTCGCTCCCTTTGCGAGAGAGCAAAGAGAAACAAACCACTAATTACACTTGAAGACAATATGCCCAGTTACGATTGGCTATTTCATGTCAACGAATTCCTGAACACACCCGGAAAGTTCTGCAAGTAGCTAAGGAGCCGGCTACCCTGCGCGTTCTTGAGCCCAGTGGAAGCCCTGCTCGGCTAAAATGCAGCGACTACCCGACCCTGCTGTATGGTACGAAGTACCACTCATTTCAAGGCACACATTCTTAGTGTGCTCCCACCAGTGTTCTCACCTGTCATGCTCTTTTCGCGCTCCTTGATGTTCACGCTGTCAACTCCGCCGGAAAGTGCCTCGCTCCGGTGAGACAGCAGCGCGAGCACTTCCGTGAACCACTGCCACGCGGCTCGCGACGCCCCGCTTTTGTTTTGCTGGTGCAGCTCCTGATGAGATAACATACGCGGAGACAAGCAAATTTTCCTGAGTTGCTGCCACGACCAGCGGTACTCATGCTCGGCCATCTCCGCTTCGATTCTTTGGAAATGCGCTTGGTTACGCTGACGCCTGTAGTCTAACAGCTCACTGATCTTCATTTCACTAATTAAGGCAAGAAAGGTGGTCGTTTCCTCGCGGGTGAAAGAAACACGAGAAGTTTCTTCGCGGGAAATTCCCGTGCAACGAGCAGCTGCAGACGCCATTTTTTGTTTTGGTGACTTTCCGTTCATGCAGTACCGCAGCCGTGCAACAACGGCAGTCCCGCAGGAAATTCGATGGCATTCTGTTTACATGTTATTTTTAAATGCGCATCTTTAATCTCAATTCACCTCGTTTTTTGCATTGCATACGATACGCCTTCCTAGCGAATTACTGCGTTTACATAAGTGCAATACGCTAGAAAAATAATACGATACGTTACTGTCGCATTCATGTAAACAAGGCTTGTGTTGAAGTCGTGGGTCGCCCCTCCCAGCGTGAGGGTGGTGATCCGGCGAAGAATTTGGGCTACGTCAACACGTGGCGTGCTGGCAATAATATATTCGGCCCGGAACGAGTGCGAATGACGAAGTGGTCACCCGTACCGTGCTATTGAGAATTGCTAGACACCACAAGGGCACGGAAGATTTGTGCGTCATGAAGTTCCGAATGGCTAGACATTTTTTGGCCGCATAACAATTTTTAGGTGTGAGCATGGCAGCGGTCGCAACTTTCTTAGTAATTGGCGCTGCTCCTTCTCGTGTGGCGATATTCGCGCCGGTGCAATCTGTCGACGCAGCGGGAGCGTTCGCCGAGGCAGCCCCGGCGGCGGCCTGGCTGAGCGGAATGCTTGCAGGTCTGGCTGTCTGCACTGTTACCGCGCGAGCTGGTCGTACTTTTCTTGGCGTTGGTGTTCATGAAGCGAAATCGCCAGTTTTCTTTTAACACCGGCATCCGTCGCCGGCCCCGGTGGCTCAGACAGGGTGGGTTGTAGTACTGGGGCCTCGTCTTCGCTGGTCGAGGTCGTCGGCGTCCATGAGGACCGGGGGGAGGGGGGTGTTGAGGGGGCTAACCGCAGGTTTGTGGAGGTGGTCGTGTTGGGAGCATGTGGGGAGCGTCCATAGTGTTGGTGGAGATGGCTGCTTCGCCAAGCCCTGTAGTCCGTACTCGCCGACGCGAGCTAGACCTAGTGGGCCAACGCCCGCTTCGAATTTTATGGAGCCGGTACAGAAAGAACGAAATGTCTTACTTGCTCGGGAAAGGTGTCCGGGTGTACCGGATCGTGATTTGTTGGTGGTCCGACGCAATGCCAGTGATGATGTGGAAGTAATCAGGTCAGGGAGAAGCCATGTTCAGCGGAGCGCAAGCGACGCACATCCGCTCGCTCCGAACGCCGAAGCTCAAGCCGCCCACGGATATGGTGGTCCTCGAATGAGCGTCTCCCCAGGAGGACGTGGGTTTGTTCGGGCGTTGCGCCTCGTGCAGGAGAGAAATGCCTCACACTGACTTCGATAGCCCCCGCGAATGGTTTTCTAGTCAGTAAAGAGGCAAATCACTAAAGTTTCTATAGTTCTGCATTTTGTCTGTGTTGCTTTGAAAAAATTCACAGAGCTCTCGATATGACGTAATAGTTTTGCGGGAACGCGCTGCATGGGGAGGAGTAATTATTGAAAAGAAAATGAGACATGCACGTATTCGCAGCAATTGCTACAAAAAAAAAACCGATAAGGGTTCCTCGAAAAGAAAATCATTGCAGTTGAGAATTTTGTCCTGGGGGGTATCTGTACGAGGAGGGGGGCTACTAGACTGTCCATTTCGGCCGCTGCTGATTGGCTAGGGCCCCTCGTCTCCTCCTCGCTCGTACGGCTGCATCCAATCAGCAGGGCCAATGTGGACTAAGTGGACTGTCCATTTGCACGCACCACAGGTGTGCGGAACTGCAGTATTCATGATCATTCTAGTAGGCCTTCGGCCTAGCACAAGAGGATTTTTGAAATAATTCAATTTCTCCAAGCAAAATGCGTCAGAAATTTGTAAGGTACGACTTACGCACAACCGGTAGACATGATAGCATCGGGTTGTATTTAAAATATACAAGTAAACATATTTCTATTACGCTGCAACTCAAGCACGAAGCCTTCCGAAATTTTCTGGGATTTTTCGAGTCCGCATGCAACTCGATAAATCCTGGCCAAGTAGAGGCTGACAGCTTACCTGTAAAACATCCGAAGACATCTAAGCAGTTATGAGTTGTGAATGCATTATGTCCAATTGAACGCCGCTGAGCGGTATTCGTTTAGAGCTTAATCTAGGCTGGAATGAATACAAGTGTCCCGAATGTGAAGAAGGGCACACCAGTGAAGTTGTCATGAGACATGTGTTATGGTGCAGTGCTAACATTCTGTTGAACTTTTGCCGTCACATGAACGGCAAACTTTATGACGCCGACGATAAATCAAGGCAAAGAAGCTACTCTGAAGAAGAGGGCAGCACATGTGACTTTTCAATATAAGCCATGCTCCCTGTCATCATTTACCCGAAATTCGTTCTCAATCCTAAGGTTGAACAATTTGATTTTTATGGACGGTCTTTTTAATATTGCAGCGCGCAAATAGTTTTGCGATAATAAAATAATCTTGGAACACCATCTGATCTCTGGGGGCCTTCTGCTCAACTATGCCTAAAAAAATTTACTGTGCTCTGGTTAACGTTGCTTATAAGGACGCGATCCCTTCATTCAACCCGCATCCCCGAGCACATCGCCGGACTCTTCCCTCTGACGTCACTCGCCGAGCGCTCAGGCCTTCTCATATCTAGGTGGTGTTGCCTCGCCACGGATATTTCTCTCTCTCTCGCTCCCTAGTCACTACTACGCATGCGCCACTAGTAGCACCGAACCACAGGTGTTCCGCCGCTGCGCAGCGCCGCGCCTTTCTGCCGCCGCCATTTAGTATGACGTCACACTGCGTTCCCCGTAGTTGCGCTCACCTCCCCTCGCCAGCTGCGTCGCATGCCTGATAACATGTAGGAGGATTGAAAAGGAGAGCTCGCGTGCGCCGCAACCACAGTCGAGGCCACAGTATGGACGGCGACAATTCTGATAAGCAGGACGAGACCTGGAATCGACATCGGAACGAGATGAGGAAACGATCGCCCAGGAAACAGACTAAAAGCGTGCTGAACGACTGGCTAAACGCCACCACATAACTAGATAACGAGACTAACCTGGACTTACAATCAAGAATAATCAAGGCTAACCATGCTATGTCTCTGATTTCGCTACATCATCATCATCATCAGCCTGGTTACATCCACTGTAGGGCAAAGGCCTCTCCCATACCTCTCCGACTGCCCCGGTCATGTACCAACTGTCGCTATGTTGTCCCTGCAAACTTCTTAATCTCATCCGCCCACCTAACTTTCTGCCGCCCTCTTCTACGCTTCCCTTCCCTTGGAATCCATTCCATAACTCTTAATGACCATCGGTGATCTTCCCTCCTCATTACGTGTCCTGCCTATGCCCATTTCTTTTTCTTGATTTCAACTAAGATATCATTAACTCGCGTTTGTTCCCTCACCGAATCTGCTCTTTTCTTATCCCTAACGTTACACCTTTTATTCTTCTTTCTTTAGCTCGTTGCGTCGTCCTCAATTTAAGTAGAACCCTTTTCATAAGCGTCCAGGTTTCTGCCCCGTATTTGAGTACTGGTAAGACACAGGTGTTATACACATTTGTCTTGAGGGTTAAAGGCAAGCTGCTGTTCATGATCTGAGAATGCCTGCCAAACGCACCGCAGCCCGTTCTTATTCTTCTGATTATTTCAGTCTCATGATCCGCATCCGCCGTCACTAGCTCTCCTAAGTGAATGTATTCCCTTACCACTTCCAGTGCCTCGCTACGCATCGTAAACTGCTGTTATTTTCCGAGAGCGTTAAATGTTACTTCAATTTCAAGCAGAATAATTTTTAAACTCACACTTCTGCTTTGCATCTCCAGGTCAGTGAGCATGCATTGAAATTGGTCCCCTGAGTTACTAAGCAAGGCAATATCATCAGCGAATCGCAAGTTACTAAGGTCATCATCATCATCATCATCAGCCTGGTTGCGCCCACTGCAGGGCAAAGGCCTCTCCCATGCTTCTCCAACAACCCCGGTCATGTACTAATTGTGGCCATGCCGTGCCTGCAAACTTCTTAATCTCATCCGCCCACCTAACTTTCTGCCGCCCCCTGCTACGCTTCCCTTCCCTTGGGATCCAGTCCGTAACCCTTAATGACCATCGGTTATCTTCCCTCCTCATTACATGTCCTGCCCATGCGCATTTCTTTTTCTTGATTTCAACTAAGATGTCATTAACTCGCGTTTGTTCCCTCACCCAATCTGCTCTTTTCTTATCCCTTAACGTTACACCTATCATTCTTCTTTCCATGGCTCGTTGTGTCGTCCTCAATTTGAGTAGAACCCTTTTCGTAAGCCTCCAGGTTTCTGCCCCGTAGGTGAGTACTGGTAAGACACAGCTATTATATACTTTTCTCTTGAGGGATAATGGCAACCTGCTGTTCATGATTTGGGAATGCCTGCCAAACGCACCCCAGCCCATTCTTATTCTTCTGATTATTTCCGTCTCATGATCCGGATCCGCCGTCACTACCTGCCCTAAGTAGATGTATTCCCTTACGACTTCCAGTGCCTCGCTGCCTATTGTAAATTGCTGTTCTCTCCCGAGACTGTTAAGCATTACTTTAGTTTTCTGCAGATTAATTTTTAGACCCACTCTTCTGCTTTGCCTCTCCAGGTCAGTGAGCATGCATTGCAATTGGTCCCCTGAGTTACTAAGCAAGGCAATATCATCAGCGAATCGCAAGTTACTAAGGTATTCTCCGTTAACTCTTGTCCCCAATTCTTCCCAATCCAGGTCTCTGAGTACCTCCTGTAAGCACGCTGTGAATAGCATTGGAGACATCGTGTCTCCCTGCCTGACGCCTTTCTTTATTGGGATTTTGTTGCTTTCTTTATGGGAGACTACGGTGGCTGTGGAGCCACTATAGACAGATTTCAGTATTTTTACATACGGCTAGTCTACGCCCTGACTCCGTAATGCCTCCATGACTGCTGAGGTTTCAACTGAATCAAACGCTTTCTCGTAATCAATGAAAACTACATACAAGGGTTGGTTATATTCCGCACATTTTTCTATCACCTGATTGATAGTATGAATATGGTGCATTGTTGAGTAGCCTTTACGGAAACCTGCCTGGTCCTTTGGTTGACAGAAGTCTAAGGTGTTCTTGATTCTATTTGCGATTGCCTTAGTAAATACTTTGTAGGCAATGGACAGTAAGCTGGTCGGTGTATAATTTTTCGAGTCTTTGGCGTCCCCTTTCATATGGATAAGGGTTATGTTAGCGTTCTTCCAAGATTCCGGTACGCTCGAAGTCATGAGGCATTGCGTATACAAGGGGGCCAGTTTTTCAAGAACAATCTGCCCACCCTCCTTCAACACATCTGCTGTTACCTGATCCTCCCCAGCGGCCTTCCCCCTTTGCATAGCTCGTAAGGCTTTCTTTACTTCTTCCGGCGTTACTTGTGGGATTTCTAATTCCTCTAGACTATTCTCTGTTCCATTATCGTCGTGGGTGCCGCTGGTACTGAAAAATCTCTATAGAACTCCTCAGCCACTTGAACTATCTCATTCATATTAGTAATGATATTGCCGGCTTTGTCCCTTAACGCATACATCTGATTATTGCCAATTCCTAGTTTCTTCTTCACTGCTTTTAGGCTTCCTCGGTTCCTGAGAGCATGTTCAATGCTATCCTTATTATACTTCCTTATGTCAGCTGTCTTACGCTTGTTGATTAACTTCGAAAGTTCTGCCATTTCTATTCTAGCTGTAGAGTTAGAGGCTTTCATACATTGGCGTTTCTTGATGAGATTTTTCGTCTCCTGCGATAGCTTACTGGTATCCTGTCTAGCGGAATTACCACCGAGTTCTATCGCACACTCCTCAACGTTGGCCATAAGATTGTCTTTCATGTCTTCAACACTAAGGTCCTCTTTCTGAGTTAAAGCCGAATACCTGTTCTGTAGCTTGACTCGAAATTCTTCTATTTTCCCTCTTAACGATAACTCATTGATCGCCTTCTTATGTATCAGTTTCTTCCCTTCTCTCCTCAAGTCTACGCTAATTCCAGTTCTTACGATCCTATGGTTACTGCAGCGCACTTTGCCGAGCACGTCCACATGTTGTGTGATGCCAGGGTTAGCGCTGAGTATAAAGTCTATTTCATTTATAGTCTCGCCATTTGGGCTCCTCCACGTCCACTTTCGGCTATCCCGCTTGTGGAAGAAGGTATTCATTATCCGCATGTTGTTCTGTTCGTCAAACTCTACTAATAACTCTCCCCTGCTATTCCTAGAGCCTATGCCATATTCCCCCACTGATTTGTCTCCAGCCTGCTTCTCGCCTACCCTGGCATTGAAGTCGCCCATGAGTATAGTGTATTTTATTTTGATTTTACCTATCGGCGATTGTATTCATAGAAGCTTTCAACTTCCTGTTCATCATGACTGGTTGTAGGGACGTAGGCCTTCACGACCTTCATTTTGTACCTCTTATTAAGTTTCACAAAAAGACCTGTCAGCCTCTTGGTAATGCTATAGAATTCCTCTTTGTTTCCAGCTATATCCTTATTAATCAGGAATCCGACTCCTAGTACTCATCTCTCCGCAAGGCCCCGGTAGCACAGGACGTGCCCGCTTTTTAGGGCTTATATGCTTCTTTAGTCCTCCTAACTTCACTGAGCCCTACTATATGCTATTTACTGCCCTCTAATTCCTCCAATGGCACTGCTAGACTCGCCTCACTAGATAACGTTAACGTTATTAACGTCAACGTTAATATTAACGTTAACGTTAATTAACGTTAACGTTAGCGTTAAATGTTGCCGGGTTCAGATTCCAATAGCGGCCTGTCCGGAACCAGGGATTCTTAGCAACCTCTGCTGCGTCGCAGGTCTTACCGCCGCCGTGGTCAGTTGCTGCGCTGCCGCTGGTATATCGCTACGTATATAGCGCTACGTATGTCCTGGCATAGCCGAGCTAACCACTGCCAATTTGTTTTATTTCTCTTCGTTTTTTTTCGGCATTGCGCATTTCACTGGCGGCGTTACGCACGAGCTGTTATCTTATCGCGCAGCGCACAAATTTGTGCGCTGTGCACAAGCACACATGACTAGCGGTATTATTCAGTACTACACGAATACTGTCGCAGAGCAAGCGGATCGCAGAGCATGATCACGGCGCTAGAACACGGTAGAAAATGGCATAGTTTCCGTACCTGCGCACGTGACCGCACGACCGTGGGAACAAGGAGATGAAGTGGAGGGAGGGAGGGAGGGAGGGAAAACTTTTGAGTCTTTCGAGAGTTTCGCGGTTATGAGGTCTCCGTCGTCTTCATCTTCTTGGCGCTGGCGACTGGAGACTTCTCTTCAGCAAGGGTGGGCCCCTATTCCAGGGCTCCACTGAGTCGCGCTGCATCGCTCGCGTGCTGCACTAGGGCCCTATGGGCCGTGAGCTCGCTGCTGGTGAGCCGAATCTCCCATTGCTCCGCACTCGGGTGTTCGTGTTTGTGGAATGCTTTGTTGCGTTCGCACTCCCAGGTGATGTGGTAAAGTGTAGGTTTGGCACCGCACCAAGGGCAGGTGGCCCTGTATTGTGTCGGAAACATCTTATTGAGCACGTGTAAGTTGGGGAAGGAGTTTGTCTGTAGTCTGCGCCAGCTGGTCGCTTTCTCCTTTGAGAAGTCTTTGTGTGGTGGCGGATATCTAATTCTAGTTCCTCTATGTAAGTTCAGGGTCTCTGCGTATCCCCCCTCGCATGCCTGTAGGTGGGTCTTCGGGGCATTTGACCACCCAGCTCGGAACGCTTCACCCCGAGCTAGGCTGTCTGCCCTTTCGTTCCCCACTATGCCTACGTTGCACGGGATCCAGATTAGTTTGTGTCGGGGCTTTTCCTTCTCGGCGGAGGTGGCTCCGCTGAGTATTCTGAGGGCAGTTTTGCTGATTCTGCCTCTCGTGTAGTTGCTGCACACCTCTTTTGAGTCCGTCAGTATGTTGAGAGATCGGCCTGTTCTATAACCTTCCGCTGCCGCCAGCGCTACGGCAATCTCCTCGGCCTCCGCTGTGCCAGCGACCTTTGCTGTGGCATACGTGATCGGGTTTCCTTCCCTATTAACCACTACCGTCGCGGCTACGCGTTCTCTTCCGTGTGGATATACGGCGGCGTCCGTGTATACTGTATTGTGTAGCTGGGCTAGCGTTCTCTCAACATATTCGGCCCTAGCTTTTCGCCTGTTTTCGTGTAAGTTCGGATCCATATTTTTTGGCAGTGGTCCCACATAATGGTTTTTCTGAGGTGGTCCGGTACGTCCACGTATCTGTCTGCCAGTCCGCTCGTATCCCGACCCAACCTCCTCAGGAGCGCTCGTCCCGTAGGGTTGCCTCTGAGTCTCGCGGTTTGCGTACGCAGCAGAGCCTCGGCGAGCTCGCTGAAGGTGTTGCTGATGCCCAGCTGGAGCAACTTCTCGTTCGACGTGTTTCTCGGTAGACACAGAGCAAAAAACATGCCGACATTCCGTTTGTGTGTTGTAATATTTCTCTAAACATTAGTTCGTCAATTCAAGCAACACACCACAGAAATAACAGATGTCTTGAATAATTCTGGAAGCCACGTGTCACTACGAGTGATGTCACACTGCGGACTCGAGTACGCAGGCGCAGGGACGCGATTACGTCATCCTCCTGCTTGGAGCGCGGCGGCCGCGAGAAGCAAAAAACGGAGTTCGGTTTGAAATTTCAGATCTTTCCACGGCCCGTAGTGGTGTAATACCTTGCAGGCACTATCGTTATCGCGCAATGTATGCACAGCGCTTGTCAGCTCAAAATGGCCAGAGCTGGTAAGGGGCCCTTTAAAAGAGAAGCTTAAGCCTCGTCTAAATTGTTGATTTGGCCTTACCGAAGTGAACTAGGAACGCACGCGAGAGCGCGCGCCCAAGAAACGCGCGGACAACACAGGCTCCCGAAAACGAGAGCGAGGGTGACGTTGCGTCGCGGCAATGCCCTTTCCCTTCACGCAGCACGTCTCGCGCTACTGCAGCAGCAGGTGTTGGCTTTCGCCCGCGCTGCTCTTTTGAGGCGCGCTCGTGACATGGCGTATCAGCCAAGGGGAACTCCGTTGAGGTGCGCTCATGACGTGGCGTTGGAGCCAAAGTACTGTTTCACTGCTAGAATACACAGGCATCGGCTTTTTCGCTGAAAGGCCAATTGACGCTTTCCCATCAAAAACGGGAATCTGTAATGCGGGCCACTTGATCCCTCTGCTTGTCCGATATTACTCCAGTTCACGTCAGGATGCGGTGTACTGCTACGCATGACTGATTTATTAACGGCTATTCCACTCTTGGCGGGATGTTCGACAAGCCGTGTTCCGGTCGCAGTAGATATGTAGTTAGTGGTGACGCCATTAGTCAAATACTATTGATTTTACTTATGGTTTTGGTCGGTGACTCGCGCCTACTTAACGATGAAAATGCGACGTTATGCCTTCCACTAAGTCAAAATTTATATGCAGTGCAGTTATGACGACTCAGTGAAAAGTTCGGAAAGGATCTTTATGCGACCATTGCTCTCTTTCAAGAGAGTACGCTGCACATTGGTATACTACAATGTGGTTGACGCACTTATTTACTATCCATCGTAATTTCCGACTACAGTACGTGGTAGAGGGCTTCGGTTAGTTTGGGCCATATGACCATCACGTGCATCATTACGTGCAACGAAACACCTGTATACGCGACTAATGTGGATCTCTCCTTTTCTCTCCCCTGCCCCCGTTCACCTTTCTTTCTCCTCCAGGGTAAGGACCGATGGAAATGGAGCGAATACTTCGAAGCCTTCAAAGACCTTAACCTGGACTATCTGCAAGATGACAGCATGGTCAGGCTGGCACATCCGAAATATCTACTCGGCCTTGATGCATACCTTGACACTTGGATCCAAACGTAAGGACTCTGTTCCGCTTCAATACATTTCCCGCCCTAGGTTCGCAATTTTTGGCCGCATCATAGACGCTGTATTTGTAGTCGTTGCACAAAGAGGTGTTTGAATTTGTAGTTACTTTTTTTCCTAGCATTGAATGAGAGGTGTTGCAGAGTCAGGGGAGCGCGTAGAACCGCCGTGACCACGACGTGTACCACGACGTGTACCACGACGTGTACCACTTGGACAGAGATGCTTTAATGTTGTACCACAATACCGATACAAGACATAGACATCTTATCCGTTTGAGATGCAAATGATGCAGGATAAAGATCATCACCATAATAATATGAATCATCAGCCTATTTTATGTCCACTGCAGGACGAAAGCCTCTCCTCGCGGTAACCAATTAAACCGTTCCGGCACCAGCTGATTCCAACTAGCACCCGGAAATTTCAAATTTTGTCGCACCACCTAGTTTTCTGTCGTCTTTTACTGCGCTTTCCTTCTCTTGGTCCCCATTCTGTCACCCTAATGGTCCAACGGTTATCTACTCTACGCATCATAAGACCTGACCAGTGCCTTTTTCTCCCTTCATGTCAATTAGAACGTCATCTATACCCGTTTGCTCTCTGATCCAAGCTGCTCTCTTTCTGTATCTTAAAGTTATGCCTTAAATTCTTCGTTGGATCGGTCTTTGCGCACTCTTTAACTTGTTCTTAAGGTTCTTTGTCAGTCTCCAAGTCTCTGCCCCATATGTTATCACCGGTAAAATGCACTGATGGTATACCTTCCTTTTCAATGATAATGGTACGCTTGTATTCAGGATCTCACTATGTCTGCCGTATGCGATCCAACCCATTTTATTCTGCTGTGAATTTCCTTTGCATGGTCAGGTTTCCCTATGATTAGCAGACCTAGGTAAACGTATTCTTTCACAGACTCTACAGGCTGACTGGCGATCCTGAATTCTTGTTCCCTTGCTCGGTTATTCAATATTAGCTTGTTAATTTGCATATTAATCTTCAGCCCCACTCTTACATTCTCTCTGTTAAGGTCCTCAATCATTTGTTGTAACTCGTCCGCAGTGTTGCTGAATAGAACAATGTCATCGGCAAACCGAAGGTTGCTGAGGTGTTCGCCGTCGATCGTTACTCCTAAATCTGCCCAGTTTAATAGCGCTGCATAGCATAGGAAAGATAGTGTCTCCTTGTCGGACTCCTTTATATATATATATATATTATAATACCGAGGCCGATTAAGCTGTCCAGCGCTGTTTAATCCAAGAAAGGCAACGCCCCAGCTCATGCGCGAAGAAGTCGAAGAACAGGGAAGATTTTCAGGGAAGAACTGGGAACAGGAAGAATTTTTGAAGATCGATAAGAAGCAGTTTCCCCTCCAAAAACTGCTGCAGTTAGTTTTCCGAGTGCTGGTCTCGACAAGACCTGAAGTGGGGTGAAGCGGTGATGTATATAGAGCGCCGGTAAGGCGATGGAGAACGACGTCTGGGCCTTCAGCGATGCCCTAACTTGCAGATGTTGTACGCAAAGTGCGGCGATTAATTTGTGAATTAGAGCCTCACGTTCATTTGCGTCAGCAGCTTTATTGTTCTCCCCGAGTGTTCGTGTGATATGCTTCTGGGTTATGAACTGTTATAGAAGCAAATGGCGCCGTCATCGACTTGCAAGAACCCCGCGTGTTGTTTTCCACGGAAATTGCTGTTACCATTTCTAATATGGCACAACCACATATTTCCTCTCTGTATATTGTCACGTGGTCGTGACATCAAAGAACACAGTAGCAATACTGTGAAAGGCAAATTTAGCTTTCATTAGGCGAAGCTGTGCCCAGGGGGTGGGGGACACTCCCCGTTTTTGGTGGCACAGGAAATTGGCGCCATCACTGTAATGGGCGAACGAAAAATCCGATTCCCTTGCATGGCCTCGTAGATCGTCGCGCGCATGCGCGCCGATTTAAGTGGTCAAGCCCTTCCCCCGTTCAACTCCTCTTCCCACGCCCTCTCTCGTAAACACCTCGCAACTCCCTCACCTTCGACTGTCTACGCGCCCGGGCCGCCCTGTCGTCTCCGCCGGCCCGGCCGCCGCTTCGTCCGCTACGTAACGATTTTTTGTTATCGGCTGTCATCGAGATGCGTGCGCTGCTGTGCGTTGACCGACGTGGCTAGCTTCGTCAGTTCTGCGGTCCTCGGTAGGTGTGTGCTTGTGCTCCGCGATGTTTCGCCCGTCTCACGACTCGTACCGCTCGTGCATCGTGCAGTGGTGCACAAATACCTCAAAAACAAGTCCTGCAAGGTTGTTCCGGATGCCTAAAGACAACAGGTGAGCGCTGAGACCCAAGGACATCAGAAGGCGCATGTACACGGACACAGCCCTGTCCATTTGTGTGCTCCATGAGGCTCCGGACGTCGTTGCACCTTGATTGTGCTACACTTGCCTCTTCCCGGTAGAGAAAGCTGACAAATAGATGTTCCTTCTCATTGTCACCTGGTCTATGACTTGTGTTTTTCTGTGCCAAGTCTCATTCTGCAACTTCAGTAACTTGCCCAGCTTTCCATACCGCGCTCATTGCTTTTTCTGTGTATCACGTTCTACAAACCTACTAGCAGCTGAAAAATTACTGTTAGTGTTTGTGTACTATCTCAGTAACCCCCGATGGGAAAACCACGTGAACAACCTCCATGTGTACGTATGATGCGCTTTTTTTTCTTCTGGAAAGCATGAGCATTGCAATTGTCCTACATGCAGATTTTTGCAGTTCGTGTTTATTATACATAGGAGAGCACAGTAGGTACGACTTGGTGCCTTAAGTGACGTAATTTTATTGCTAAGCATTGCATTCGGGTAGAAAGAAAAGTCGTGCTGGCTTGTTTTACCTGGTGTTTGATTGAGAAATAAACCTTTCTGCGAATGTCTTCTATGTGCTGCTGCAAAAGCCGACTACCTTCTGTACCCCTTGCCACCGTTACTCAAGTTTGGCCAAGTGCAAAATAATGTGATAATGTGTGTTTCAGTTTTTAGTACAATGTTATTTGTTTCTGCCATGTTTTTTTCAATTTGATCAGCAGTAATGAACATGTCACGCATTTCGTATACTTTCGTGCAGATTTATAAGTAAGCTTTCTTTTGGTATGGCTCTCAATCAAACAATGTTAGCATTTTATTCAATCTTTCAGGTATTTTGCGTGTCATTGTTTTTGCCATTACCAGTGAGTTTTCCCTTTTTATAGTTGTCATGACTGTCATACACGTCGTCCAGTTTTGTGCAATATCTTAGTGCACATATCAGGAGCTCGTCTACATTTAGGTCTCGAGGACGTTATATAAAAATCTTGTTTTTTTATGTGTGTACATGAAACGACCTTCGCGTTTTCTACCGCTTTCTTTTGTTATTTCACCATCTGTGAACTTTTGTCTTTAGTACTCTTGTATATGTCATGCACCTTTCACATTTGCTCATTTTTGAGCGTGTAACACACCACGTTGTAAGAAAAATCTGTTTTCGGAAACGAAGTCAATAAAGCGAGACTAAACATCTGTTGTGTTGGAAGTGGATTTTTTTTTATGTGCCGGCACATGCTGGTATAATATAAGTATGGGCAAGACTGCGTGCTTGCCAACGTATAGACCACGGCACGTGGCGCGCCGTAACAAGGGCGCTATATAAAAAAAAAATGCGCCGCTTACGGGTAAAAACAAAAAAAAGTGAGCGGTGCGCGCGGCGTGGACGAAAGGGAGTGGAGCGGGTCGGCATAATAAAAACAAAAAGAAACACGTTTGGGAAAGAAAGTGCTACGCGGCTGCTGTTACTGCTGCCATGACAACGTAAACAATCATGTGCGCCGCCATTTTGCTTCTGCGTCACCCATTGGTTAGGGCCGTAACTGAAGGGGACCTTGGCGCTAGCGTCGAAAGAGCGTCTGCTCGAAAACGGCCAATCGGAGCCATACGGAGTGTCCCCCCCTGCTGTGCCCACAGAACAGGCTACACTTAAAGCACAACGAGAGCGGCGAGCACAGTCGGCGATCGTCGAAAATCTGATCAGCGGGTCAAGCATAGAGAAAAATTTCAACAAAAGCGGACACTCCCATAGAGCCCAGCGGCCGAATTGACTGTAGCACACCAAGCGGATGTTGTCGACTTCTTCCGGTTTCGGTTTTGGGCGCGCGCGTTTTCAACACCAGTTGGTACGCGCCGCACCGGCTCCGCTGCTCGGCGCGGCATTTTTTTTTTCGCTTCTGCTGAACCTCGCGTGGCCTTGGCGTGGAATCGTTTCATAATTTAGTAGAAATGATTGCGATTGACCTTTACAAGACTGCGCCGAACCTGTTAGGTGCAATTTCATAAAGAAAACGAAAGACGTCTTCTGAAATGATGAAATGTTTATTATGCTCTATGTAAATGCTCGTTCTGGGCTTCTGCATTCATCCAAAGTTGTGACACCAGGTAAGCAGCAGTCGTTGGCGTACGATGCTCCACCGGATGCCATCAGCTGAAAGAAAGTAAATTACAAGCATGTATCATTTCGGTATATTGACCTAACAGGAGTATTGCGTGTAGAGGCGAAACGCGCGTAAGTGGTGAATGAGTGGCATTACAGATAAATTTACTTTTACGTACATTTCGCAGCAAAGAGTCCTCCCAAACAATGCCATAAAATCTGAACATACGATTTTCAAGCACCCCTCCTTTCCAGGGCATTATTTCCTGCCCTTTAAGTGCACAAATACACGGGTGACTGCGCGTTTCCAAAACAACTTGGCCTCAGTCGACAGGATGGTAGGCCAAGTACACAAAGGTGGCTACAACACAGGCTCAGCCAGACCATGTTACACGCTCGCAGAATGCCTTCTAATCGCACTCAAGTCAGACTCGTGGGTGCAAAGCCTGTTTTCAGTCGCTCAGAATACATAAATGTCATGTTCTTGAGCTCCTCCGTGTTATCTTTTACGCGTCCTGCCGGCGCATGCAACACTCCCGTGTTATCACTCTCGGCAATCGCTCGTCGCGTTTTCGAGAAGCGCGAGTACCGAAATAAGGTATATATTGTTGCAGGGCTATAAAATGCGTCGCAAACTTGTCCCACTAAAATTCAGTACACGCAAAACTAACTCACTATGGCCGGCTTGCTTTTTTGCTAACAGCTTCACAACCCCAGGCGCGGCGAGCGAGCCTCAATATATCCCGAAAAGTTACCAAATAAATTACAATACTTTTTCGGGTCAGAGAAATGCGTCACGAACTTCTACCAGTAAGATTCAGTATACACACGAAACTCACTGCGGCACACATCCGAGCTGCTTTTCGCTAACTGCGTCAATAAGCCGGGCGCGGCAACCGTGCTTCTAAACTGCCCCAGATATAACGACGTTAGTTACAATAATGTTGGGGGCCACATAATGCGCGAGTACTTGTCTGTCTTAGGCGCTACGACGTAGTACACGCATGCACACGCGCAAATGCGTCACATGGCCGAGCCGGTTTTCGCTTACTGCGTCAATAAGCCGGGCGCGGCAAGCGTGCCCAAAAACTACCGAAATAAGTTACAGTAATGTTGGGGCTCATAGAAAGCGTCGCAAACATCTCCCAGGACGAGGCATTAACTCAAATTAACTGCGCCAGGACGGCGGTGCTGTTTTTCGCTAACTGCGCCACTCGAACTAAGCCTAAATGTGATTAAAATGCGCCGCACACTGTCAAACACAAATTCTCACCTTTCCGTAGTCCAGTAGAGCAGTGGTGCCGTGTCGAAATGCAGACGACATGCAAGAGAAGCATAGAGAAGGCCGGGAGCCCAATAAAATGGGCTATATCCAAAACAGACGGGTCGCCGAGCACGCGAGCTTCTCACGTACGACCGGCCTCGCTCACTCCTGCGGCTTGTCTGCATCGCATGACGTATGCACGCGCGTCTGGCATGCCGCTAGCTTGTTGCTGGCAACGCAACAGAAAGTTGCAAAGTATAAGTTCATTTACACGCAAAACTTTTTCACTTTTAGTGGGAAGGAATAAAAAAAATAAAACGTTGTCTGGAAGTTTATTTCACATTCTTTTTTTCTGATGCTCGCGTCAACTAACGGACGTTGTTGAAACTAGGCGTGACGTGTTTCCTGTTGCCAGTTTTTGAAGAGTGTCCCCTCTTGTTGAATTTCTTTCTCTATGGGTCAAGCGCGTCGGCTTTTATACAGCAGTCGTCGAATGTTCCAGACTAATGATTCGGACCCGCATGCCTTCCACAAAGTTCTGCACCATTCGCGTCACGCGATGAAATCAGATAACATAAGGTTCGGCGACAACAGACAGCCGGGTAGAAGCATCGATAACTTTCCAGAAACTTCGGATACATGCAGGCCCGTCCCGCGCTGTGCGATTACATTTGTTAGGCGGCGAAACGTGGTCGCCCGATAAAGATAAATAAACGTGTCAATATTGTGGGTGAACACTTGACGGTGCCGGCATGGTGCAGTGTCACTAGTTGTAAGGAGTGATGCATTTAGCGAATATGAGGCGCTTGCAGATGGACATGTCAGGGTGTTACTGGAAAAGCAAGTATGCGTGGCAAGGGTCCTGTTTACCTGCGTAACGGATGTGCGGATGTCTTCTTGACCAACTTTGGCAATGAAGCACAACACGTGGTGAAGCGAACAGCCATAGCAACTCTTCATGAATATGTACAAGTTACGGATGTATCACCTCTCCATACACCATCACCATCCTCTGTGGCTTTAGACAGTATCCTTGCATCTATCGATATTGATCGAGAGATGTCATCACCACAAACCCATGTGATTGTGAGCTTGGTCAAAGAGTTCGCTGAATACTTCTCTACTTTATCGAAAGTCCAGCGTACGCAGGTTGCAAAACACCGCATTGGGTCGAATAACCTATAAAACCAGTGTGCCATTACCCGTACCAAGTGGTTCCAAAAGAAAGGGAAGCGATATGAAGGTAAGTACAGGAAATGCTCAAGGACGACGTAATGCAGCCATTCAATAGCCCGTGGGCATTCCCGGTGTTTAAACAAAAGAAAAACACCCTACGCTTTTGTATTGATTACAGGCAACTCATGAGATCTCGTCACGAAGTAGGATGCATATCTCCTCCCACACATCGACGACACCTTGAGAAAATACGCGATACTCAGTTCTTCTCTGCTTTGGATCTTAAAAGCGGGTACTGTCAAAGAAAATTGGACCAGCGAAATCGCGAAGGAACGGCATCTGTACGAATTTAAAGTGTTTCAATTTGGTCTGTGTTCCGCATCCGCCAACTTCCTGCGGTTGATGGGCACTGTTCTCTCCGGACTGAAATGGCAGTCGTGCTTCGCCTACCTTGATGATGTGGTGGTCCTTTCCACTACATTCGAGCAGCACATGCAGCGACTGAGAGCAGTTATGGATGCCATTCGCATGACAATGCGGTTGTGACCAGCTCCGCTTTTGTCCGACACATTGTCAGTGCTGAAGGGGTCCGCCCGGACTCCTTCAATGTTGCTTTCTTGTGGTAGAAAGAACAAGACTCCTTTTCTGAGCTGCGGCATTCGCAGAGTCCGTGCATACTTGCCCATTTCGATGACTATGCTGAAAGAGGCATCTACACCAACGGGAGTAACAGTGGCAGAGTGGAGAGAAAAAGTGATTGCACATGCATGTCCCAATCTATCGAAAGCTGAGACAAATCACTCAGCTACAGAAAAGGAATGCCTGGCGGTTATGTGGGCCATCATCAAGTTCCGGTGTTACTTGTACGGCAGATCGTTTTGGGCCATCAGCGACCATAATTAAATGTCCTGGCTGGCGAACCTCAAGGACCTTTCTGGAAGACTCGCAAGATGGAGCTTGCGTCTACAGGAATATGAAATAACGGTCGTTTGCAAGTCTTGTCTCAAGCAAAATCATGCTGATTGCTTTTCACGCGCACGAATCGAATATACGCCTCCTGAAATACGTCTCCACACGAGCAAGACATTTCTCATTCCTTGGGGCTGTGAACACATCTGAAATGGCTCATCATCAGCGTGCTGACTGGGAAGCTCTTCTGCTCGTCCAGAATCTGGAGGTTCGACAAGTGAAATTTCCTCGAGTTTACGTCTGTGGATTTTGTTTTTATGTCTTCAAGAACAACATCCTCTACAAACGAAACTTCGAACCCAGTAGCGAGACATTTCTAATTGTCGTGCCTTCATCGCCATGAGCTGAGATTTTAGAAGCTTGCCATGATGACGCTTCAGCTGGTCACTTAGGCGTTAGTAGTGCTCTGGCGAGAATGCCCCAACCCTTGCGCAAATATTACTTGCCGAAGCTGATGAAGTCAGTGCAGGAGTATTTCAAATCGTACCGAGATTGTCAAATGCGCAAAACACCGCTTTTCAAACCAGCAGGCCTTCTGCAGCCAATACAGCCACCAGCAAATAACATTTGAATAGATAGGAGTGAATTTACTTCAGCCATTTCCTGTTTCGTCCTCAGGAAAGCGGTGCATTGTGGAAGCAACGGCTAGTCTGACCCGGTATACCGAGAGTACTTCTATCACAAAAGAACCGCCATTGAAGTGGATCAGTTTTTCGTAACACACAGTATTACGACCTGGTGCACCTAAAGGTGTCATAATAGACAAAGAAACAGCTTTTATGGACCGCCTGTTGCAGTCTGTTATGAAACTAACACATTCTGATTATAGAAAAACTATGGCATACCATCCGCAGACAAACGGCCTGATGGAACAGCTCAATAGAAAGCTCGCCGACATGATCTCGATATACGTAGGCATAAAGCATCGAACGTGGGACAGTATTATGCCATACGTTACATTTGCGTACAATACTGTAGTGCGAGACGACACATTTCACGCCATTTGAAGTTGTTTACGGTCGGTCCGCATAACAACGACACTTGCCGCGATATTACCAGTGAACATCAGCGAAGACGACCCTGACGTTATTAAATACACAAAGAGGGCACAAGGCGCATAACAATTAGCAAGGCACCGCATCATACAACGGCAATGCGTCGATGCAAACCAGTATAACCTAAGGTGAAGAGATGTGCAGTAGAATGCTGGAAACAGAGTGCGGGTATGAACATCTATGCGTACGCCCGGCCTTTCGGAAAAGATACTGCGCCTTTATTTCGGCCCATCTTGAGTACTGCGCCGACTAAACCCCTTAAACTACGAGGCAATTCATAAAGGCGAAATGTGCTCCACACGACGTAGGACTCGCCCAGAAGTACTCGTAGCAAGAATGAAAGCTTACTACAAAGGCATTGAAAGCAGATTTGGTACTTGTGGCGACGAATAGCACCGGCCATACCCTGAGCTATGTTTTTTTTTAACTGTTGGCCTCTCTGGGCCTTTTCTACGCATAGGGACGATGCTTCTTCGGAAGGGAACTAATGCTGCCAGTATAACGAGAACGAAAACGCGGCTGCCGCATCTTAGCTGTGTCCCAAAGAGCCGCCGCACTACAACCGTGAAGCAACGCACCGCAAGGCAACTCCGCGCCCCACGTGCCCACACGACGTGCTCACAGACCACCCGCTCGTGCTCGAGAATCGGATGGATGGCACCTGACAGGAGGAGAAAAAGAAGAGGACGACGTTCCAGGATTCGAAGCTCGACGGCCATTTCCTTATTTTGTTGAGTGTAAAAGAATTATGGGGTTTTACGTGCCGAAACCACTTGCTGATTATGAGGCACGCTGTAGTGGAGCATTCCGCAAATTTTGACCACCTGGTGTTCTTTACCGTGCACCTAAATTTAAGTACACGGGTGTTTTCGCATTTCGTCCCCAACGAAATGAGCAGGCAGCTTTCGATCAGCAGCACCGCGAGCAGAACCGAGAACGAGCTCGTTTACGCCGTGCCGACGCTGCAGTACGGGCACAAGAACAGGCTCGTGCAGCCGATCGCTAGCAGCAACGGCGTAAAGAGGATCTGGCATCCTACCAAGTCGTCGTTTAATGAACCCTCGGGATTAACATAGAGATAAATATCGGGGCCCAACGTTCCAGCTTCGCTGGTTAATAACCATCTGTACGGAGCGCTTGGGCGGTGAGTTTTTTAGCTCCTTAAAACGCGTAAGTAAACTCGCAGATTATTATTTCTTGCTTTACACAAGCATGGGCTCTTGGGGACAGACAGGGTGGCATTGCTGAAACCTTTCCACTGCAGACAAAAATGAAACGGCACACAGTGCCCCACGGCGAAATAGCAGTAATAGATAATTTTGTGATCGAAGCGAGCGCATCGTGCACGTATTATTTTAAACGCGAGTAGCGGTATGGGTGTCGCAGAGAATCCGGTGGTGGAGTCTACCAATTCGTTCGGGAGCGAAACTTTCCTCGTATATATACGTATGTGCATATGACAGCGCTGCTATCTACTCTCGACGACTCGGCGTTTTGACGTAGTACAAGATGGAAGTACCCCGTGTCCCGTCACCTTTCGGATGAAAGGAGCGACCACTTTCACCATTATTTTGCCCCCTACTCTTTTTGGGCAGTTGGAACGCCTGTATAGTTTGCTTAGCCGAGTTCACGGCCGCCTGCGCAAGCGAGCATTCTGGAACTACAAGGCCAGAAGCGCTTAGAAATCGTTGTCTATTGAGTTGCCAGTGACATGTAGTGCCCTCTGGGCTGTACCTGTTGGCTATAAGGTAACCTCGCCGCATACGGGATTATCTGACTGAGCTATGTCGAATGCTCAGTTACCATAGCCGGAAGTTCGAATCCTTCTATAAGATTTTTTTTTATATGGCGGTGGTGAGCTTGAACAATTCACCTCCTCTAGTGCACATCTGCAGGCTTGGAGTGACGCCTTACACCAGCAAAAGATGCCGAGAGCGAGTGTGGCTATGCTAATCCAGGTACTACAAAATTAGGGAGGCCCACTAAGCTTGAACAAGACACTCCCTCACCAGAAGAGGAATTGGCCTCCCTGGTGCAGTATTCGTCCACTACCTCCCTGATGATTCCTACAATTAACCCATGACGCTCAGTCCCCAGCAGCTGCGGAGCACCTGACCGAGGCAGCGGTCAGACCTGTAACGCAGCAGAAAGTGCTAACAATCCCTGGGTGCGGACAGACCGCCAATGCAAACTGAACCTATCAACCTGTACCCGCCGCACTCAATCGAGTAAAGCCAGCTTACCAGGACTCTCTGATGAACATATGAGACATTGTTTGGCAGATCATCGACCTTAGTGAGATTAGAAGAACTCGTGAAGCTCATACATTGCTGAATAACTGCAATTTCCTCTGCTACAGAGGTCTCCCAGATAAGAAGCAATATGGGGTGGGATTCCTAATCCATAAAGACATAGCGGGCAACATTGACGAATTCTACAGCATTAATGAGAAGGCAGCAGTAGCCGTAATCAAACTTAATAATAGGTATAGATTAAAGGTAGTACAAGCCTAAGCTCCAACATCCAGTCACGATGATGAGGAAGCAGATCAGTTTTTGAAGATGTATTAGCAATGAGAAAAGTGCAAGCTCAGTATACTGTAGTAATGGGCGACTTCAATGCAAAAGTGGGGAAAGAGCAGGCTGGCGAACAAGCTATTGGCAACCATAACGTAGATACTAGGAAGGCTAGAGGAGAGATGCTGGTAGGATTCGCAGGAAGGGATAAGCTTCGAATAATGAGCACCTTATTCAGGAAGTGTAGCAGCAGAAAGTGGACCAGGAAAAGCCCTAATGGCGAAAGAAGAAATGAACTTAACTTCATGGTTGCTGCCACATACTAGTGAGGGCTAGGATTCGCCTCAATTCGACCAGACAAAGAGTAAAATTGGACAAGAAGAAATAGGTCAGTCTAGAGGTAGTGAGAATAAAAGCAGACGAATTCAGTCTGGTACTTGCAAAGAACTATGCACCTTAGAACAGAGAGATGAAGATGACGTAGAGGTAATGAACGAAACCGTAACTAGGCTGGCTGCAGATGCAGCAATTGAAGTGGGAGGCAAGGCACCAAGGCAACCAGCAGGCAAGCTCTTTCAAGCAACAAAGGACCTAATGAAGGAACGACAAAGAATGAAAGTGTCCAACTGAAGGACACTTTCACAACTGATCACAACTGATCAAGAAGGCAAAATAAGTTATAGTGGAAACTATAACGTGAGAAAGACTGAAGAAGCCGCTAAAATGGACGCAGCCTAAATCACTGAGAAGGAAACTAGGCAAAGTACAAACCAAGATGTATGTACTGAAAGATAAGCAGGGCAATATCAGCAATCTCGAAGGTATAGCAAAAGCAGCGGAATAATTTTATACTGACTTGTACAGTACCCAGAGGAGCCAGGATATCTCCTTTAGAAACAATAATGAACAGGATACAGAAACTCCTATACCTAGCGGTGAGGTCAGAAGGGCCTTGCAAGACCTGGAACAGGGAAAAGTGGGAGGGGAAGTGCGAATAACAGTGAATTTGATGAAAGATGGAGGATACATAGTCATTGTAAAACGGGCGGCTCTCTATACGATGTGTCTGTCGACTTCGTCCAAGAAAACTGTCGTCCCAGAAAACTAAAAAAAGGCAAACATTATACTAATCAACAAAAAGGGAGACGTTAAAGTATTGAAAAAAAGTTAAAGGCACATTAGCTGACTCCTGGTATTATATAAAATATTCACCAAGGTTATCTCCAATAGAATAAGCGCAACACTGGAGTTTAGTTCCCCAAGGGAAGAGGTTGGCTTCAGGAAGGGATGCTCTACAAGAGGTGCCATCCATGTCATCAATCAGATAATCGAGAAATCCGCACAGTACAGTCAATCTCTCTATGTGGCTTTCATAGATTAAGAAAAGGCATTTGATTCAGTCGAAATACCAGAAGTCATAGAGGCATTACGTAATCAAGGAGTACAGATCCCTTACGTAAATACCTTGGCAAAAATCTACAGAAATTTCACAGCTACCTTAATTCTACACAAGAAAAGTAGGAAGATACCTTTAAAGAACGGGGTCAGGGACACAATCTCCCCAAAGCTAATCACTGCGTGCTTGGAAGAAGTATTCAAGCTATCAAACTGTGCAAGCTTAGGAGTAAGGATGCACGGCGAATATCTCAACAACGTTCGGTTTGCCGATGACATTGTTCTATTCAGCGACACTGCAGACGAGTTACAGCAAATGATTGAGGACCTTAACCGAGAGAGTGCAAGGATGGGGTTGAAGACTAATATGCAGAAGACAAAAATAATGATAAATATGTTGGTGATGCTGTCAGCCTCTAGATTATGTGAAGGCGTACGTTTTCCTAAGACAACTAATCACAGGGAACCCTGATGATCAGAAGGAAAAAAATTGCGTAGGATTGGATACGGCTGACATTGTCAGCTCCTGACTTGAAGCTTACCATTATCATTGAAAAGGATGGTGTCCAATCAATGCCTTTTACCGGTGCTGAGATAAGAGGCAGAGTCTTAGAGATTGACAAGGAAGCTTGACACCAAGTTAAGGACCGCGCAAAGAGCGATGGAACGAAGAATGCTAGGCATAACATTAAGAGACAGAAAGAGAGTGGTTTGGATCAGAGAGCAAAAGGGCATAGCCGATATTCTAATTGACATTAAGAGAAAAAATGAAGCTGGGCAAGTCATGTATTGCGCAGGTTAGATAGCTGTTTAACCATTACGGTTGCACAATGGGTACCAATAGAAGGGAACCGCAGTCGAGGACGGCAGAAGACTAAGTGGAGCGGTGAAATTAGGGAATTCGCCGGTGCTAGTTGGAATCGGTTGGCGCAGGACGGGGTAATTGGAGATCGCAGGGACAGGCCTTGGTCTGGCAGTGGACATAAAATAGGCTGATGATGATGATGATGAGAATGATGAGACAATAAACATGTGATGACTGCAGATATTGCAAAGAATAGATCATAATCCCGGCGCTAAACCGCGATGAGAAGCGTACAGGTTTCTGGAAGAAAGGTGCATTTTGACAAGTATGTCAGGCTGGTGCGTATATTTTTTCACCGTAAAAGGTGCGTTCAACCAAAATTTATTGGCATCTGTGATTGCCGCATGTTCTGTTTTCTTGCAGTAGTGACCAAGAGCAAGTGATATTTCCAAAAAAAACCCTAAAAGAATGCTATCACGAAAACAGTTGCAGCACCACAATACTGCCTTTGGGCGCACTGAGATGCACAGCGCATGCCGGCTTCCTGGACAAGCGGCCGAACTTCCGATGGATTCACAAGCTCGCGCCAATAGGGTAGCGGCGTTGAGCCTTTCGGCAATTTTTCTAGCCAGTTATCGTACCATCGCGATCAATGTAGCGTCAGCGAGCGCGGCCTTTCCGATTGGGCTTCGGCGCCGCGTTGCTCGCTGTCCATGTTTGCGCCGTCTCCCCTTTGCATGTATAGCAAGCTACACTTTCCCTGTGGCTCACCACGCGTCGCACCGTCAATTTGAATGGACAGCCCCGTCTCCATGTCGACATCGCTGGCTTCACCGCTCCCCGTTTCTGCTGGTGCGCAGTGAGCACGCTACCCTCATTTTTTAGTGCACTGTAGCGGTGCTGCTCAAAGGGAGCGGGCACTGCATTCACAAATATCACCGCCGCATAATTTTAATGAATAAATTGCCCGGAACGAGTTATATGTCATTGCTCTGCTGCTTAGCGCACGTCAGTGGAGTCTGAAAACGTTAATTCAAGTAATCAAGCACATTCTTAAATAAACACAGTTTTGATCACCCGGGGTTATTTAACGGGCGCCGTAGGCGTGGTACAAAGGCGTTTCCGCATTTTTCCTCCATCAAAATGCGGCAGCCGGGATTCGATCCCGCGTCCGCTTGCTAGGCAATGCAACGCGAAAGTCAGTAAGCAACCACAGCTTTATTACGTTTACTCTAAGGGAATATTTTCACAAAGGTATGTTTTTCCAATCGCCTGTCAGTATTTCTTTCCGTAAAGGACTTTGACGAGGAGGCGTGACGGATATGTGCTCACCGTACGCTCCTTTTTGCAGGGATCCAAACTTCCCCGTCATTCTCAACATTTATATGCAAGTTATGGCGACCCTCAGTATTAAAGGTCACCTGGCAGTGAAGGGCTTTCCTGCCCCCAGCAAGCCGGCTGCATGCGTCATGTTGGCCGCGCGTCTATTCCCCGCCGCGATGGACCACCAGATCTACTACCTACGACTCAAACAGTTTGGAGCCGCCAATGGTATCAACCCTGGGGGCGCCAATGATCTTGCGGTAAGCAGTCGCACAGAGGCGTTATCGATGTGCGTAATACGTGTCAGTAAGCAACTGAGAGCTTTAGCATGTCCTTTAAGGTATTCGCGGAGATTCGTGGATCAACACCTACTAGCATGGTCACATTCCTTAAAGCATCACCGATTCACGGAGAAGCTAGTTTCCGCAGGCGTGAGTTGCTGCAACAAAAAATTAAAGGTGGGCTAATTGGCAGAGATCCATTGTAAAGCAGCGCAAAAAAAAAAAACGGGCACAATACATCTCCTCCACAGAAGCGCTTACTGAAACGTGTTTATTCGAACGAGGTCTAAGTATACAGCAAAGCAGTGAAGCTGAAACAAAGGAGGTGAAATGAAAAAAAAGGGAAAAAGTATACCGAAGCCATGTGCTGGTCAATTTTAATTATGATCGTCAAAATCGTTTATTGGTCGGTATTTACAGTGTCTTTTACGGAAGTATGCCTGGGTCTTCTTGGATACTCTTTACTAGGTTTAGCAGGGGTGGAGCCCTCTGTCGAGGGCTCCAAGAAACTCGGCTTGCCTTCGGGCTCGCTGCAGCAGATTACTTTGGTCCTAGCAGCGGTCGCTGGCCAGCAGTGCCTCCCATCGCACCGCAATTACATTTATAATTTAGGGGACTACTATTATATGTTGGAATTCTCAAGTGGTGTCAAACAAGGTGGGATTTTGACTACACCCATGCAGTCATCTGCCTATCTGATGGGGTACATTCTACTGGGTAGGTTTAGGTTGGGTAAGGTTCCTGCCTGTAGCTGTCTCCGGTCAGCGCCATCCGCCCTCGTGAGGGATTTATGTGGGAGAGGGTATCGTATCCGGGTTCCCCTGTAGTGTGAAACTAAAGGAGAATGCTCATTTGCAATAGCCGGTGGACTTTGGAGTGGTTTCTTCGGGTACTCGGATTGTATACTTTTGAGTTACCATGTCCGCCTGCCTCTTTGAAATCTCTCCTTTCACTTCAGAATCGCGGCTTGCTATTCATAACTTAAGTGTATCTATGTGAGGTGTCTGAGCTTAGTTTTAAACTTAGATTCTAAAAAGGGTTGTGGTTCTGATAACATTCATAATTCCTTTCTCATACGACATGGTCTCTGGCCCAGCGGGTTTCCTAGAGTGATATTTATAAATCCTTGAAAACAAGTACTGTTCCATCAAACTGGACAGTGGCGAAAATTATACATTTGGACAAGCCTGGGAGTAATCAGGAAGTATTCAACTAGAGGGCGATTTGGTTAGTCTCCAGTTGCAGTAAACTTTTAGAACATGTCGTCTACAAACATATTCTTGAGTTTCTTGAGGCCAACAGTATTTTAACACCCTTGTAGCATAGATTTCGCAGTGGCCTCAGGACCATTACGCAAACATCTGAATTGGCTCATGACATCTGCCACGCACCTGACCTGGGCCTTCACATCGACGCCATATCGTAGACTTTTCTAAAGCCTTTGGTACAGTTGTACATTCGATAATATTACCGAAACTAAATAGTATTTTAAAGAATCCTAGCCAAGTTGCCTGTGTCTCTAGTTTTCTCTCAGAAAGGTCGCAATACGTTTGTTTCGATTCCGCAAACACCCCATATTGGCCTTTGCCTCTGATGCTCCGCCGGGTTCAAATTTAGGCCCGCTTCTCCTCCTTCTGTATATAAATGACCTACTGAAGAACGTGCTACCAACTAAAATAGAACTTTACGCCGATGACTGCGTTATCTATCACCCCATGACCAGTAAGGTCACGCCATTGTGAATAAAGTATTTTCGAACTTTTGTACTAGTGTAACGAGTGGCAGACGAACATAAATTTTCGCAAAACTGTTTTTATGTCCTTCTCGACACGTACTATGCAAATGCGTCTTCCTTATTGTTTCAATGGTATTCCTCTATAAAACGTCTCTCAATATAAGTAAGTACCCTGGCATTCTATTCGCAGACAATTTATCCTACTGCAAATATATTGACGCAACCTGTCCTAAAGCTATAGTGCGTTTAGGTTACCTAAAGCCTTCTCTGCGTTCAGCCCCTAAGGAAACAAAATTGCTCAATTATAAAACCCTAGTGCGGCCCATCTTGCATTATGGGTGTGCCATTTGGGATCCATACCTGATATCCGACATAAAGAAACTCGAATCTGTCCAAAAAAAGGCTCTTCAATTTATATACTGGCGTTACGACAAGGAGTCCTCCCTCTCTTCTAATCCTCCTTCCCTTGAGCCTCCCTTGAACTCTCATCGTTAGTAGAGCGGCGTAATATAGAAAGTCTTGAACTGTTTTACACCACCGTTAGTTCTGAACGTTGCTCATCCTTGGAATACATTACGTTTGCTAAAGCTTTTAATACACGGAACTTTCACCCTCTAAATATAACACCTCTGTACTGCCGCAGTGACAAATTCGAATATAGTCTTTTCCAATATCCACCGAATTGTAGGACGAACTTCCCCCTGGCATACGAAAACTGACATATGATAACTTTGTTAAGGCAATCACTGGCTGATGCCCGTGATTCCTGGGACAATGTAGCATTCACTATCTTTATATGCATGCATGTATGTATTGAGACCAGCTTTTTCTTTTTCAATATATTTCTTAGACTAGTGTGTTGCTTTCTACCTTTGATTTGTGTACCCCCTTTTGCTGTGTGTGTGGCACCATTGATTTTGTACCCGACTCCTGCGATAACTCTCTTAGGGTTGCAGTATGTGTAAATAAATAAATAAATAAATAAATAAATAAATAAATAAATAAATAAATAAATAAATTTACTTTTGAGCTACCAACTCCTTTTTTTGTACCCCCTATCCCTGCATGTCATGACACCTATAGAACCTTGCCTTCAATCGGCTCTGGTTGTGTTGTCCAGTGTTTCGCGCTACCTGTTGTCTCGACGACTGCACTGAATGCGTGGTGTTTTATTATGCCGTTCAGGACATGCCCTCAGGTGTCTTGGGAATTAGAATATTTAGACATTTGCCGATTCTGAAGCCCTCCGCTGCTGCTATAGCGACAGCTAGCTCTCATCTTCAGTAACGGCGGTGCGCCTGTTTTTTGAGCCACTTGTGAGATTGCGAAGGTTTGCATTGATGACCGTGGCCACTCTACGCCTTTGTGTGGGATCGTGTGTGATTGCGTCTATGTACACTACGTGCCTTGGGTGTAATTCGCGTGTGCTGCCCAGGGACTTGGAAGGTATTTGTGTGGGCATCGTTCAGGCCGATTGTAGATGTTCTCCAGAAGACCTTCAGTTTGGCGTAGTTGGTGTTTACTGCATATCATATTGACCGCAAATTGACCGCCCGTGTTGTTTATGTGTTCTCTCCCGTTGTCCCCGTCTTTATTTGCGGTCATTGTGATATGCAGTAGATGTTCTGTCTGAGAGGATTGCTTTTACGTTGCCGTGGATGCACTTGCTGCAGTTGAAGTTGTCTAGTCCAGTTAGGGTGACCTCATGGCTAACATTGGGAAAATCCTCCTTGATGTCGAGGGCCATGACAATGTGTTTCCCTCGGGTTGCGAGGTTCTTGACGGTTCTTCCTGAAGTTCGAGGAGTCCGGTGTCGAGAGTTTTGGCCTGAAAGCAAACATCGTGTATGGGTACAAATCTCTCTTCCATGTAATTTTGGAGTTTCTGCCTTAGGATCCTTTCATATGGCTTATCAAGGCGAGATATAAGCGATATCTCTCTGAAATTGTCAAAGTGGAGTTTCTTGCCTCGTTAGGGAATGAGTATTACCCGCAGGCTTCTATTCTGGCAGTACCGTCTGCGCCTACCTACGGTCATTTAGAAATTTCGTGAATTCTCGAATTACTTCGTTGCCAAGGTTGCCAATGATAGCTTGTTCTATGCGATCAGCTCCCAGATTCATTGAGCTTGTGGAGTGTGGAGTTTGCTCCACCTTTATACTGCCCCATGTAGCCGGTGGGTAGGTGGTTTGCGAAGCATTTCTCACGTGCTTTTTCGAGTAGCTGAGCTTCCGTACCTTCGAAGGTGCGAAGAAGTCTCACAAGTGCCTTATTGGGTTCGCTTTTGAACTTGAAGGCAAATTCCAAGTGCACGCTGTATTGAATGTGCCAGTTAATGTGCTGTAATACTGCCAGTTCAGGTTTGGGTGGTGTAGGCATTGGCTGTTAGCAGGGAGACAGCTTTAGATGGCTCACGGGCGGAAAATTCCGACGCCCGGCATTATGGTACAAAACTTCAAGCGAATTAACTTGAAGGTATGGGCTAACCGGTCATACCTCCAAATTGTATCCAATTCACATCGTTAATGTGGAGAGTCGAACCCACGACGTTTGTTACTAAGGTGATGTTCATTAGGGCACCCGAGCACAAAACCGAATTGGAGATATGGGCGAACTGGCGACATTTCCAAGTTGGATTCTAGCTGACATCATGAAAGTCGAGAGTCGAACCCACGACCTTTAGTGTGAATTAGGGTGAATGTAATTAAGGGGCAGTTTATTACGGTAGCGGTGGTTATTACACTCGAGCCTAAGACCTTTGGTGGGAGAAAACAACAGGACGTAACAAGGCATTCGACTGACGATCTCAACTATTGTAATGGATGTCTCGTGAACGGGCAGAGTTTCCCCTTCATCCTCTTTAGCCTAAGCAGAAGTGACTGTCAGCTTTTTTTGAGATTTTCAGTTTAACTTTCCATTATGCTTCTGTTGTCTCCAGCGTTTGACGAGACCGTGTATGGCTTCCCAGAGCCGTAGAAGATACTCGTCTACCTCTGGTATGTGTACCGCCCGTTGTACCCGTTTTGTGCACTGGTTTCGGACCTCGTTAACGGTTGACATCATTCTCTGAGGGTGGTTATGTTGCTGAGGCGTTCCTCACTTTCTGCGCGAAAAGCAGCCCAGTCAGATATTTTGAGTTGTCTTATTTGTCTTCTCACGACCCCTGCATTTACACTGGTATGCAGTGTACAGTAGTCGCTTCCTAGTGACTCCTGTTGATATGGCCAGGTGCAGTCCTGTCTCCATATGATATACGTTAGGTCAAGCATTCTGCCCCTATTTACACTGTTGCCGACTCACGTAGGGATGGCTGGATCTGTGAGCAGCGGGAGATGTAGGTCCTCTGCTGAATTGACGATAGTTCTCCCTCTTGCACCTGCGGGCGAGTGGCCGCAGCTTGTGTCATGGGCGTTGAGGTCCCCTATGATTATTAAATGGTTCCTTCTGGTTAGATTGCATGCTGCTTGGAAGAGCTTGATGGCAAGGAAAAACCCCACATGCAGTGCATGACGTACACAAATTATATTTTACCAGGGCTTGCTCAACCAGGCAGGAGCGGGATCAAGTGCCGCTCGCCTTTGATCTTGCAGCCAGCGATTCCACTGCTCGGGCCCCGCAGCCTGCTGGGTGTGTCGTCGCCATCTTCTTGATCGGATCTCTGTGGCACGTAGTTGAGCGCTACAGGGCTCCCCTTCTAATGAGGAAGCCGTGAGAGCAAGACAAATGGCGAAGAGCGGATGGTGGTGGTGAAGCGCACGCGGCTGGTAGGGCTGACCCAGTTTGGAGGGAATGTGACGGCAGAAGTGGCTTGGCAGGATTCAGATGGTCGACGCGTACCGTATCTTCTCGGCCGTTGATGAGCAATAAGAAGTGTATTGGTGCACACTTCAGTACTTTGAACGGACCATCATGAGGGGGCTGTAACGCTGGAAGCACGGCGTTGTGGCGCACAAAGACATGCGTACAGTTTTGCAGGTCAGGATCGACGTATACACGACGGGAAGGACGTCGTTGGTGGGGGGGGGGGGGGGGGGAGGGTGGAGCGACAGTACGCACAGCGCTGCGTAGACGGCAGGCGTAGTCGGGAACGTCAGCAGGTACGATGGGCGAGTCGTCGAAGAACTCACCAGGGACTCTGAGAGTGGTGTCAAGCGTAAGCTGGGCGCGCTGGAGCAAGTCACTCCGAAGAGTGGTGCGGATGCCAAGCATAAAGAAAAGAAGGCGCGCCATCCATGATGAAGGAAATGTTTAAGCCATGAGCGAAGCCTTCAGTTGGCAGGGAAACGTACGATGGATATCTTGTGTTAAGAGGCAGTCTTGTGTGATAGACGCGGAGGAGCCGAGATAGATTGGCGGACAAGGTAAAGTCGAATTGACGACCACGCTGGATCGTTATGGTGGAAGGGACGGCGCATCGGCAAATCCACGTGGTGAGTGCCCGAGCTATGGGCTCCGCAGTGATGTTCAGGATTGGGATCGCTTCAGGCCATCTGGTAAACTTGCCAATGCAGGTTAAAGAGACACTAAGGGCAAATACTATGTCGACGTGGACTGTTCGAATACCATTCCGACAGCCTCGTTACACTTATTTCGTGCCACGAAAACACTTAGCGAGAAAATTGCGTCTGATGGGTCCGAATACCATCTTATAAATTCATATCTCCCGCCAGCGAAAGGAAGTGGTGACGTTGCATAAGCCATCACCACCCTTTGCTGCCGTCGGTGAGAAAAATAGCGAGCGACATGTGGCGGTACCAAGCCCAGACACAGCAGCGGATTCGGCGCTGCAGGTGCTGTTTGATCAAGCGCAGACCGTTTGGGCATCGCGCCACATCACATGAAAATTGAATTCTCTGCTACTTGCAGTTTGTGAGAGTTTAGCGAGCCAGCAAAACAAGTGCAGCAGTGCGCGATAACTACTGAAACGCGAAAGCGTGGGCGGTGCGGAATTGAGCGAAAACGAAACCTTCCTACTGCCCACGCCATTGTCAAGGGTAATTTCATTGCGTTCTTTTTTTCTAAAAATGAAATAGAACTGCACAAGTGCCATTTTATGTCGTCTTATATTACAATACAAGATTTTCTTGTGCAACGAGTTGCTGAGAACTAGAGACAGAATTTAACTGAGGAGTGGTTTCGTCATCGGACAAGTACTTAATAGTCCCGGGGGAGTCTCTAATTATGTCCGGCATTTCTCTCAATTTCTCGAATATTAAGGCTCTGTTCACGATAATATCGACGCCTTAGTGATTCTGGAGCACTAATTCATCACTTTAGTTTGAATTAATATTCACCCTTTGACCGTTAGCGAGGGTTTCCGCAGGGAGGAAGGGGGCATGTGCATTTGACTGAAGCGGGCGTCCGGGGACGCGAATTTGCCAGGAAGAGTTACATTGTGGCGATGCACTTTAGAATGTTCGCAGTTGAGGCGCGCGCGTAACCAGCGAGAAACGCTTACGTTGATAATAGGCTACACACAGCGAGAAGTGATGAGTTGCTGTGTTGGGCGAACGCCAGAATGAGCCAAAAAATTGAGGGCATCAAAGACAGTCCGGCGGTACCGGCGAGGCACACAGGGATGACGCCATCCGGTCCACCGATCACAAACGACGGGCGCGTCGTGGTCAGTGAGCAAGACATCTTCGAACACCAGGGAGGTGCCGCTTGTGCGAAGTGGCTGGAGCTTGCCGATAGTCTGGGTGACAGCCGTGGCCGTGAAGTCTATGGCCGGTCGCCCGTGGTTCGTTGCATGAATGGCGGCGTGAGAAAGTGCGTCGGCAGTCGCTTGAATTTTCCGCGGACATGACGAATGTCGCATGGCATATTCAGAAATCAAAGCGAGCTGTCTGATTTCGCGGGGAACGTAGGAGGTGCTGGTGGACGCTAGGGCGAATGTCAGTGGTTAATGCTCATTAAGGACATGAAAAGAGCGTCCCTTGAGAAAATGTAGAAAGTGCTTCACAGCCAAATAGATGGCGAGCAGCTCTCGGCCGAAGGTGCTGTAGCGCCGCTTAGGGGCGCGAACCTCTTAGAAAAGAAGGCGATGGTCTGCTAAGCACCAACATCTAGATGCTGCAAGACTGCGGTGATAGCAGTGTCCAATGCGTCAACCATAACGGAAATTGTGGTGTCGCATTTGCGGTGGACGACGAGCGTCGCGCCGGCAGTGGCTTTTTTTATGCCTCTAAAGGCGCGGTCAGCGTTGTCGCTTCACGGCACGGGACTATTCGGAGTCTCGAGGCCCGACAGAAGGTCGTGGCGAGGCTGCACTGTATTCGCGCTAGGAATGAAGCGCCGGCAGTAATTGGCGAGGCCAAGATATTCGCGCATCCTGGTGGTGGATGGCTCAGAAAACTCACGGATGGTTGTGATTCGGGTCGGGAGTGGACGAATGCCATGTGCGTTGACGCGATGACTGAGGAAATGCAACTCTTTAACACGGAACTGGCTCTTCGGACCATTAACAAAACCAAATTTTCTGAGTCTTGCGAACACTTGACGTACGTGGAGGTTGTGAGCTTCGGCGGGGGCGCTCAAGACGAGGGTGTCGTAAAGATAGACAAAGAAGCACGTCAAGCCACCTGATACCTGGTCAACGAAACGCTGAAAGGTCTCGGGCCCCGTTACGACGACCGAAATTCATCCATGGATATTCGAACAGGCCGAAGGATACTATAATGGCGGTCTTCGGAATATCTGATGACTCCACGGCAATTTAGTGGTAGGCTTTCACCAGGTCGACTGTGCTGAAAATGATGCAGCCTCTCAGTGACAATGTAAATCCTGGATGTGGGAAATCTGGTACCAGCCCATGACAGCGGCCTTCTTAAAACACACTAATCGCTGCACATGCGCCTGTCACTGGTCTTCTTGGGCACCATATGGGGTGGCACGGCCCAAGGGCTGGAGGAGGGGCAAATGAAGCCAACGTCCAGCATATGTTCAATCTCCCTTTTGGCGACAGCTAGGTCGGGAGGGTGGCATCGCTCAGCCTGCATAGGAGGAAAGACGCAGACCCCGGCACCAGTGTCGACGAGATTAGGTGGAATTAGGTGACATGGACGGTGACGTGGAGAAGGCGATTGGATCTGGGGCCGGGAACAGTGGTACACATCAGTGTTCTGCCTGACCATTTCTTGCGTAGGAGCAGGGCTGGCGGCACTGGTTTGCGCGAAAGCCGTAGCGATGGTGGTGCGAGCAAAGCTAACGGAAGGTGGTGAACGGCGTCCAGAGCAACTAAGGCGTGTGCGGCGAGGTACTGACGCAGAACGCGGCCGGCGTGTTCGGATGGCAGCAACTTCAGCTGTCAGTCATGATACTTGCCGTGTGAGCTCTTCTTTAGCATCGAAGAGACGCGCGAAGCTGTCGCTAGCGGCTGTGCCTTGGAACGGAAGGTCAGAAGGGAGATGAACTGTGGCCACAAATGAAAACCAACACCCGCAATCTTCTCGGCCAACTGAGTGAGAGATTCCAGTGTCTAGGATGAAGACGCGTTCAGTATCATGCGCACCTGCTGTGGAGGGCGCTGTAGGAAAAGTTCCCGTAGAAGGGAACTGTCAATTGAAGAAGCCTGGTCTCCAGCCTTGCCTTGCAGCCAAGGGTCGCGGTCACCAAGCTCCTTCAATGTAAAAAGCCGCTGTAATCGGTGCTGCTCCGTTTCAGTACTGCGCTGGATTAACGTTGCCTGAAGGTGGTCGTAGGGGTGGTAGGCGGGCAGGGAGCGTAGAAGATGGCGAACAACCGCAGCAGTATTAGAGGGAAGCGCTCGAACGACGTGGTCGAACATCGCCAACTGTGAACTTGGCAGTAACGAAGGGAGAATGATAAAAAAGATGACAGCTGCTAGCTTGCTATTGTGTGACGCACTGTTAATAGCATGGGTGAACGTAAGGACGGCTGAGCTAGCAGAGTGCTCTTTGCAAAATCCATGTTGCTGTGGACAGATAATATTGTATATGTCCATGAACTTGTGAATACGTTTGGGGAGAATCTTTTCAAATGTCGCTAATAACGCTAAGTACAGAAATAGGTCTCTAACTGGAATGGTCAGAAGACACTCCATCCTTAAATACAGGAGTAACTCGGGCTATCTTTAAGGGTCACGGGCGTGTACACCCTAGCAAAGGATGGTTGAACCGACAGCACAAGGTGGGCCCTGGGATAACAATATTTTCCTTAATTAGTTTTGCAGGAATACTGTCCAAGCCTACTGCCTTGTTTGTTGGTGATTCTGCAACACGCCACAACAATTCATTGATTTCATATTCGTACAGGGCGAAAGAACTAAGAACTGGAGGCGAGAGAACACTGTCTGCCATTGCATCAGGAAGTTTTGCAGCTAGATCGCGACCCACATTGGCGAAAAAAGTACTGAGTTTATCAACAGTACCTTAAGTCACATTAGAGGGAAGTGTGGAATATTCGCATGACCTATGAACAACTCCCCACATTTTTTTTCGGATTCCTGTTGGCATCTTGAATGCGGTCTCTCAATAGCGACGCTGGCTAATTATGGGCGCATTTCACCTATATTATCTAACGAAGAAAGGAAGATAATGACATCCCGATCATCATCAAGAGCGGAGGGCACGAGATCGGCGCTCGAACACCAACATCTTGTTCTCCCGACCTACTGCTCTGAGCTACCGCCTGTTTGTTGGACTCGTCCAATAAACCTCCTTACATTTGGTGGATCGTGCGGGGTACGCTCGTCGCCGACACCCTGGAACTCCGATCCCGTACGTTGCACTCGACCATGCAAGCTGACGCTGCCCAACCGCCGCCATCTCTCCCGGCCGCCGTTTTTACCCGGCCCTGTTCGCCAGCGAGACCCCCCGGTATTTTCGGGTACGGAAGACCAGGACGTCGAGGACTGGCTGTCGGCCTACGAAAAAGTTAGTGGACCCAACAAGTGGGATGACGCTGCTAAGCTGAGTACCGCGAACGTTTACCTGTCTGGCGTGGCGATGCTTTGGTATACGAACCCCGAATCGGAATTTGATAACTGGTCCGCTTTTAAAGAGGCAATATCTGTCGTTTTCGGCCGCCCTGCCGTGCGGAAGTTACGCGCCGAGCAACGGCTGCGAACACGGGCACAGGAACCAAACGAAACCTTTACCGCCTATATTGAGGACATAATCGATCTCTGCAGGCGCGCCGATGCTTCAATGAGCGAAAGTGCCAAAATACAGCATATTATGAAGGGTGTCGACGACGATATCTTTGAAATGCTTCTTGCGAAGTGTCCTGGCACAGTGTCTGAAGTGGTAACTCTGTGCCTCAGCTATGACGAATTGAGAAGGCAGCGGGCTCTCACCCGACGTTCATCTCACACGTACAGTCAACCAGTCGCCGCACTGGACATCGTGCCTGACCAGTCACACCTTCTCGCATAAATGAAACAATTTGTGCGTGAGGAGGTGGCCCGCCAGTTGTCTCTTCTGCCGTTTGCTCAGCGTCAGGAGCTCCCACAGCAGCAGCAACTGCAGCGACGAATCCCGTTGGCTCCCGTGCTTCGACACCTCATCCAAGAACAGATTTCCGTGGCCATGCCGGTGCCCATTCAGCACCAACCTGTCGCCGCGCCTCTTAGTTACGCCGACGTAGTAAAGCAGCAGCAGCTTCAATAGCCCTCACCATCCCATGGTGTGTCCTATGCTGCAGCCCCGATTCAGCCGTCCATGACATGGGCTGCTCCCATCACTGCGAATCCCTGGCGAATGCGCGACGACCGGCCGATCTGTTTTGCATGAGGTGGCCCTGGTCATATCGTCCTATTCTGCCACCGTCGCGCGCCAGGGTACTCAGACGCCCGTTCGCAGAACTACATGGATCGTCCCCGCTCTCATTATGAAAGTCCGGGTCCACAAACAAGCATGGCTTCACGTGAATATCCGCAACCCAAGTCTCGTAGCGCACCTTCACCCCGTCACCGATCCTTGTTGCCCATGCGTCGTCGACCAGCCCCTGAAAATGAGGGAAACAAGCCCCCGCAGTTCGTGAGGCAAGAACTGCGCTGTCTAAATGCTCAAGTCCTCAAACTTTCCGTCGAATATTGTCGAAGTTTTTGTAGAAGGCACCCGTGCATATGCTCTTGTCGATACCGGTGCTGCCGTTTCTGTTATAGACGCCACATTTTGCCGCATGCTTCGGAAGGTCACCACGCCTCTTGAGATGATGCCCTTACGTACAGCGAATGGAGACCCTGTTCGGCCTATAGCTGCCTGCACTGCTGGACTTATTATCGCTAAAGAGCACTACATTGTTGAGTTTATCGTCATTTCATCCTGCTCGCACGACATCATACTTGGCTGGGACTTTCTATCGCATAATAACGCCTTTATTGATTGTGCCAGATCTGAACTTGAGCTCTTCCCGTTGTGTGACCAGTCCTACAACCTTGTTCATCAAGCCGCATACAAACTAGTCGTAACAGAAGACACAGAAATTCCACCGACAGCAGCTGTTTTGCTCCCCGTTTTCTGCAACAGCATATGTGACGAAGTCGCATTCTTTGAACCATCACGCCTCCTTCTAAGTGAAGCCACTTCTGTCTTATTCGACCCTCTCTATTTCGAATGGAACAAGCGCTCTCTGCCTCACAAATCCTCTTCCGTATCCCATCAAACTGCTTATAGGTTAATCCCTTGCATGCGTGGAACCCATTGATATCGGCCAAATTTTTTCCGTGCAGCAACATTCAGCTGGACGCGACCTCGACGTCGTCGGTGCCCTTAATTCTTGTGATGTACCAGCTGCCGACCTATTCGATTCGTCGATGGCAGACGGACAGTCGCCATTTGAACGCTCTGCTCTTCTCTAGCTGCTCTACCAGTTCCGCGACTCTTTCGATGTTGCCCAACGTGCCTTTGGCCGAACTTCTACCATTGTTCACTACATCGACACCGGCTCCAACTCGCCAGTGCGACAACGCCCTTACCGTGTCTCCACCACGGAACGTCAAGTTATTACCGACCAGGTTGACGACAGGCTTAAACGCGACGTTATTCGCCCTTCACAAAGTCCGTGGACATCACCTGTGGTTCTCGTTAAAAAAAGGATGGATCAATTTGCTTCTGCGTGGATTACCGGCGCCGAAACAAGGTCACTCGAAAAGACGTGTACCCGTTACCCAGAATTGACGATGCCCTTGATTGCCTACAAGGTGCCGAGTTTTTTTCTTCGTTAGTATTGCGTTCCGGGTATTGGCAGGTGCCTTTAGCAGAGGCCGTCCATTCAAAGAGAGCCTTCGTCACGCCTGACGGTCTATATGAATTCAATGTCATGCCCTTCGGCCTCTGCAATGCGCCTGCCGCCTTCGAGCGCATGATGGACTCGCTCCTGCGGGGTTTGAAGTGGCACATGTGTCTCTGCTACCTCGACGACATTGTTGTCGTTGCGCCACATTTCGCAACCCATCTGGAACGCCGCAACCATGTCCTGGCGTGTCTGAAGACCACTCAGCTGCAACTAAATCTCAAGAAGTGCCCCTTTGCTGTGCGAAACCTTACAATTCTCGGTCACGTCGTATCAAAAGACGGTGTGCTTCCGGACCCGGTTAAACTACGTGCCATGACCGACTTCCCCAAGCCGACGACTCTGAAGCAGTTACGAAGCTTCATGGGGTTATGCTCCTACTTTCGTCGGTGTGTGCGCAACTTCGCCTCTATAATTTCGCCTGTGACCCAGCTTTTAAGCAGCGCCTCCAATCTTTCGTCATGGTCTTCTGAGTGTGACCAAGCCTTCTGCACCCTTCGCCTCCTCCTGATGTCAGCACCTATACTGCGCCACTACGATCCTACGGCCGCAACTGAGGTGCACACAGACGCCAGTGGTGTCGGCCTCGGTGCTGTTCTCGCACAACGAAAGCCTGGGTTCGCATCGCATACGCCAGCAGAACGCTCACCAAGGCAGAGTCAAACTATAGCGTCACCGAGAGGGAATGCTTGGAAATAGTCTGGGCGCTTGCCAAGTTCCGCCCTTACTTATATGGCCGGACGTTTGATGTAGTGCCGGACCATCGTGCATTATGTTGGTTGTCTTCGTTGAAGGATCCGTCAGGTCGTCTTGCCCGCTGGGCTCTTCGGCTTCAAGAGTTTGACATCCGCGTTATATATCGTACCGGACGCAATCATGCCGATGCTGATCCACTGTCGCGGTCACCACTATCCACCGAAACTCCGTCCATATCCACTATAGACCACCCATTGTCAGCTCTTGACGTCGCCACCGTTTCCTCTGCACAGCGCCACGATCCCTGGATCGCTTCGCTTCTTGACGTTTTATCCGAGGCACCCACCCTTTCGACCACTCGAACACTGCGACGCCAAGCTTCGCACTTCAGCGTCCGTGATGGCCTCTTTTACCGGCGCAACTTCTCGCCAGATGGTAGGAATTGGCTCCTAGTTATCCCCAGAACGCTGCACTCTACAATTTGCGCGTTCTTTCACTCTGACCCGCAGTGTGCTCACGGCGATGTCTTCAAGACCTATGAACGCTTACGCAAAAGGTACTACTTGCGCGGAATGTTTCGCTTTGTCTGCAAGTCCATTCGTGGCTGCCACGGGTGTCAGCGACGAAAAAAAAACCACGGCATCCTGCCGCAGGTTCATTACATCCCTTTCCATGCCCAGACCGCCCATTCGACCTCGTTGGAATTGACCTTTATGGACCTTTACCTCTGACCACGGCGGGAAACCGATGGGCTATCAGTGCTGTCGACCACCTTACACGATACGCCGAAACCGCTGCTCTCCCCACCGCGACAGCCCAGGACGTCGCCTCTTTCATTCTGAAGCGTTTTGTGCTTCGACACGGCCCTCCTCGCAAACTCCTCAGTGACCGTGGCCGCGTATTTCTCCTTGATGTAATCCAAGCACTTCTCCACCAGTGCAACATTGTACATCGGACGTGTACTGCCTACCACCCTCAGACGAACGGTCTCACTGAGCAGTTTAATCGGACACGGGGCGACACGCTTGCGGCACATGTTGCATCTGATCACTCAAACTGGGACCTGGTTCTTCCAATTGCGACATACGCGTACAACACCGCTACGCAAGTCACAACCGGGTATTCCCCCTTGTTTCTTCTGTACGGTCGCCAGCCGACGCACACTACCTACACGTTGCTGCCATACGCACCAGATGCCTCAGAGTGCACGCCCGTGTCGGAAGCCGCCCGTTACGCTGAAGATTGCCGTCAACTAGGCAAGCGCTTTACTACAGTCGACCAACAACGCCAGAAAAACGCCCGCGATGGTGACCACTCTCCTGCCGCAACATTCGCTCCTGGAGCACTTGTGTGGCTGCTTGTACCATCCTGCGCCCCTGGCCTTTCGTCCAAACTTCTCCCAAATTATCATGGTCTTTACCGCGTCGTCAAGCATACTTCGCCCGTAAACTACGTCATAGAACCTCTTACGCTGCCAGGCGGCCGTCGTCGACGTGGACGTGATGTTGTTCACGTACACCGCCTCAAGCCATACTTCGACCCTCTTGTCCCCAGCTGTTAGATCGCCAGGATGGCTCCACCTTTCTCGACGGGGGCACTTGTAATGAAGAAAGGAAGATAATGACATCCCGATCATCATCAAGGGCGGAGGACACTAGATCGGCGCTCGAACACCACCATCTTGTTGTCCCGACCTACCGTTCTGAGCTACCGCCTGTTTGTTGGACTCGTCCAATAAACCTCCTTACAATTATATTATTCGTTACTTTCATTATGTATCCACCTATGATACAAATTTTTGTTTTTTAGTATGTTTAGAATTTCTTCTGTCATCCAGGGACAAAGTGGTTTATAACGCTGTGCAGATGCTACATGTTGGCTACTGGAATGTGTAAGGTCGCCCAGGGTCTCCATCCCGTTAGAGAGCTCTATATTTCCGCCTTAATGATAGATTAGTTCAGTACTGAATGACAACAGCTTGTTACGGAATGATTCATAGTTTTTTTGGTTATATGTCTTGGTTTGATAAAGTTTACTATAAGAGGTGCGCTAACCTTAACGAAAATCTGTAAGTGGTCGGAAATTGGTGTTTGGTAGACGCCTGCGTTCACACCTTTGTCAATATATGTAAGCGCATGATCGGTTGATGTTGCCGAAAACGGGTTTAGGCGTGTCGGTGAAGCAATACAGTTGCGAAAGTTTATGATCGAAGAAGGTGTGTATAATCCATTGATATTCGTGGAAGCCGTATCAATGTTGATGTTTCCAATGATTATAACTCGAGTTTCGTTGCTCTTAGTTAAAGACGACATCATTATTTCCATTTTATTGATAAAAACGGCTAGGCATGAACTCGGAGGTCGGTAGACAAGCCCCACTATGAGCCCGCATTCATGGTTCAAACATAATGCTTCAAGTTCCGTTGAACAACGACGAACTGATCATAAGTTACTGCATTGTCGGTTATCTGTAACAAACAGTGCCACCCCGCTACGGCGCAACTGCGAGTCTCGTGGCGGTGATATTGTCACGTAGCCAGGAAGTGTTATATTTTTATGTTTTCTGAGCCACATTTTAGTGGTTTCTACGATTGCAAACGGCTCACCTTGTTAGACAAAAAACGAAAGTAGGATGTTCAGGTTTTTACAGTGAAGCAGTATATATGGGGGGGGGGGGAGCCGATTCGTTCACCCGTCTGGCCGCCCGTCTGTCAGTCACCTGCACGCAGAAAACTACTGCGCAACCTCATGCGTATGCGCGAGAACATAGAGGATCGGAGCCGCGTGAATAGCCAACGCCACCTGCAGAAGGCCTGTTTGCTCCGATCCGCGACGTTACAGGACCTGGCCTGAAATTTCATTGACAAGGCAGGCGTGATGAAAGTGGTGACGTCAGTGTTGCCTACCCGGGAGCCTCCCCATTAGATCCAATGGCAGCCGGACCAGCTAGCATGATGTCATTGATAGAGTGAAAAGTCCTTGTGCTATCTAGATGGTGTTGTATAAGCTGCGCCAGTAGTGACGTTGTTCTCCGTCGCAGACGAGCGCGCACGCAGCAGTTTCTCTCCGGCTCAGAAATAGGTAGGCCACGCGTCTACGTGCTCGTTAGGAGCAGACAGCTTTGATCAGCAACGCCGCGAGCAGAACCGGGAACGAGCTTGTCTACTGCGTGCCGATGCTGCAGCCCGGGTACAAGAACAGGCTCGTGCAGCCGAGCCCAAGCATTACCTGCGTACCGAGGATCCAGCAGCCTACAAAGCCGCCGTTTAATGAACCTTCCGGTATAACCCAGTGATAATCACCGGGGCCGCACGTTTCAGCTTCGCTGGTTAACCGTTTGTACGGAGTGCTTGGGTGTTAATTTTTTGTTGTTTATGCTAGGAACTTTAGTGTGAAGTACAGATATGTTTTTTTTTCCGGGAGCCATCATGACGTAGAATCACTGTAGCTTGTTTCGGTTTGTGGCTACTAGTTACTAGTTATTCTTTTCAAATCTGCTTCGCAGGTCACGTGGACCGCTTTCGGTTTATCAGCTTTCCTCATCAGTATCTTGCCGCCTGTGTCCCGAGCAAACTTCGAACCTTTTGCACGCTTGGTTTTAATTGAGTTCCCCAGCGGTATCTTATTTTCCAGGCATAAATGTTTGTTGACGAATATAGGATCAATTCCTTCGAATCCAAGCATCCATGCGATCAGTCGCTTTTTTTTGCCGCCAGCAAAAATATGTCTCGGTTATCCCAGGAGACAAGCCGCACAACAACATTTCGTGGTCCTGTAGACTTTGTAGATACTCGATGTGCGATTTCAACGTAATGGCTGGACAGTTCTGTGGGCAAACACGAAGCGACTGCCGTAACAGCCTTGTTAAGGTCCTCGCCGTCAGCAACGCGTATGCTCTTCCGTTCAAGGTTGGTCTGACAACTATACTGTTTGAGTTCAATTAGATTCTTTTAGTCTCGCCAAGTTCACTGATTAGAATCCGGTTCTCTCTCTGGCATGCAAGTTCCCGTTGTTTTACATCTTCAAGTTCTTTACCGAAGGTCTTCGGTTTTGAATTCTTCAAAGTTCTCGTTAACGAAGCCCATTCCTGTTATGACTGGCCTAAGTTCCACCGGTATAGATGTTTTCGATGACTGCAGTTCTTTTACTTCGCTCTCTAGTTCATTACTCACTTCCGCAAATTGGTAAGTCATGTCGGTCAAAACTCTGACAATTTTTTATACTATTAGGTACTTTTCCGCGAGTGTCTGTGCAAATTTGGTTAAGGCATCGCTGACTTTGCTTCCCATTGAGCCAGGGTGTATTGCTCACAACCTGTGTAAGCACGAACAACAGTAATTCTGCATGCTGCAGAGCAGCCCAGCATCCATAGACAGCAGAAGTGTGTCGGGCAATAGATTTGGTTTCTTTCCTGCAACAAGCGAAACCATCGGTTTAGTCGTGGTGGCTCCCACTGCTGCCGGCACCACTCTGGATGCACCTTGGACGGTTCTCCATTGCTTCATATAGGCAGAACCGGCGCCTGCAGTCGCTGGTCCACCGAAGCAGGAAGGTCCGGGTCCTCATGACGACGTTCGATCCCCATGCGCGTAGCTTCTGGTGAGTCCTTGTGCTGTCGACCATTTACTATCGGATGCCTGCAACGAGCGAAAACAGTGGTTTAGCCGAGCTCGCTCCCACCGCTTTGAATCGACTTCGAGCCGTTATGAAGTCGTACGATGAACTCTTTATCCTGGCACTGATGTTATCTTCCGTAGGACTCCACGACTGCTCGTGCAACCTCATGCTTGCTGAGGATCTTGGCCGCCAATCCTTTTTTGGGTCTCATTATAATATTTGTCTTCGTCGGGTGGCATTGTAGCTTGCGCCTGGACACCCTCTGCACTGGCCGTTTTGTGGTGGCGGTTGTCTTTGCAGTCTCGCGGGCTGCTGTCGTCGACTTCCTGCCTTCTCACCTCGACTGCGTTGCCGCGGGGGTCCGCCGGACCGTTCGAGTCGGCTTCCCGGCCGTTAGCGGCCCCGCGAGTACTGCCCTGCTTTGCTTCCTCTTTTGGCTGGTTAAAAAAAAAATTATGGGGTTTTACGTGCCAAAACCACTCTCTGATTATGAGGCACGCCGTAGTGGAGGACTCCGGAAATTTCGACCACCTGGGGTTCTTTAACGTGCACCTAAATCTAAGTACACGGGTGTTTTCGCATTTCGCCCCCATCGAAATGCGGCCGCCGTGGCCGGGATTCGATCCCGCGACCTCGTGCTCAGCAGCCTAACACCATAGCCACTGAGCAACCGCGGCGGGTGCTTTTGGCTGGTTGGCAGAGCCAGTTTCCAACTGGGTTTATCTGTTTCCTTTTCGGGCCGGCCAGTCAGTTGCATTCGTGTTTCCATGTCGTCACCGCTCGCAGAGCTGCGATCTGTCGACGAGGTTATGTTTGTCAATCGTTCCTCCATATCCTGTGAATATTCAGTAGCAACAATCTGTCGCTGTTGCGGGGCCCGTAAGACTGCGAAAGCAGCTTCCGAGGGGTTTTCCATGGTTATCTTGTGTCCACGCCCAAGCGTTAGGATTAGCGGCCTATAGTGGACTGTTGTAGGCCCAGGCTGGTAGGTGGGTTTAGTAAGCTGGGGGGAGGGGGGATTGCCCGCTTCGCAACTTTCGTGGACGGTAGCAGAGGGCAAAATGGTACTACGGGTTCAAAGTTGCTCTCAACAGAGTCCTGTGCTTGAAATCTCGTTGCACCATTACAATCCGGGGCTGCCGGTGATGTTATCCGGTCCAAACGTGTCGCGGTTGCGAGAACCGAGGCGCAGCATGTTACGTTTGCCCATGCTGTCAGGAAACAAGATTTCGCATTTCAAAAGTGATGTGGATGGAAAGCTCGTACATATATTGCAGCTCTTGTTACACGCTAAAAAACCTTTGCACCCTTTGGGCTGTATATCTGCCACCCGACAATAATCGTCGTCTGCCTTGACGCTTTTCCGTTCTTTAACGCTGCGAGTCCGGTACTTTCCAGTAACGAACTGCGTGCGTGTTATCATCATGACATAGCATTCCCGACAGGAAAGTAGCGGGTGCGGCGTTTTCAAGAAAGGCAACACATCAAGGCAGATGACGATTATCGTTGTGTGGCAAAGATACGCTGCAAAGGGTGCAAACTTTTCTTAGAGTGTAATTGGTGAAGTTCTTTTTATATCGCATTTTTTTATTTTCTTCTCTTTCTGATTTGTCCATACTGTGAGCTCTTTTCTTGCTGTTACAGGGTGGGAAAATCTTGTAGCAAAACAACGGCATGCGCAAAAATGATTAGTGAATAATAATCTGTTAACATACCATTTACAACAAGGCATTATTTGCAGGGTGTTCCACGTAACTTGAGCCAATACTTTAAAAATCAAAGACGCGTCGGAAGCGAATTAAACGGGACGCATAGTATTCGCAATAGCCTACAGTAACTCAGGCAATTTCTTGTTTTCGCCATAACTCTCTAAGTTTAATTACCCAACTTTTTCATTATTGCCAGGAGACCCCAAGTATAAGTAAACTTGTAGAGTACTTTCAGAAACCACCGATAGAGTTGTTTCCCGTACAATGTGCCTCACGTTGTCGCTTTTTCCGGGTTGCAAAGAAAGCCCACGAAATATGAAAAAAAAAGCCATGGGACGGAGCGTTTGCGGAGTGGTATCATGCTACTCCTAAGCGTGCGTTCAGTCAACAAGGGCGGCTTCATTGTGGCTGACAACGGGTAATGAGAAGAATCGACACATTTAGAATGTCTTACCGCAAAGGTAAACGCCTTCGTTTCGTCACCTCGATGAGTGAATCTATTTTTTAAATGGGAAAATTTTCCGTTTAAATTATGTCTTCTCATGTTTGTTCAGCCTCACCACTGCCCGTTTTTTCTGGTAGTTTTATTGCTGTATAGCTTTTATGCAGCGCTGTATGCATAGGCGCGTATATGTGCATGTATTTTCTCTTCTTGTAGGTAGGCAAATGAGATCTTTAGGTGCATACTATGGGTGTGCTATCTCGAATGAATGGATATAATCCTGTTCCAAGCTCATGTTGGACTATTCTGTTGACTGAGTGATATGTGTATTTAAAACCAGTGTGGGGCTCTGTCAGGCATTCATGCCTTTTCTCAGCTTCTTGGGAAACCAGCGATCGAGTTTCGAGCTGACACGCAACGCCCCCTTGTGGACATCGCGTTCATTGTGTGGATTTACATTACAAAGTGAAATGGCCAGCAGCAGTACGATGGGGGACCCACAAATGCCATGAAAACAAAAAAAAAAGCTTTGAGGCCGTCGTTGTATCTGCTCGGTTCATTGATACTACTAGAAAAGCCGTACTATATAGCTCTGTCATTGTATCCTTTTTCGTGGAAACTACCAGTATGAGCGACGGCAGGACGCAGGATCCAGGCAGGTGCGATTGTACCCCGTTATGCCAATTTTTACAGCTTCTCCGGCAAAATGTCCCTGGGCATATTATTTTATTGAACGTTAATATGGCAATGCTTCTAGGAGGTCCATTGCAGTCTTTGACTTCGGCACCTCCTTCTGTACATTAACAACTTGTAATCTTTCTAATCATCTCAATAAAAACCGATACAGATTCTCATTCTATAGTGAAAAACATATATATACGTGTTTTTGTTCAATAATGTATACGGCAAGCATTTTTTCGGTGGTACTAAGAGTAACATTAGTGGCAGCACGAGCATAAATGCTCACTGGGTTTCCAGCGGTGCCTGATGACCAAATGAAAAGTGAGCAAATGAAAATACTAATCGCACAATCTCACAGCGAACATAAACGTTTAACACTTTGTGTTTACTGCAAAAACAGGTCATCCACGCCGCATTGATATGCAACATTGATTATGCAGCTTCTATTCCAGGCGAAATGATGCCCGCAAGAGTAAAGTGACGCGTAACGTCCATGTTGTTAAAGGGCATGTCGAAGGCCAAACGTTTAGCACCAGCGACGGTACCGATACAAGCCAATTTCAGCTGCAGTGCGTCGCCGCAGAAGGCGCGCAGCTAAGCGGCTCGACCGTGCTCGCATTGCAGCTGGCGACCCCGCAAATATCGGCATGTTTTGGGTGTTTTCCGCAAGTGAATTCGTCCTCGATCACGGTAATCTCTTCACTGTTATCAATATTCACACCGAGAGAAACGAAAAGGAATAGCCGTCAACGTCGCTTAGGTTGCGCTTTCGTAGACCGTAAGCACAACGTGCTTCCTGCAGCCCCGCGTTCGTTAGGGAGACTAAACGCTGCGGCTCTTTCTCACTTGCGGCGCTGAGGGCAGTTTTCATTAGCGCCCCCTAGGAAGCGCTGGCTTCCAACAGTCAGGGCAAATGTATTGTAAGCACAATTAACGTACTTCGTCGTTTTCATTTGTACATAGCCATCATCATCTTCCCTGTTCTTCTACTTCTTCGCGCGTGAGCGGGGAGCGTTGCCTTCTTTGGAATAAACAGCGCTTGACAACTTGATCGGTCTCGGTATTATAAAGTGGTGGAGGGACGTCAAGACCCCGACGTCAGCTCGCGTTCCCGTCCTCCCTGGAGCTCCGTTCCGGTCGCCGCCTGCACCCAGCTACCCCTACAACAATGGACACTTCCAACCCCGGCCCTTTCGGCGGCTCTAACCATACCACACAGAAGACCCCGCCTGCGGCGCCCTCTTGGTCTGTGACGAGCCCTCAGCGCGATCCCCCTAGTCTTTGCGGGACTCCGCGGTGATGACGTCGACGGTTCGATCGACCACTACGACCGCGTGAGTTCTTGCAACAAGTGGAACGACACCCAGAAATTGAGGCACGTCGCGTTCTACTTGACCGGTGTTGCAGAAACGTGGTATTTCAACCGCGAATCCGACATCGCGGATTGGTCCACGTTTACCTCCAAGCTGCGGCAAATCTTCGCTTCCTCGTCTGGCCGTGCAGAAGCCTCCAAACAGAAGCTGGGAACGCGCCGCCAACTTCCCCAAGAGCCTTACACCTCATACATAGAGGATATCTTGGCTCTGTGCCGCCGTGCGAATCCTAGGATGACAGGAGCCGAACGCGTTCGCCACATCTTATAAGGCATTGGTCCAGTCGCGTTCAACGCCTTAATCGTGCAAAATCCTGCTTCTGTCCAAGACATCCCTTCAACGTGTCAACGCCTCGACGAGCTCCGTCTATTCGTCTTCCACACGACAGCAGCGATCCTCAGGTTCCCCATTCTCCAGATCTACGTGCTCTTATCCGCACCATCATCCGCGAAGAGCTTCAACTACAAGACCTAAAGCGTCCACCTGCTGCCTGCGCCCCAACCCCCACCTTGGACCTTCGCGAGGTCGTAAAGCAGGAGTTGACAGCGATGACTACACTCACGGCGCATCTTGCTCTGGTAGCGCGCTCCACACCGATCTACGCGGATGTTGTTTCGCTACCGCCCCTACCGTGACTTCCATGCCGACTGGCGTTTCCTATGACCATTTGGCTTCGATGGGAACGAGAGCACTTGCTGCGCCATCGTACCCTCAGTAGCGTCCACCTCGTCCAGTTTGTTTTTACTGTGGTATACGCGGCCATATATCTCGCTCCTGCCGCCGTCGCCAGCAGGATGAAAGACGAGGCTATGCTGAGCGCGAAAGAGACCGCACTCGCCGATCCGACGACTACTATCCCGGATCGGACTCGTTTCCTCAACAGCATTCTCCGTCTCCTCCAACTGCTCCCAATCTGCCTTATAGTTCCCGTTCGGCCAGACGTAGTTCTCCATCGCCTTACCGGCGCTCTACATCACCGCTTCGCCCCACTTCCCATGTTGTCGACCAGCACTCGGGAAACTAACTGTTGCAGTTTTTGGAGGGGAAACTGCTTCTTATCGGTTTTCAAAAAGTCCTCCTGTTTGCCCGGCCAACATGCTTTCGTGACTCTCGAAGGTGTTCCCGCGTCAGCTCTCATCGATACCGGTGCCGCCGTTTCTGTTCTTCGGAGTGATCTGTGTTGCCGGCACCGTAAAGAAAAATCGCCTTATCTTGGACCTATTTTGCGTGGTGCTAATAATGCATTCATTCACCCCGACGGACAGTGTACTGCTCGTGTTCTCATCGACGGCATACGCTGCCCCATCGAGTTTATCGTCCTTCCGACGTGTATCCATGAGCTTATACTGGGTTGGGACTTCCTACATTCTGCTTCAGCCGTCATTTCATGTAGAGAGGAAGTTGTCCACATCACGGATTGAGAGCTTGAACCTGTTGCGGTCTCTTCACTTTCATGCGTGACCTTGGCCATCGCTGCAGATTACGTCCTGCGTCCTGGTCACGAAGACGTTGTAGCCGTAACATCCAGTCAGATCACCGATGGAGGCACCCTAGTCGCCGCTTCTTCCCGCCTAACTTCTCGCGGAATTCTTATTGCCACCTGTCTCGTCCGGGTTTCACGCGGGCGCGCCCTTCTGTCTGCTTGCAACACGACACCAGATCCTGTGATGCTGCCCAAAGGGATGACTGTGGCAACCCTCGCCGACACTCAACCTATCTCTATAGTCACGCTTTACCCTTCTTCATCGCCAGCACCAACCTCAGGTTTGGATGATTCTTTCCCTCCTCCAGCCGTTCTTGGTTCTGACCTAACAGCCACGCAGTCCGAAGCCGTAATGATGGTCTTGGCAAAACTGAAAGCCTGTTTTGATAGCTGTTCCCCTGTGTTGATCCAAGCTCCTGCGGCTACACACCGCATCGAGACCGATGGCTCCGCTATAATACGATGACGCCCCTATTGTGTATCGCCGTCTGAACGAAAGGTCATTGAACAACAGGTTGCTGACATGCTTGCGCGGAATATAATACGACCTTCATCTAGCCCATGGGCTTCTCCCGTGGTCCTGGTAAAGAAAAAAGATGGCCCCGTTCGCTTTTGCGTGGATTATCGAGTGCTCAATAAGATCACACGCAAGGACGTATATCCAATACCTCGAATTGACGACGCTTTGGACACACTACAAGGTGCGGAGTATTTCTCCAGCCTTGATCTTCGATAAGGATATTGGCAAATTCCGATGAACGAGACTTACAAAGAAAAGACCGCATTCGCTACACCGGATGGCCTTTATGAATTTAACGTGATGCCTTTTGGCCTCTGTAATGCTCCTGCCACATTTGAGCGCATGATAGACAACTTAATTTGTGGTCTAAAATGGAAGACATGCCTTTGGTATCTGGACGATATTGTCATCTTTTCGTCTGACTTCAGCCAACATCTTCATCGATTAGACGAAGTTCTCAAGTGCCTTGCAAATGCTGGTCTCCAGATCAATACAAAAAAATGCAAATTTGCTAGCAAGATGATCAAAGTATTGGGTCATGTCGTCTCAAAAGATGGCATCCAGCCTGACCCCGAAAAGATTAGTGCCATTCTCCAGTTTCCTCGCCCCCAGCAACAGAAAGATGTACGTAGTTTCCTAGGCTTGGCGTCAAATTTTCGTAGATTTATACGCAACTTCGCAGCAATAGCAGCTCCTCTACACAAGCTACTGGTTACCGGTACCTCTTTCACATGGACTAGCGACTGCGAGTCGGCTTTTCAAGCTCTTAAGCGGCATCTTACTTCCGGACCAGTGCTTCGCCACTTCGATAATCGAGCCCCCACCATACTTCATACTGACGCAAGCGCACAAGGTATTGGCGCTGTACTTCTGCAACGTAATACACCATCTAAAGAGCAAGTCATAGCATATGCCAGCCGAGCACTTTCTCCAGCTGAGCGGAACTACACCATTACAGAGCAAGAGTGCCTGGCTATAGTTTGGTCGATTCAGAAATTTCGCCCATACCTTTACGGCCGCCACTTCACCATCGTCACCGACCATCATGCTCTGTGTTGGCTGTCATCAATGAAAAACATGTCAGGACGCTTAGGACGCTGGATACTCCGCCTGCAGGTATATGACTTCACTATAACGTACAAGTCTGGAAAACGCCATCATGATGCAGACGCATTGTCGCGCTGCCCACTCTCTCTCTCTCCCGGTAACGCACCATCATCTTCCCCCACCACGTCGTTCCGATGCTACGGCCGCCTCACACCAACTCTCGATAACGTCAGTGGACCAAGTTACGCTTTCATCATGCTCTGATTTCCTTTCGCTTCAGCGGGCCGACTCCTACTGTCGAGTTCTCATGGATCGCCTTAGTGGGTTCGCCGAACCACCCAACAGCCGCTTGCGACGCCAACTTCGACAATTCCGCCTTCAAGGTGGCGTGCTACACCGCTACGTTTACCACCCTACAGGTCACCGGTGGGTCCCAGTTCTACCTCGCTGCCTTCGCTTGCGGGTATTAGAGGCACTTCACGACGACGTGTCGGCTGGACTCTTAGGCTTCCACAAGACTTACGACCGCATAAAGACTCGCTGCTTCTGGCCTGGCCTATCCACGACAGTGGCCAAATACATTGCCTCTTGTGCGTCATGTCAGCACCGCAAACGCTCGAAATCCCCTCCTGCCGGTTTACTACAACTTCTCCCTTGCCCGAACGCACCTTTTGAATTTGTTGGCATTGATTTATATGGTCCCTTGCCGTTGACACCCTCCGGTCACCTATGGATTATCACTTCGGTCGACTATTTAACAAGAGATGCCGAGACTGCCCCTCTGCGATCCGGCACCGTTTCTGAGGTCGCCGACTTTTTCTTGCGCGCCATCGTCTTGTGCCATGGGGCTCTTCGCGTTCTTCTCAGTGACCGTGGCAAGGCGCTCATTTCACAAGTTCTCGAGGAAGTTTTTCGGGCCACTAATACCGTCCACAAATCTACTTCTACTTATCATCCGCAAACCAATGGCCTTACTGAGTGCTTCCACCGTACGCTGTCTGATATGATTTCCATGTACATCCGTCCTGACCACACTGACTGGGATAAAATTCTTCCTTTTGCGACATTCACATATAATACTGCTATTCAACGGACTACCGGCTACAGCCCTTTCTTCCTTGTGTATGGACGATCTCCTACCACCACATTCGACAGAGAACTCTTTTTCGCACCTTCTTCGCCTACCGCGTCGCTTCCAGATTTTGCTGCCCGAGTTGCACATTGCTGTCAAATGGCCTGGCAAAGCACAGAAGCTACCCATGCTGAGAGTAAGCGTTACTGCGACGACAAACGCCGTGACCTACGTTTTCATCCTGGAGACCAAGTCCTGCTTTGGACTCCACTCCGCACCCCAGGCCTCTGTGCGAAGTTCATTCCACGCTACATTGGCCCATACACCATTGTGGAGCAGACATCTGCAGTGAACTATCTCGTCCGTGTAGTACACTGACCGGCGCCGCCGGAATGCCGAAATTGTTCACGTCTCGCGGATGAAGCCCTTCACTCCCCGTTTAGATAATTTCTATCCCGCCGCTGGGCTGGCCGCTTCCATGACGGGGGGAAGTTAGTGTAAGCACTATTAACGTACTTCGTCGTTTTCATTTGTACATAGCCATCGTCATCGTCCCGGTTCTTCGACTTCTTCGCGCATGAGCTGGGGCTTTGCCATTTTGGGAATAAACAGCGCTGGACAACTGGATCGGTCTCGGTATTATAGTATATATTTTTTAACATTTATTTAATAAATAATGATTGAATGATGCATACTTTCTATCGCTTTTGCGGCGTTTCGCGGAAACACGATGGGCGCTACGTGTTTGACAGTTGCACGCCGTGTTTTGCAGGCGATGAAGTTTCTGCGCAGTCAAGTACAAGGGATGCTGGACTCCTTCACGTTCTCTTACTCCTTGTCCCAGAGCGTGACCGAAGAAAATAGGGTTCGCGTCTATCGCAGGGTGAGTGGCGTGGCTTGGTCTGATATCCCCCTTCAGGTGGCGGTGAAGCTCGTGGAACTTGGCAGCTATGGTTCTGTTCCAATACTCACCGTAGAAAGCTGGATAGATAGCTAAGCAGACAGCGGCTCTCTTAAGTGTCGTACCAATTCTGTCAAAGCTGGAAAACGAGACAACTTCCCAAAGAGAGCCTCGATGTGAAAAACAGGACAGCATACCTCGTTGTCGACATGAAATGGCAGCTGAGCGGAATGCTTGGTAAATTAACGGGAAGGTCGCTTGTGCACAAGGAAACATAACTTGGCATTCGGATCTGATTACTGTAAACTATGTTGTTTCTTTTTCTTTCATGGTTGGCAGATGGAAAGTGTTCAACTGCAAGTCTAATATGTGCTTTTCTTAGCTAGCTTTTGTTCAGGCCAAGTTGTGTTAAGTTGCAGAGATGTTTTCCCCGTTTGTGCTACTACTCAGGCCTAAAACTGTCTTCTTTGCACTCAACGTAGGCTGTCTTCAACGCTCTGCAGAATTGGAACACAACTATGTCGCACGATAACAACTAAGCTACGACTTCCTGACTACCATTCGAGCATGACGAGCTTCACCGTTGCCGGTTCAATGATTCCTATAGGAACCTTAGCGCACCATAACGTAAAACTGTTCCAACATGTTTTTATATTGTCTGCAAAAAGCCCTCAACGATCCGCCAAACAATTTTCGGGCTACCTTCACTTGACTGTCTGTGACGCGATGTCGCGAAACCGCGAGAACTCGCCATCCTCTATGACGTGTACACACTGACTATGCACGATTATATCAAGCGAAAGAAAACTAATCATTTTCAGTTCTACACCCCTTTCGCGGTTTGCGATCTGTTATTCCGGAAAAAGTTTTTGGTCTGCGCTCACTTTGCCTGTCTGTTATGCGACGTTACAAAACCGCAAAAATTCGCTGCGTCAGAGTGACTACGCTTTAAAAAAGCATTGATGTGCCGCACACAACTGAAGGTTTTTTTTTGGAATAGCGGAACGTTGTCCCGTCCCGAAATGGTCGCTGTCTGCCGATCACTCTCGCACTATCGGCTGTTCGGTGCTGGCGGACAGAACTGATTCATCTTTATACAATAGAAAAATCTGCCTTGCAGTATAGGGTTCTCAATCCATTGCGACACGTATACGACATCGCTCTGCGAGCAAATTTCCGCCGAGCACCCGTTTTAGCAGCATTTTCAACCTTCACTTGCACATCGCCGCAATTTTCGACTAGCCACCTCAAGATAAGCAAGGAGAAGCGCGCGTATCGCAGACGCCGGCACCACCCTCTTGATCTGGTATCTAGCTTCACTGAGCTAGCTCGAACCCATTGAAGCCGTACCCACTACTGCGTGTTCTACGCCTCTTGTCTGCGAACTATGTAATAACCTGTCACGGTAAGCAATGCTAGTAGCTTTGAAAACAAATAAAACTGACCTCCTTCAAACGGGTAGAGAATTTGACTGGGCTTTTCAAACTACGCTGCGGATCACCGCCCGAGCCTTGTATCGGTAGTTACGCAAATTTGAGCTCCGGAAATTGCAATAAGAAAAGGCCAGAGTTGTTTTACGTTATAGGGCCGCTCATGTTTCACATCAAGTATAGACACAGCAAAGAACAGAATCTAATGATAACCTGAGAAATATAAGTGCTATTAACCAAGTTATCCAATTTGTGTATTAATGCTGCTCTGATTGGTGTTCTCTCAAGTTCAGAAAGAAGTTCACATGTTCCCTTATGCTTAGGGTAGGCCTCAGAAATGTGCTTGACGGCTGGAGTCAACCCTAACGCCAAAGGCCGCGGATATGCTAGGATTAGGGGTATGAAGACAGCCTTCAAGTAATTTGTGACCATAACCTGAAAACTGAGCTGGCAATTTGAAATGTTGAGATAACACAAGCTTCCCTAAAGTATGCAGGGATTGAGATTACTAGATATGATTTTCATTAGAAAGACTGCACCGGGAGTCGTTGTTTGTTTGTTTCTCATTTAAATGAGAATAAACGTGCCATCATTTTTAGCAACTAAACAAACATTTCGGCCAGAATGTGTAAAAACGCCAATGAAAAACGGTAAATCAAGGTGAGTAGATTGCTCTTGCGATACCAGTCAGGCACATCTATGCCAAAAACATCTTGAAGAAAATGCTTGGTAAGGTAGAAGCGATGCTCAAAAAATATAATAAATTTACGCATATCGAATGCACGTGTTAGAATCTATTGAAGCGATGGTTTAGCGACGCAGTTACTTTGATGGTTTACAACTGATGACGAGCCTTAATTTTTTTTCACTTTGTAAATTGTCACGCAATCTTTATGTATATGTCTGAAAAAAGAACGAGTAATAGCGCAAAGAACAGGACGTGCCGACTGAGACGGACGAAGCGCTGACTAACAACAAATATCTTACTGCGCACACAGTACTATGTGCATGAGCTTGAATAGGCAGGAGGGAGAGGAGAACATACCAAAGTAGGAATACAACGCCAGCCAGACAGCCATGATGCTGACTAAACACAAAGCAAATGGTCGCCATCATCCACATGCAACATACGGGAGCTCCTTGTTGAGAAGCAATATCGTAGGCACAGTCACTCACAAATCGATTTGTTTTTGTTCGTGCAAAAGGCCTCCTATATATCACGTGCACGCCGGTCACCATAGCACCTCAGTACTTTGCCTTGATTAAACAATTCACGACAGCCACAGTGGAAGGAAGCGCAGCTAGGTGGCTGCGAGCACACCCCTTCATTAAAGTGGAATGTTCTTTGAGGCGGTCATTTACACAGCGTCCAGTTTTGCCGAAGTAACACCTACCGTAGGGCAGAGGAGCCTTAAACATTGCGCTGTGGGAGCAGTCAAATATCTCTTTTTTGTGTTTCATATCACACATGAGAAGCCCCTTGACTTCCGTATTCTTTCTGGTGCATACTGGCTAGCTTTTTTTGCTAAAAAGGCAACTCTGATGCCTGCCTTTCATGCAGTCTTTATTATTATATTTAGCGCAATGAGACACTCGATGCAAATACCGAATGAACGCGGTTCTTGAATGCAAACTCTTCTCTTTTCAGTTGTTGCATTTGTCACGTTTTGGCTGTTGTAAGGCTGCAGAAATACATTCGGCAATGCTAGACAGTAAACTGTCCGGGTTGCCTGTCACTCGTAGTACGAGTACCTGCGAGTCAAAACTCCTTCGCTTTGTGTGCAGGCACGGCCACAACAGTAGCCCCTAAAGAAGATTTGGCGATCACTCGCTTCACCAGCCTCGAGTGCTCCGAGCAGCACCGTAGGGGGCTATTTTAAGAGTGGGGGAATATTACCTTCACAAACGAAATGTTCATATCAAAACAGTTCAAGATCAAGGAACCTATGTTTGTTATAAACTTAGGTTTACGACAAACTGAGAACAGCAAAGGGCGACACGGATGGCGTTGGGCCCTTTCAGCTGCTAGCGCTTGTTGTCTACCTGGTCTTCCCCTTTCTTTGCTCGCGGCTCTCGCATTGCGACTCTTCCATGTCGAAACTTAGGTGCACTGGCCCCGTCTCTTCTTGTTTCAGTTCTGCAGTTGTCAGTAGATGTCGAAGCCATCGGAGACTGCGGCGAGAGCCACTTGAAGGGAGCGTGCAGTCAGGGTTGCCGTTCGTTCTCCTTCCAGTAGCACAACGGAAGAGAGAGTTCACTGCCCAGCGACAAACTTTGGGCTTGATCGGCTGGTGGAGAGCGAGAGCCGGGCCATTCACCTGAGCGAGCACTCAGGAAACACAACTGACGCCTGCTGTCAGTCATCGCTGAGCGCAGTAAATTATCGGCCTTAGACAATATGGAGAAAATCACCGATGGCAAGGTAAATGCTAAGCAACTCTAGACCGGAAGTGCTGTAGGGGGCTTGGTTCGGAGTGAGTGTTAGCGATAAGAATGCTAGTGGCTGACAATAATCGGGGAGGTATAGCTGGAGAACGGCGCCCACAGGCGATGCTTGACGTATTGGTCCTAGGCAATCTAACATGCACGCTCGAACTCCGCACATACCACTGAGGTTTTCCGGAGAAACGGCGTGGCCGGAAGAATGCAAGTCATTTAGCGACGATCTAGAGGTGTACGTCGTGACGAACGTTTTGAGCTCAGTGATGCGGGGAGATCAGGGAAAACTCGCATCAAGGCTGCAAATAGCAATTTCGGAAACCGTGGCGCAGGAGCGTGCTACATGTATGGTTTACGATGCAGCAATTCTTTGGACGGAGAGAAGAGCTGTTGCATCCAGCAGGCGCCAGTCGTTTGGTATCGACAAGGAAGCTTTAGTAAGCAATAAAATTGGCACAGATTAGGGCGGGACCAATTTCGGCAACTATAGATAGTAACCGGAAGGTTCTCTGGTGGCCCAAGTTTTGCGTGATGGACCGCTGTTGAAAGACGCGGATGCGCGTTCCACTCACAGCTTGCAAGTGCCGGACGGAAGCACTTGCACAATCCACACGTGTAGCAGGTAGGATGCTGATCTTGGCACCTGTGTCGATCAGAAAGTGTGAGCCAGTGACCTTGTCAGTGTCGTAGAAGAGCTGACCTGCAGCGGGACCGCGATCACTCATTGCCGTTAGCAGTCAGGGTCTGTTTCTCATCCAGGCGCAAGGCAGAAGGCAGCGATTTGCCTGGGCGCCGCAGCGATGGTGGTACAAGCAGATGGCGGACTGTTCTCCGTCTCGGTGGCACCAGAGCGCTGTGTTGGTGCCCACGCTAGCGGGGTGCGTGGCGGCGACGTGAAAAAGTAGATTGATGCTGATGTAGTCTTGGAAAAGCGTACCAACGAGTGTCGCCAGCAGGGCTCGTTTAGTCGATCACCGTGTTCAGCGACGCCAGAATGCTGTCGACGCTCTTTCGGGGTGGGAGGGCGGGGAGAACGCCCAGTGGGTGACTCCTACCACCAGTACCCCAGTGCAAATTTTCGATCACCTTGAGCGCCATTCTCGTGAGGGTCCGGGTAAAAGCAGCGGTCACGGCTAAAGCAACATTGTAGATTGTGTGAGCCTGGAAGAACCAGCATCTAAGTGCAGCGAATGGCTTGCGTGCCGATTGCCGAGCTACTCGACTGCGAACGGCGGCTGAATCTGTTAACAATCATACGTGGTGATGTTTTCCAGAATAGCCGCCTTCATTTTTACGTAAGACGACGCCTGAATGTTGTTCGCGAACAAGACGAAAAGGTCAACAATCTTGTCGATCATAGCCACCGCAAGTGCTTTGACCACAAGGGTTATCCGCAAGGGTTTGAAGTGGGCCTCGACTTTCAGCAGCAGTGACCACGTTTCGGGGCTACCTTTTCAGAACTCTGGCGAGCGGGCGATGTTAGAAAGAACTGCAGAGGTGGAAACGACCGCAGCGGTTTCCGGGGTAGGGACTGGTTGGCATTCGCGTTCGTTGTGAGACATGTCTTCACCTGATTATTCGAAAAGCGTGTTAATACCTAGCACAAGCTGAGGATGTATTGAGATGTCCAGACGTAAACCCCCGGCATCTTGTTGATACGGGCCGTCCACCACATTTTGCGAGCAGTGATTAACAGCGACAGCGGGCTTGCGCTGCAGCTCCTGCTCAGTAGCCTGTAGGCGTTCTTTATTTCGTGAGCCGGTGCTGGGCGCGCGAGCTCGAGTGCTCCAGGCGCCCGTGGCTCGGCCAGGATGCTCTCGGCTTAGCGATCATGCCATGCCGCTGGTGCTTTAGATATCTCCCGAAAACACCTCACAGTGGGTTCGTAGGGACACCATTTGTACGCTGTGGGTTTGTTCGGCGTATCCACTTCGGACTACTTCTAAGTATTGCATGTATCTCAATATATGAGCTGTGAAACTGCATTGCAAGAATGCACAATTGCCCTACTCATTTTTTTACAAACCGCTGTTTTATGCATTCGAGCCATAACTGCAGCGCCCACGTATTTCGTTACGTGTTTTGGAAATAAATATCTAAAGAATGGTGTCATCCTGAATATTTGTTCCTAATAGACACGGGCTGAGAACTCACAGGCTACAATTTGAAATATGTGCCGTAAGTTAATCAGTGAACAAATGCATTAGTGAGTATTTGTTGCGTAGTCGGTTATGCATCTAGTTTTGTTGTGCGACTAAGGTCCGTTTTTTTGAGTAAATTAGTTTTAGAACTAGAATTATCCTGTCACAAGCGGTGTTCGAACAATCTGCATGACCTAAAGAAACAGAAGAAAAAAAAAGAGCCGGCCTAATCCAATTTCTTATATACATGCTGTACTGAAGCTATTCGGCGAGACGTCAGTAGCAGGCATGATCAGCAATGTCACAGAACGTTCGCAAAGAAAGAACAGCTCACGAATTCTTAGAAAGCGTGTGCGTATCAATGAAAACTTAAAGTGCGCCATCTTGACTATCATGTAGATGTTGCAAAACACACCAGGAGGAAATGTTTCCGGCTCGTTGCTGACGCTTTCGTGACGCAAAATTCAATGCGCCTGTTTCTCATGCAGGTTTCGCGTCTGATGGTGTCGCCAGGGTTCCTGAACGACAGCGGGGGCAAGTTAACAGACACTGAGATAAAAGAATTGGCCGTAGTAAGTACGTTTTTGACACCAATAGCTACAGACGTCATTGCATTCCCAGCGGTCGGTATAAAGGCGAGTGGCCTATGGCTTGCGGCGTTGGCGTAGCGCTGCTAAGAACTAGAGCGTGGGTTCGAATCGCAGGAGTGGCGGCCACATTTCAAAGGGGACTAAATGCGGTAACGTTCTTGTACTCTGCATTCGGTACACGTTAAAGAAGCTCAGGTGGCCAAATTAATTCGGGGCGTCTACCTCCCCCCCCCCCCCCCCCTCCTACCGCTTACCGCGTGCCTCGTAATCATGTCGTTGTTTTGGCACCTGAAATCCCGGATTTTCTTTTTCAAACTCAGCGTTTCATTTGAAATCCGTTATGGCGCTGACAGCATATTGTCATGCCTCCATATTTTGTAGTTTTGCTGGTTTTCATCGGCGTGTAACTGCTATTATAAGGAACACCTTTATTCCAGCCGAGCTCGTTCTGCCACCACGAGGATGAAGCTGTGCAGCTGATGATGACTTTTACAGATGAAGATCTACAACGGATGATGATATGTAGAGATGTTGGTGGTGAAAGTCAGGCATGTGTTGCACTCACACTAATTCTCTCTCGGTGTCGAAGCGGCCGCCTGACCACGCGGGAGTGTTATGAAATCCATCGAGTAACCGGGGAGACAGCAACTGCGGTCGCACGTTGTTCTAAGTGGCGAGACCCGGTACTTAACAGGGCACGCCTGATCAATCACCGTGTAAGGTCCAGCAAATCAAGTGAAAAATTTATTGCACAAGCCGGGAACGCGCACAGAAGTCCAGCGAACTTTATCGCCTGGAGAAAAAGTCACAGCATGGTGAGTCGAGTTGTAACAAGACTTGCTAGCGTCCTGGGAGATGCCGGTGTGAAGGATAAAGGAATTCGCAGAAAGGAGCTGCTGGCGGTGTAGGAGCCGAAAGGAACGATAGATCCAGAGCGAAACTATGTGGGCTACCATAGACGAGGAAAAATGGAGAAACGCCTGTGGTAGGTTGAGTAGCCGTGTTATAAGCGAACGTTACGAACGGCAGGATTGCAGTTAGTGTGGCCGGGGCAGATGCACATTGCAATTACGTCTGCGAAAGTATGATGGAAATGCTAAGTCAAGCCCTTGGTCTCTGCATGCGTTACTGGAATTCGTCTTGTGAAAGGTGTTTGAGGAGTGCAGAACTTCGGCAAGGATTCAAGAGAGGAAGACTTTGCCGCGGTAACTGAAGAGAATGCGCGGAGCCCTGTAGCGTAAAAAAAAGTCCATCATCATCATTAGCCTGGTTATGCCCACTGCAGGGCAAAGGCCTCTCCCATACTTCTCCAACTACCCCGGTCATGTGCTAATTGTGGCCATGTTGTCCGTGCAAACTTCTTAACCTCATCAGCCCACCTAACTTTCTGCCGCCCTCTGCTACGCTTTCCTTCCCTTGGAATCCATTCCGTAACTCTTAATGACCATCGGTTATCTTCCCTCCTCATTACGTGTCCTGCCCATGTCTATTTCTTTCGCTTGATTTCAACTAAGATATCATTAACTCGCGTTTGTTCCCTCACCCAATCTGCTCTTTTCTTAACCCTTAACGTTAAACCTATCATTCTTCTTTCCATAGCTCGTTGCGTCGTCCTCAATTTAAGTAGAACCCTTTTCGTAAGCCTCCAGGTTTCTGCCCCGTACGTGAGTACTGGCAAGACACAGCTGTTATAAACTTTTCTCTTCAGGGATAATGGCAAACTGCTGTTCATGATCTGAGAATGCCTGCAAAACGCACCCCAGCCTATTCTTATTCTTCTGATTATTTAAGTTTCATGATCCGGGTCCGCAGTCGCTACCTGCCCTAAGTAGATGCATTCCCTTACCACTTCTAGTGCCTCGCTACCTATTGTAAATTGCTGTTCCCTTCCGAGACTGTTAAACATTACTTTGGTTGTCTGCCCCACCCTTCGGCTTTGCCTCTCCAGGTCAGTGAGCATGCATTGTAGTTGGTCCCCTGAGTTACTAAGCAAGGCAATATCATCAGCAAATCGCAAGTTACTAAGGTATTGTCCATTAACTCTTATCCCAAGTTCTTCCCAATCCAGGTCTCTGAATACCTCCTGTAAACACAATGTGAATAGCATCGGAGAGATCGTATCTCCCTGCCTGACGCCTTTTTTTATTGGGATTTTGTTGCTTTCTTTATGGAGGACTATGGTGGCTGTGGAGCCGCTATAGATGTCTTTCAGTATTTTTACATAAGGCTCGTCTACACCCTGATTCCGCAGTGCCTCCATGACTGCTGAGGTTTCTACTGAATCAAACGCTTTCTCGTAATCAATGAAAGCTATATATAAAGGTCGGTTATATTCCGCACATTTTTCTATCACCTAATTGATAGTGTGAATATGATCTATTGTGGATTAGCCTTTACGGAATCCTGCCTGGTCTTTTGCTTGACAGAAGTCTAAGGTGTTCCTGATTCTATTTGCAATTACTTTAGTAAATAATTTGTAGGCAACGGACAGTAAGCTGATCGGTCGATAATTTTTCAAGTCTTTGGCGTCCCCTTTCTTATGGATTAGGATTATGATTATGTTAGCGTTTTTCCAAGATTCCGGTACCCTCGAAGTCATGAGGCATTGCGTATACAGGGTGGCCAGTTTCTCTAGAACAATCTGCCCACCCTACTTCAACAAATCTGCTGTTACCTGATCCTCCCCAGCTGCCTTCCCCCTTTGCATATCTCCCGAGGCTTTCTTTACTTCTTCCGGCATTACCTGGGGTATTTCGAATTCCTCTAGAGTATTTTCTCTTCCATTATCGTCGTGGGTGCCACTGGTACTGTATAAATCTCTATAGAACTACTCCTCAGCCACTTGAACTATCTCATCCATAGTAGTAATGATATTGCTTGCTTTGTCTCTTAACGCATATATCTGATTCTTGCCAATTCCTGGTTTCTTCTTCACTGCATTTACGCTTCCTCCGCTTCTGAGAGCATGTTCAATTCTATCCATATTATGCTTCCTTATGTCAGCTGTCTTACGCTTGTTGATTAACTTCGAGAGTTCTGCCAGTTCTATTCTAGCTGTAGGGTTAAGGCTTTCCTACATTGGCGTTTCTTGATCAGATCTTTCGTCTCCTGCGATAGCTTACTGGTATCCTGTCTAACGGGAGTACCACCGACTTCTATTGCACACTCCTTAATGATGCCCACAAGATCGTAGTTCAGTGCTTCAACACTATAAGGTCTTCTTTCTGAGTCAAAGTCGAATACTTGTTCTGTAGCTTGATCTGGAATCCATCGATTTCACCTCTTACTGCTAACTCATTGATCGGCTTTTTATGTACCAGTTTCTTCCGTTCCCTCCTCAGGTCTAGGCTAATTCGAGTTCTTACCATCCAATGGTCACTGCAGCGCATCTTCCTGAGCACGTCCACATCTTGTATGATGCCAGGGTTAGTGCAGAGTATGAAGTCGACTTCATTTCTAGTTTCGCCGTTCGGGCTCCTCCACGTCCACTTTCGGCTATCTCGCTTGTGGAAGAAGGTATTCATTATCCGCATATTGTCACGTGGTCGTGACGTTGAATAACACAGTAGCAGTACTGTGAACGACAAAACTTTTATTGGGCGAACCTGTGCCCACAAAACAGGCTACACTTATAGCGCAACGATAGCGGCGAACACGCTCGGCGATCGTCGAAAATCTGATCAGCGGGTCAAGCGCGTCGGCTTTTATACAGCAATCATCGAATGTTCCAGATTAAACGTTGGGACCCGCATGCCTTCTAAAATGTTCTACACATTCGTGTCAAGCGATGAAATCAGATAACACAACGTTCGGCGACAACAGACAGCGGATAGAAGCATCGATATCTTTCCAGAAACTTCGGACACATGCAGGCGCGTCCCGCGCTGTGCGATAATATTTGTTAGGCGACAATACTTGTCGCCCGATAAAGATAAGTACACGTGTCAATACCCCCCTCTTAAAAAGCATCGACCCGATGCTGCAAACAAACGAAAGTAATAAGTAAGCACTCATAGCAAATAAAAAAAACAAAATAAGGAAAGTTTGTTAGCGTCCGTAAAATGGTTTAAGACGCACCACGTGGACCACTTCAGGTCGTGCGCGACGTCGCTGTGAATGCGAAATGCCGTCTGGCACGACCTCATAGTCCAGAGCGCCAATACGTCGGATGACCTTGTAGGGTCCGAAATAGCGTCGGAGTAGTTTCTCACTGAGTCCTCGTCGGCGTATCGGTGTCCAAGCTCAAACACGGTCACCGGGCTGGTACTCAACAAAGCGTCGTCGGAGGTTGTAGTGTCGGCTGTCGGTCCTCTGTTGGTTCTTGATCCGTAGGCGGGCGAGCTGTCGGGCTTCTTCGGCGCACTGGAGATAGCTAGCGACGTCAACATTCTCTTCGTCAGTGATGTGGGGCAGCATGGCGTCGAGAGTCGTCGTCGGGTTCCTGCCGTAAACCAGCTTAAACGGCGTGATCTGTGCTGTTTCTTGCACCGCCGTGTTGTAAGCGAATGTTACGTGCGGCAGGACGGCATCCCAGGTCTTGTGTTCGAAGTCGACGTACATCGCTAGCATGTCGGCGAGGGTCTTATTCAGCCGCTCCGTAAGAACATTCGTCTGCGGGTGGTAAGCCGTGGTCTTCCTGTGCCTTGTCTGACTGTATTTCAGAATGGCTTGGGTGAGCTGTGCTGTAAAGGCCGTTCCTCTGTCGGTGATGAGGACTTCTGGGGCGCCGTGTCGAAGCAGGATGTTTTCGACAAAGAATTTTGCCACTTCGGCTGCGCTACTTTTCGGCAGTGCTTTAGCTTCAGCGAAGCGGGTAAGGTAGTCTGTCGCCACGACGATCCACTTATTTCCGGATGTTGACGTCGGAAAGGGTCCCAGCAAGTCCATCCCGATCTGCTGGAATGGTCGGCAAGGAGGCTCGATTGGCTGTAGTAATCCGGCTGGCCTTGTTGGCGGTGTCTTGCGTCGCTGACAGTCTCGGCATGTTCTGACATAACGGGCGACGTCGGCGGTCAGGAGCGGCCAATAATACTTTTCTTGTATCCTCGATAGTGTCCGGGAAAAACCGAGGTGTCCAGCGGTCGGATCGTCATGTAGGGCGTGCAATACTTCTGGACGAAGTCCTGACGGGACAACAAGAAGGTAGTTGGCGCGGACTGGTGAAAAGTTCTTCTTCACGAGGAGATTGTTTTGAAGCGTGAAGGAAGATAATCCGCGCTTAAATGCCCTGGGGACAACGTCGGTGTGCCCTTCCAAATATTCCACCAGGCCTTTTAGCTCCGGGTCTGCCCGTTGCTGTTCAGCGAAGTCTTGCGCGCTTATCATGCCAAGGAAGGTGTCGTCATCTTCCTCATCTTGCGGCGGCGGGTCAATGGGGGCGCGTGATAGGCAATCGGCATCGGAGTGTTTTCGTCCGGACTTGTAGGTTACAGTGATGTCGTATTCTTGTAGTCTGAGGCTCCACCGCGCCAGTCGTCCTGAAGGATCCTTTATACTCACTAGCCAACACAACGCGTGATGGTCACTGACGACTTTGAATGGCCTGCCATAAAGATAAGGGCGAAATTTAGCTGTAGCCCAAACGATGGCGAGGCATTCCTTTTCGGTCGTAGAATAGTTGCCTTCCGCTTTTGACAGCGACCGGCTAGCGTAAGCTATCACCTGTTCGACTCCGTTTCTCCTCTGGACTAGAACGGCACCGAGGCCTAGGCTACTGGCGTCAGTATTGATTTCTGTATCGGCGTACTCGTCGAAGTGCGCAAGTACAGGCGGCCACTGCATGCGTCGTTTGAGTTCTTCAAATGCGTCGGCCTGCGGCGTGTCCCACTTGAACTCAACATCACATTTAGTTAGACGTGTCAACGGCTCGGCGATGCGTGAAAAGTCCTTGACAAAGCGCCTGAAGTAGGCACACATGCCAAGGAATCTACGCACTGCCTTCTTGTCGGTGGGCTGCGGGAACTTTGCGATGGCAGCTGTTTTCTGGGGGTCGGGGCGTACTCCGGATTTACTGATGACGTGGCCTAGGAACAGAAGCTCGTCGTAAGCGAAGCGGCATTTTTCTGGCTTCAGAGTGAGCCCTGATGACTTGATGGCCTCTAGTACTGTCGTAAGCCGCCTAAGGTGATCGTCGAAATTTTCGGCGAAGACGACGACGTTATCCAAGTAAACAAGGCAGGTCTGCCACTTCAATTCTGCTAACACCGTGTCCATGACGCGCTGGAAAGTTGCAGGTGCCGAGCAGAGCCCGAATGGCATGACCTTGAACTCGTAGAGGCCGTCTGGTGTGATGAAGGCGGTCTTTTCGCGATCTCTCTCGTCGACTTCTATTTGCCAGTAGCCAGACTTGAGATCCATCGACGAGAAGTACTTAGCGTTGCAGAGCCGATCCAATGCGTCGTCTATCCGTGGAAGGGGGTATACGTCCTTTTTTGTGATCTTGTTCAGACGACGATAATCGACGCAGAAACGTAGGGTTCCGTCCTTTTTCTTCATCAGGACAACAGGGGATGCCCACGGGCTTTTCGACGGCTGGATGATGTCGTCGTGCAGCATTTCGTCGACTTGTTCTCTTATAGCTTCGCGTTCTCGCAGCGAAACTCGGTAAGGGCTTTGGCGGAGTGGTCGAGCGTACTCCTCGGTGATTATGCGATGCTTGGCGACTGGTGTTTGTCGAATCCTCGATGTCGTCGAAAAGCAGCCTTTGTATCGTCGGAGCATACTTCTGAGCTGCTGTTGCTTAATCACTCGGAGACTTGGATTAATGTCGTAGTCTGGTTCGGGAACCATGGTCGTCGGGGTAGATGCGGCGGAATCCGAGAGGACAAACGCATTACCGGTTTCAACAATTTCCTCGATGTACGCGATCGTCGTGCCCTTGTTGATGTGCTTGAACTCCTGGCTGAAGTTTGTCAGCAACACTTCAGTTTTCCCTCCATGCAATCGAACGATCCCTCTTGCGACGCAAATTTCACGGTCTAGCAGGAGACGTTGGTCGCCTTCGATGACACCTTCTACGTCAGCGGGTATTTCGGTGCCGACCGAAATAACAATGCTGGAGCGGAGCGGGATGCTCACTTGGTCTTCGAGCACACTCAAGGCGTGGTGACTACGAGGGCTCTCCGGCGTTATCGCTTTCTCTTCCGACAGCGTTATTGACTTCGACTTCAGGTCGATGACTGCGCCGTGTTGGTTCAGGAAGTCCATACCGAGAATGACGTCTCGTGAACACTGTTGGAGGATAACGAAGGTGGCAGGGTAAGTCCGCTCATGAACGATAATTCTTGCCGTGCAGACTCCAGACGGCGTGATGAGGTGTCCTCCAGCGGTTCGAATTTGAGGGCCTTCCCACGTAGTCTTAACTTTCTTCAAATGGGCGGCGATGTGTCCACTCATGACGGAGTAATCAGCCCCTGTGTCGACTAAGGCAGTGACTGCGTGGCCGTCGAGAAGCACGTCGAGGTCGGTGGTTCTTTGTCTGGCGTTGCAGTTAGGTCGTGGCGTCGGATCACGGCTGCGTCGTGTTGAACTGAAGTTGGAACGTCGCGTCGTCAAGTCGTCGTTCGTCGGTGTTGTCTTGCCTTCCTGACTTCGTCGGGACGGCGGCGTGTCGTTGTTATGTCGTCGAGATCGTTTCGTCGTCGTCTTCGTCGGCGGCGGAGGATCTTCGTCAGTTCGACGAACAGCAACCGCACCTCCATCGGTTGCTGCTTTTAGTTTTCCGGATATGGGCTCGCTGACCGGCCCCGGGCTGGGCCAGTGTATGGTCGGCGCTGCGGCGACAGGTAGCGTCCTGGTGACGGCGAACGGGATGGCCGTCGAGGGCTCCAGTGAGTAGCGGCGAGGTAATTGGCGATGTCACGTGGGCGCTCTCCAAGCTGTGGACGCGGCGCGTTGACGGCGAAACCTCGCAGTCCCATCTCCCGGTACGGACATCGTCGGTAGACGTGACCCGCTTCTCCGCAGTGGTAGCAGAGGGGGCGATGGTCAGGAGCACGCCAAATGTCCGTCTTCCTCGCGTAGGTGCGCTGGGCGACGGGTGGTCGTGCTGGCGGTGGCGGCGGCGGACGACGAAATTGCGGCGTTGCAGGGCCCTGGCGCGGTCGCTGAGGAGGGCCTTGACGGCGTACGACGTCGGCGTAGGCCATCGCTTCTGGTTGGGGTTGCGGTAATTGAGGTTGCACCTCCGGGACTCCAAGCGACCGCTGAACCTCATCTTTGACGATGTCAGCGATCGAGGCCACTTGAGGCTGCGACGACGGGAAGATCTTCTGAAGCTCCTCTCGTACGACTGCCCTGATAGCCTCGCGCAGGTCTTCGGAGGCCAGTGATTGAACTCCGGCATAGTTTGTAGCGTTGGTGCGGCGGTCGAATTGCCGGTTTCGCATCTCGAGTGTCTTCTTGATGCTAGTGGCCTCGCGAAGAAACTCGTCGACAGTCTTCGGTGGGTTTCGTACCATACCGGCGAAAAGTTCCTCCTTAACACCACGCATTAGTAGCCGGACTTTCTTTTCCTCGGACATTTCCGGGTCGGCGTGGCGGAATAGGCGGCTTATTTCTTCTGTAAAAATCGTGGTGGTCTCGTTGTGCAGCTGCACTCGGGTTTCCAGTAGTGCTTGGGCTCGTTCTCGGCGTACGACGCTTGTGAATATCTTCAGGAAGCCGCTTCGGAACAGCTCCCAGGTAGTCAAGGTGGCTTCTCGGTTCTCGAACCACGTCCTGGCAGCGTCTTTCAATGCGAAGAAGACATGTCGCAGTTTGTCTTCGCTGTTCCAGTTGTTAAAAGCAGCGACCCTCTCGTATGTCTCAAGCCAGCTTTCTGCGTCCTCGAACGTTGAACCGCGGAACGTCGGAGGCTCCCTGGGCTGCTGCAGCACGACGGGGGATGCTGGGGCTGCCATTGGGGTGGACTTGGTGGCGGTCTTCCTGCACGTCTCAGGTAGGAGTCCGTGCTCTGGGGGCAGTCCTTGCAGCCGGCGGCTAGCTCGCTGGTCTTGGGCGACGTTGGTTTTGTCCTCGGGCTTCGGGCTTGGATCGCGGCTTTGCGGGGGTGTTCGGTACATGAACGCAGAAGCACCTCCACCAGATGTCACGTGGTCGTGACGTTGAATAACACAGTAGCAGTACTGTGAACGACAAAACTAACTTTTATTGGGCGAACCTGTGCCCACAAAACAGGCTACACTTATAGCGCAACGATAGCGGCGAACACGCTCGGCGATCGTCGAAAATCTGATCAGCGGGTCAAGCGCGTCGGCTTTTATACAGCAATCATCGAATGTTCCAGATTAAACGTTGGGACCCGCATGCCTTCTAAAATGTTCTACACCATTCGTGTCAAGCGATGAAATCAGATAACACAACGTTCGGCGACAACAGACAGCGAATAGAAGCATCGATAACTTTCCAGAAACTTCGGACACATGCAGGCGCGTCCCGCGCTGTGCGATAACATTTGTTAGGCGACAATACTTGTCGCCCGATAAAGACAAGTACACGTGTCAATATTATATGTTCCGCAAACTCTGCCAAAAACTTTCCCCTGCTATTCCTAGTGCCTATGCCATATTCCCCCACTGCCTTGTCTCCAGCCTGCTTCTTGGCTTCTTTGGCATTGAAGTCGCCCATCAGTATACTGTATTTTGTTTTGACGTTACCCATCGCCGATTCCACTTCTTTATAGAATCTTTCTACTTCCTGGTCGTCATGACTGGATGTAGGGGCGTAGACCTGTACAACGTTAATTTTGTACCACTTATTAAGTTTAACAACAACACCTTCCACCATCTCGTTAATGCTATAGAATTCCTGAATGTTACCAGCTATATTCTTATTAATCAGGAATCCGACTCCTAGTTCTCGTCTCTCAGTTAAGCCCCGGTAGCACAGGGCGTTCCGGCTTTTTAGCACTCTATATGCTTCTTTTGGCCTCCTAACTTCACTGAGTCCTATTATATCCCATTTACTGCCCTCTAATTCCTCCAATAGCACTGCTGGACTCCCCTCACTAGATAACGTTCTAGCGTTAAACGTTGCCAGGTTCATATTCCAATGGCGGCCTGTCCGGAGCCAGGGATTCTTAGCACCCTCTGCAGCATCGCAGGTCTGACCGCCGCCATGGTCAGTTGCTTCGCAGCTGCTGGGGACTGAGGGCCGGGGTTTGATTGTTGTGTTCATATAGGAGGTTGTGGCCAAATACTGCACCAGGGTGGCCAATCCTGCTCTGGTGAGGGAGTGCGTTACCGGTTCTGGTCACCGGGATCAGGCCACACTCCAGGCCTGTTTATGCAATTTTATCAACACGCGGATTTCTTTTCTTTTTAGTGCAGTGGAAAATTGCGCGGCAACGGGATTTGAGCCACGGACCTCTTGCACGCGAGGCCGGTGTTCTACCTCTACGCCACCGCTGCACGTTGCGTATAAACGTTGCGTAGAAAAGGTTGCGTAGAAAGAAATCGAGCACTTCAGCGGCAGCGCCGATTATGAAGAGGCTGTCTACGCGCACTGTGTTCGATGGTCAATGGCCGTTACAATCCACTGGTTGTCATTTGAGGTTGTGGGAAGACAAGCCTTTCACAACGACTTCGCAAGGCAAATTGGGATAAAGAAGAGGTTGCAAAAAGCCAGAAGGAGGTGTCGTCAGTCGTTTGCGGATTTGACAATGAACGCAGGATGCGGCGTACTTCGCAACGGCTGAAGGGAGGCCTGGCCAGGAGCAGGAATTGCTGATTCTGTCGTAAGTCTTGTGGTAGGCTAGACGACCTGTCGTCGGGTGATCGTTAAAGGCTTCAAGCACCTGACATTGCAGAGAAAGTGGTATGATCGTGACCCAATTGTTGCCATGGATGTGATAAATGTAGCGATTGAAAGTCCTACTGTTCAGCTGGAAGTTAAGTTGTCGGATAAGTCGGGCGTTCGGAGGTGAAGGAAAAGCTTCCGTGCGTTAGAGAGTAGTTGGGGAGTATGGGTCGACACGAAGGTGGGGCAGTAAGACAGATGGACTGACAATCTCAGCCAAGCGTGCGTGGCGATGAGTAAAGTCGATGTGTACGCTAGTACGAAGAGTCGATGATGAATCGTGTTTCGGCAGAGTGTAGCGAGACAGAGTATCGGCGTCTCGATGCTGTCTTCCAGTCGGTAGAAGACATCGAAATCGTATTTCTTAATCGAAGCACCCAGTGACCAAGGCGAGTTGACATGTTCTTATGCGCTGAAAGCCAGCACACAGTGCGTTATAGTCTGCAACGAGTCTAAAATGGTGGCCGTGAATATATGGGCGAAATGTTTTCACTGCCCAGCCAACAGCAAGGTACTCCTGCTTGGCTCAGGTGTAATTTTTCTGTGAAGCGGTTAGAGTACGACTAGTGTAACTAATTACTCGTTCGCGGAAAGTGTTGCCACGTTGAAGTTGAATGACACTGAGACCGACTGCTAGCGCCATTGTGAAGGATGGTGGGCGCGCTCTGATTGAAGTGGCATAGCACCGGGTTTAACTTCAGGATATGTTTAAAAGCCATAAAACCAGTTCACATGCATCGGACCAAACGAAGGGCACGTTCATTGCCAGTAGTTGATGGAGCGGGGACGCAAGCGCAGCAATGTTGCCTATGAAGCACCGGAAGTGAGATGCAAGTCAGAGAAAACTGCGCCGGCCTTTTCTACGCAGCGCATGGGGGAATTCGAGGACTGTGGCAAGCTTCTGAGGGTTTGGCCGAATACATTCGTGCTGTCTAACTGCTCCGGAACATTGATGATCTTGCTTGTAAAACTGCATTTGTATTGAGCTACAGGCCAGCGTTTTCAAGACAGAGAAGGACATCGTCAGGACGTTGAAAATGCTGTGAGAACGCTATTGAAAAGACTACATGTCGTCAAGATAATGCAGAGAGCTTTTCCATCTCAAGCCACGCAAGACATTATCGATCGCGCTTTCGAAGGTGGCGGGTGCGTTGGAGAGTCCAAAAGGCCGCATAATAATCTTGTACAGCCCATATGGGGGGGGGGGGGGGGGGGGGCAAACGGCGCCCTTTCTATTTCGGATTCGGACATCGGTATTTGCCAGTAGCCTGATCTAAGGTGAAGGCTAGAAAGATATTCGGCCCCGTATGGGGAATCTAGTGCGTCGTTGATCCCCGGCAAGAGGCAAACATCTCTGTGCATGATTTTGTTCAGTGCACGGTAATGGGCACAAAAGCACACTGAACAATGTTTGTTCTGCGCTATATAGAACTGTGGATGACTATGGACTCGAGGAAGGGCGTATGATATTTCATTGAAGCACGTCTGACACGCTTCTCTCGATTTTGCGCTCTGTAAGAGACACGCGATATGGGCGCCAGTGAACAATGTGAGAACCGTCAGTCTGTATGCACCTAGTAGCAGTGGTAGTCGTACTGAAGACTGGCGAATCGATGGCGAACAAGAACCTGTATGCACCTAGTAGCAGTGGTAGTCGTACTGAAGACTGGCGAATTGATGGCGAACAAGAACCGTGTTTGTTCAGTGGGCTGACGAGATTTTTACCCTGGGCAGGCATCAGGCCGGGGCTTATGGATAGCGACAATGGTGTGCAAAAGGCATTACTTGGCAATGATCTTGTCTCTGGTGGCACTGTCGAAAGGGCGACAATTCCAACGGGGAGAATGTCAACGACGCAAGTGACAGTTGATCCACGGGGCAATATTTGGGGTTCGAGAGTTTGATTTAAAACCCTGAAGGTTCGCCGTACATGTTCGGCGACGCTTTTCTATCCCGCAAGGCCTTAGCCATACGGGTATGGTTTCGACCCTCCGTTGGAAATTTAGCGCCATAATGATGATGCGTGCTCACTGGGAGGTGCGGTCACGTCATAGGACTGACAAGAAGCGTTTGAAATTTGTGCTATCTTGTTAGGGCGATAAAGAGAACTGATTTCTAGCTTCAGTGCGTCGTTCAGACTGCGGCAACACTCCTTTTGCGGTTTCGGTTTCACAGCAGGTTCGCAAAGGAGGCACGCTAAACGTCACTGTTCTCTTTGTCGGCCCTCTCTTGTAGAGGTAGTAGCAGTTGATTTCTCGCTTGATTGGCGATGTTCTTAGCTTGTATATAACCACCGCTCGCGAGGTATTCTCGCTCGCAGCGGCAACGCAATTTCGCGGGGGCGTGCGAAAAGTGATTTTTCTCTTTGTCGACACGCCATCTCAGGGGCGGCGGGAGTTGATTTCTATGTTGATTGGCACTGCTCTTAGCTTGTTTATCACCGCCGCTCACAAGGTATTCTCGCTCTCTGCGGCAACGCGCTTACGCGAGAGGGTGCCTCAGACCTCTGCCCAACGCAGCCGCATGCAGAGAAGATGTCACGTGTGCGCCAACACAACTCGTCGCACGAAGAACATACACGCATTTGAGGTTTCGCAGACTGCGATAAGGCACTGTGCGGAGACCCGTGTTTCAAGGAGTACCACGCTCTGAAATGTTATTGAACATTTTGCAGTTCTGAGTGATGCGGACACCAAAATACTGTTCCTATTTTTTTTTATGCGAATCATATTACGAGGGCTCAACCCAGCTCCTCAGGCGCGGCGGTGACCATGAAATCACGTGACACCGTGACGTCACGACAGAGGAGAAGTGGCTTTGGCTCAACTCTTGCAAGACGGGCTGGGTGGGAATCGAACCAGGGTCTCCGGAGTGTGGGACGGAGACGCTACCACTGAGCCACGAGTACAACGCTTCAAAGCGGTACAAAAGCGCCTCTAGTGAATGCGGTGTTGCCTTAGAAACGCGCTGTTTCTAAGGCGTGCGTCTCTTGCTCAGGCGCACATTTCGTTGCCGCGCCGAACGCTGCTTTGCTCGACGCTCACCGCGTCCAATGCGGGACGCGTAGTCGCTGCCCTGTAGCCCATTGTCTTACACCCCTTGGCGGGTCGACGGGAACGCTGTCGCGTTCCACTCTTGAAGGCGAAGAAGTAATGCATGAGTTGTTTCTTCGTCTAGCCGAACCAAATATAGCCAAGCAACAGCAGTTCACCAGGCTAAACAGTGGTTCAACAACTAAAATAAAGGCTAGTATGCTTCGCATCCTGGGCTTAACCTTACCTAAGCCACAGCCATTTTTTACTATTTATTCCCGACTTTACACATCTTGTATATTCAAGATCCGTGATATAGTAATTTGACCACCTGGGAAAGTTCCTTTCACAATAACTCGACCCTCAAATAGTTTTAGGCTGTAAGCAATGCAGACCCCTTATAGAAGCGAACAAGGCCAGGGGCAATCAGAATCCTTCGAAGTAGGGCATGGTAGTAGTGTATAATGAGCACGTCGTCATCCATAATGTTGGAGTTTACACTGATAATCTCTTCTGTAGATGACTAAAGAACGTAAGGCGATGAGGTGAGGCGAACGCCTTATTCATGGTTAGGCAGATAATAACCGGTGGCATGCATTTCTATGAGGCGCTTTTTAACAAGAGAACTGCGTGAAAAAGAGGTAGACGAACTAGAGAGAAATTACAAACACGAGCGCTACTCTCAACTAACAATTCATTTTTAAAGAAACAACATAAGTCGAAGACTACACGGAAAAGGGAACAGACACCCTCTCACGTGTGGATGGAAAGATGGCAGTAATATACACGTGGCAATACCAAAGCTGGCTAATCAAGAACTGATTCGCCTACACTGCCGAAGGTTTGATGCTTCTGCATGTGACAAAGCTATAGAAGGTTGACTGCTGCATGTGTCACCTTCCAAAAAAAATTAAAAGGCATCCATTATTTCTTTCGTGTTTTGTGCTTTGTGCCTGTACAAAATCTTTCTTTTTTTTCAAAAACGGGTTTACGCAACCTTAGGCGGCAATGAACCACCAAATGTGAACTAGTGCCATTGTTTATATTGAGCGCATGCACCTGGATCCTGATATTTAAACATCGCTTAATTTGCCCTACGTAAATCTTTCCACACGAGCAGAGTATCCTGTAAACAACTTGAATTTTGCAATCCACGAACGTCTTCTTATGATTCAGAAAGCATCCTGCACCATTGTCACTCGTCACTCCATTCAGTTTTTTGGGCACAGTTAGACAACTATGACCAAACTTGAGGCCTATACTAACAACATCAACCTTATACCTGCTTGCTACTTTTTCTAACCCGTATGCTAACTTAGGCATATAAGGAAGTGAAACTACATTCTTTCTTATCTTAGGATCATCGTCAAGTATTTCCTCTTCTCGGAATGCCTTTCACTGATTTTGCCGCTTTTTCACAAGCTCTTGTGGTAGCACCAGTAGGGTGCCCTGCTTATTTTAGTATTGATACTTGCTTCTCCAAATTACGATGCACCCTGTTGTGGTAAATAAGTTAAGCATTGAAGAGTGTATGCTACAAGCACAAATACCACTTTTGACTATTTTCAAGTGATCAGAGGGAAATGTAAGTATATGCTTCGCTACCTTAGGGAAATGCTCCAAGCAAACGTGGTCTGCTGCAGAAAATACTGCCGTTAAGTCGAAAATTTGTTGCTCTTTTCAACAGACAGTTCCCATGTGAAACTGAGGCTTTCACCGCATTCTCTGAACACCTTTAACACATCGACTCTTTGCACGTGTAAGGTTTTTACAAGAACAAGAAAATCGACATATTGCAGACCCTTAACAACCAAGTCACCCATGTATTTTTGTATTCTTCCGTCCAAAAAACAAAAAAGTCTTGCTGAGAACAGGCGCAGCGCTAGAACCAATACATACTCCTGATTTCTGTAAAAAAGCTCTAAATAAAGCTTTTTTAAATAAATATAATGATAGAATCTCGATCAAAGATTCACCAGAAATGATACAGTTACTAAGAAACGATTGTTCAGCATTATCTTCTGTTATACATTGCTTGACATACTGCATCAACTTATTATGAGGTAGAGAGTAGTACAAGTCCAGTCCATCAATGCTAATATCAGTGGCATGCCCATTCCCAAATGAGACGAATGTACTAGAAATAGGAAGAAAATGTTCAGTGGCCTTCAACTCGGTAAAGAAGGATGACTAGCAAAGCTCTGGATGTGGGCCCGTAAATGGCGAACTGCACCTCCACCGCGGATCAGAACGGCATTGCACTAACTTCGGAATCGGTGCACGTATGGAAAATTGTTGCTCTATGTCCACGGCGATGACATCCCCCAGAACCTAGCCATAAACAGCTTCGCTGTAAAACCGATTCATCAGTTTTTAGAGTCGACAAATAATTCTGAAGCCTCTTGAAAACTTCGTGCTGCCAAGTGTTTGTCTCGGAAACTATGGCTCTGAAAGGTATCTAAGTATACGCCTTTGTCTATTTCGCCTAGTTCTCTACTAAAATGAAACAGCAAAAACTCGCCCAGCTCACAGTTTATGTATGAGGCGCCGACGAGAATAGATAGAAGCGGACACAGAAGTTAAAAAGTCCCACTCCAAGATGGGTGTGTGAGTACTTTCATGAAATACCGCAAAACAATTTCATCACAAATTCTGTCTTTGGACACGCGAACAGTACGCTGAGCAATTGGACGACTAATAGCGTTAGTCATTGTACGAAGAAAAGAGCGGCAGTAGGGCGCAATCACTTTTTGGAGACGGTAACAAAAGTCTGCGCAAATAACGAAAATGGCCGCGCCTGTGTCATATCGAGCTTTGACGGGTAAACTTACTACAAACACTGACAGCAAGTTCGGCGACTGCTGTGGAGGCACTGTAGGATGTCGACTGAATGCAATTTGCCTTCTAAAACTGCATAGGGGAGTTTTCCGAGTGTGCGTTTGTGACAGAGAAGCGGGCCAGAAAGGCTACAGGGAACGAAGACATGGAGAAGGTGACCTGCATGACTGAGAAGGTGACTTTGCAGCCATATTGATACATGCATATTGCGTGTTTGCTTGTGGCCGATGCATGCGGGCACTCCGACGAAGACGACAAACACTCTATGGCTCTGGAGCTGTTGGTTGGACTGGCCAGCGCGGCATTGTCCTTTGTAAATACACTTTGTAAATAGTCTCCAGTTATTATTCCTTCATTCACGTAACATTTTGTTGGATGGTGCTGTTCCCCGTCCTCGCTACGGAGCTCTGTAGCGGCGCACCCTCCTGCTTTCCGTAATGGCTCCCGGTCACGACACCTCGTCTGCTTTTACTCCGGCGACCCTACCAACCACGAACGTTACAGTTACCAACCCTCGCGATGCCGGCATATTTTCCGGTCAAGATAATGTCAACGTTGAGGACTGGCTCATCCTCTATGAGTGTGCTAGCCAAAACAACCACTGGCGCCCTACGATTACGCTTGCGAACGTCCTATTCTATTTGGACGGAACTCCTCGTGTCTGGTTTTAGACACACGAGGACGAGATTTCTAGCTGGGATGCTTTCAAGGAGAAGCTCACCGACCTCATTGGAAGTCCCACCAATCAGTTGACGTCTGCTCAGGTTCTTCACCATGTCCACATGATTCCATTTGCCGTGACGCAACATTTCGTCCCATTATTGATGCGGACCTATTGCCTGAACGAGTGGCAGCTCTGTGCCGCCTTTTGCGTTCCTACCACGACATCTTCGACCTCACCGATCGCCAATTGGGCCAAACTTCAACAGTTAAGCATCACATAAACACTGGTGATGCCAGTCCTATTCATCGCCGGCCATATCATGTTTCTGCTTCAGAGTGTAAGGTTATTCAAGATGAAAGGTATTGCTGAACCTTTGTCGAGCCCTTGGGTGTCGCCCGTGGTACTTGTTAAAAAGAAAGATGGCAAATGGCGTTTCTGCGTTGATTATCGTCATTTAAACCACATTACGAAGAAAGACGTCTACCCTTTGCCTCACATTTACGAGGCCCTCAATTGTCCCCACGGTGTCAAATACTTTTCATCAAGAAGAGAAGAGAAGACCGCGTACGTCGCCCCTAATGGCCTATATAAATTCAATGTAATGCGATTTGGTCTATGCAACGCCCCAGCAACATTCGAACGTATGATTATACTTTACTTCAAGGGTTCATATGGTCAACATGCCCCTGCTACATAGACGATGTTCTCGTAATTTCATCGACATTTTAGAAACACCTTGAGCGCCTATCAGCAGTTCAAATCTTCCGCGAGGCTGGGCTTCGGTCGTCGGCATATTACAGTGCTGGGCCACTGCGTAGATGCTTCCGGCATTTAACCAGACCAGGAGAAAATCCGTGCTGTCACGTCTTTTCCTGTACCTCAATCTATCAAAGACGTCCAAGGTTTTGTGGGACTCTGCTCCTACTTCCGACACTTCGTTAAAGATTTCGGAGTGATTGCCCGACCGCTTACTGATCTTCTGAAGAAGGACGTGCCGTTTACGTGGGGCCCCACTCAAACTGCCGCGTTGGCCTAGCTCGCCAACATTCTCACCACGCCACGTATACTGACCCACTTTCACCCGCCCTATCGTACAGAGGTACGTACCGACGCCAGTGGTCAGGGTATCGGAGCCGACTTAGCCCAGAGCCAACAGGGTCAAGATCGCGTTATCGCTGACGCTATCCGCCTCCTCACAGCAGCGGGGTGCAACTATTCGATCGCTGATCATGAACGCCTGGCTCTCGTCTGGGCTGTTTCCGAATACCGCCTGTACTTGCATGGCACGCACTTCTCTGTGGATGGATGGATGGATGGATGGATGGATGTTATGAGCGTCCCCTTTGGAACGGGGCGGTGGGTTGCGCCACCAAGCTCTTGCTACTATACTGCCTAATATCCTACCTAGGTTAAACAATGAAAAAAGACAAAAAAACACTATGAACTACCACGTCCAAATTTTCTCATCCCCTATTGCGAACTGTGCTTTTGTACGTCTCCGTCTTTTGTCGTTTCCCTACTTTTCTTCCACTAACCCTCCAGTCGCCTCTTACTAACGTCTATTGCGGACATGTTTGCTTTACCCCTGCTCCCTCTGAACGCAAGGGCTTTAAGGAGGCCAGTGGTGCCTAAATCGACCACTGGGTAGACGTCTTCACATTGTAATGAAACGAGCTTCGTAGTTTCCATAGCTTTACCACAGCAAGCACATGCTTCTTCTTCCTTCTTATATCTCGCTTTATAGGTGCACGTTCTAAGGCATCCCGATCTCACTTCGAAAAGTAATGAGCTTCCCTTTGAGTTATCATAAATGGTTTCTCTGTGTAATCACGGACCAACACGCCCTCTGCTGGCTTTCCTCACTCAAGGATCCTACCGACCGGGTTGGTCGCTGGGCTCTGTGGCTGCATTAATATTCCTATGCAGCAGTGTAAAACTCGGGCCGATTACACTAGACGCAGAATGTTTATCACCCTATGCAGTGGATGAACCACCGGCCGTCCCTGACCGCGATGCCAGCGCTTGGGGTTTCTCCGTTTCTCAGCTGCTACACGTTGCCCACGGGCAACGCGGTGATCCCGCTTTGCGCGCCATCATTGGTGGCTTGGAATCTTCGTCTTGTGATTCGTCCCTTCACCTGTTTGTTTTTCGGGATTGGGTATTATATCGTCACAATTTACACCCCAACGGTCCTGCCCTACTCCTCGTCATTTCTAAGCACCTCCGGTCAGCTGTTCTTTAAGAACTTCATGACTTACCAACGGCAGATCACCTTGGCGTTTCCCGCACCTACGAACGAATTCGCCGACGCTTCTTTTGGAGCAGGCCTTGCCCGCTCCGCCTGGAAATACGTTGCGGCGTGTGGGAAATGCCTGCGCCGAAAAATACTATCGATGCTCCCTGCTGGGTGCCTTCAACCGCTTGACATTCCTTCGGAGCCCTTCTTTCGCGGCGGCTTGAACCTACGTGCTCCTTTCCCTCTATCCACATCTGGCAACAAGTTGGTCTCTGTGGTGACAGATTATGCCACGCGCTACGCTATCACCTGATCAGTTCCAATAAGCTGCGCCACAGATGTCACCGATTTTCTTTTACGCAGCGTGATTCTGCAGCATGGCGGCCCACGCGAATTGATCACTGACCGTAGTCGGACATTTCTTTCTAAAGTCATTGCCGACATCCTGCAGTCCTGCTCAACCAAGCACAAGCTGACTACGCCTTATCGTCCATAGACTAATGGTCTTACGGAGCGTCTGAATCGTACCCTAACAGACATGCTTGGAAAGTATGTCTCGTCCGACCATACTGATTGGGACCTTGCCCTACCCTATGTCATTTTTGCGTATAAATCTTCGCGTCACGACACTACCGGTTATTCCCCATTGTTTCTGTTCGGCCGAGAACCTACATTGCCACTGGACGCATCCCTCCCATCCGCCGCAGCAGACACCAGCGAGTATGGACTTGACGCCATCACCGGGCAGCCCAAGCACGGGAAATTGTCCGCAGTCGCCTCCTGACCTCGCAAGAGGAGAAGCAACGGTGTTTGTACAATCGCCAACACAGAGACGTACACTTATCGCCTGGATCTGTGGTACTCCTGTGGTCCCCGACTCGTCACGTTGGCCTGTCAGAAAAACTCATGTCTCGGTACACAGGGCCATATCGAGTGCTGCATGCCGTGACTCCAGTTGCGTACGAAATCGCCCAGTCAGTACCAGTGCCTCATCTGCCTCGAATGCCACTGACGTTGTGCATGTCACACGCCTCAAACCACACTAGTCTCCTGTTATCACCGATATTTAGACGCACCGGTACGGTGCTTCCGCCGCCGGGAATAACGATACATGCATACTGCGTGTTTTCTTGTGGCTGATTCACGCGGGCGCCCCGACGAAGACGACGAACGCTCTCCGGCTCTCGAGCTGTCGGTTGGACTGACCAGCAGTGCATTATCCTTTGTAAATGCAGTTCGTAAATAGTCTCCCGTTCTTATTCCTTCGTTCGCGTAAGAATATCAATAGAGTCGGGAGGAGAAGGTGACCTGTGTTAGGAAAAGCGGTAGGACATGCGCTGATAGCCGATTGCTGGATCCGAAGCATAGACGCATGGCTCATGCTGTTAAAAATTTCGCCAAAATCGGGAGATGGGCCTTCAATAGCCACAGTAACAGCAAATCTGTCTGGCAGGACGTCTGCACCGTCCGTGAAGCTCTTCACGGACGATGTCGCGGATTAGCGTGCGCAAGTCCACAGCGAAAGGGAGACGAATGTACGGGGTATCGATGCATAGCCGGAGGGACCGTAGTTGAAGTCGCTATCAAGTAAGGATCACATGCTGGATGGTAGCACGATTTTGATTAGCAAGGACGCTAAAAGCGACGGTGTTTCTGCATCTAATAATGAGGCGTATTCGGTTGCTCTGCGACATGGTGGTGTTCACACGCTTGCACAATGCGAGCACATCCTCAAAGTGTACAGTTGATGATTCCGCAGGGAATTAAATGCGTTCACCCAACTTCTTTTTTGTGGCCTTAGCACGAACAGCGGGAGCGCCAAAAATCTGCTGAAGCTCTTGTGTGGACGTCGCCCAGTAAAGAAGATCTAGCTCATGGTTCTAAAACCAGGTTTTCGCGACGTCGGAGAGGTAGAGCGGGACGTTCTGCAACATCTGTGACCTGTGGAACGTACAGAAGTTGCTTACAATTTCGGTAGTTTCGGAACCAGTCCTCGACGTCATCCCCTCGTAGACAAGCGTAGACTTGTGAGTCGCTCTTGCTGCTCTTGATGGTTATGACAAATGGTGAAGACTGCAGGGGAGCGGCGGCATCGGACGTTCCTGGATTTGCTGGATTGCTGGATTTGCTGGATTTGCCGGTGATGTTAGGCGCTGACCCGAGCGAAGTTCCAATGTGAGCGTGCGAAACGTCTTGGGGAACGAAAGGCACCTTCCGCCACTTATAAGGAACAGCTTTATTCCAGCCGAGCTCGCGCTGCCACCATGAAGATCAAGTTGTGCTGCTGATGGTGATATACATGTACACAGACGAAGAAGATGTACAGTGGATGGTGATATTGTAAAGGGAGTGCGGCGCCTTCAAAACACGTGTGATGAGGTCGGCGATGCGACTCGACGCGGATGACATACGCTGGTCGAAACAGTTGTCAACAGAGAGCAGTTGCTGGTCAAAGAGTACTTCAAGAGAGCCCAGGAGAGCCGCTAGGTCTGGCGCAGACTAACGGCGAGTGGAATTCTAATCGGCAGGGTGAATGTTTGAAAGGATTGTAGCAGAACCTGAAGCCGGAGATGGTGGTGGCATATGCGTATTGGCACGACGACGGTGTCGGCATAGATTGCAGTAGCGACGCGAGCAAAGGCATCGTACTGCGGTAAGTCTTCTTTTGGGTTAAGAAGATCGCTGCCACCAAAATGTAACGGAAGTCCGGCGCCTTGAATGGTTTCCAATTGGTACACGACACACTCATATTAAACAGCGTCATGAACACATGGACAAAGAAGAGATTTGTTGGGACAGCGCTGGTTCTGTGCTCCTCCTTGTCCGTGTGTCTTATGGCGCTGTTTAAAATGAATGACCCGTGGCAACTAGCCCGCACCCAAACCCTTCTAAATCACTCGACACATCCAAATCTCAGCCTTTAAAAAACTGAGTATTCCCCTGACTCGCTGGTATTGTATCCTTCTGATTGCCCTTCCCTTCCTCTTCCTTCACTTGCCGCGTTCTTCATTACCGTTACGCTATGCAGAGATTATGAAGGTGAAAGTCAAGCATATGTTGCGCTCACAGTATTAACAGCAGCACGAGCCAAGAAGTGCCTACTCTATCCGGAATTTCTGAAACGCTACTTTGTTGTGATTCGAATGTGGCTGGTACTCCTGAGCATCAGGTCATTGATGGAGATGGAAGGGGCGTTAAGGCCATCCTAGGGCTGGACCTTGAGAAGGCTTTTGACAACGTTCGGCACTCTTATATTCTTAAGTCCATTCCGGATCTTGGCCTCGGCGCGCGCTTTCATTATGTCAGGTCCTTCCTGTCAGGCAGGAAGGCTACCTTGAAGGTTGCGGAGCTGGAGTCAAATATGTTGAATCTTGGAGACAGGGGCACTCCTCAAGGGGCCGTCATCTCGCCTACATTGTTCAATCTGGCCATGGTCGGATTGAACAAGAAGCTCTTGGAGATTGAGGGGATTAGGCACACCATGTATGCAGATGATGTGACCATATGGTGTCCCGGTGGTAGTGAGGGCTATATCGAAAGTGTTCTGCAGGAGGCAGTAGATGTAATTGAGAATTATTTGGACCCGACGGGGTTAAGGTGCTCCCCCTCCAAGTGGGAGCTCTTGCTGTACAGTCCCACTAGAAGGGGACGCAAGCCAAGGGGATGGATCCCCGTGGACCAGCTGAGCATTCAGCTTCGTACAAGAAATGGCGATCTCATACCTAGGGTTGATAAGATTAGGGTTCTGGGGATGATTATTGAGTCGCACGGCGCCAACACGCTGACGATCCAGAAGATCATTGCCAAGACAGAAAATGCGGTACGCCTAGTGAAGAGGGTGGCCAACAGGCAGACGGGGTTCAAGGAGAACAGTCTCATTAGACTTATGCACGCATTTGTATTGTGTCACTTTACTTATGTGGCGGCCATGCACAAGTGGAAATCATCGGAGAAGGGGAAGCATGACACGCAGATTAGGAAGATCACGAAGAAAGTGTTAGGAGTGCCAATGTGCACCAGCACCGACCGACGTCTCCAGCTGGGAATTCATAATACCTTGGATGAGATAGCTGAGGCTCAGGAGAGGACGCAGATGGTGCGTCTCTCTACGACTAGCACGGGTCGGCAGATTCTGAGAGAGTTAGGTGTTCCTCAGGAGAAGATTTCGCAGCTTCATGTCGGTATTCCCGTGAAGGTCCGTAATCGGTATCACGTCAAGCCTGTTCCCAGGAACATGCATCCGGAGCGAAATGTTGGTAGAAGAAAGGCAAAGGGTGCTTGCCTACTGAGACTCATTCGTGATGAGAATCAGAAGGTTGGCTTCGTCGATGCTTCTTTTAACGAGGAGAGAAAGGTGTTTACCAAAGTTGTCGTGGGCAATGAGGGCAGTCTCGTTAACGCTGCTACCGTTCGGACTGATAGGCCAGAGGTCGCGGAGCAAGCGGCTATTGCGCTCGCCCTGGTTGACAGGCGCAGGCCTTTTGTATATAGCGATTCAAAGTCGGCCATTAGGGCCTTTGAGAAGGGCTCGGTGGCTAAGGTTGCTTTTAAAATTATGCAGACATGTGAGATCTCTCAACACTACTTATGTTGGTTCCCTGCTCACCTTGGGATGATCGAGGGAGCCCCTCCGAATCTCAATGAGTCCGCTCATGAGGCAGCGCGAGATCTTACCCTCCGCTCTGCCCCGCGCAACGGCGTGGCGGTACTCCCCGAGAATAGAGACTCCCCTTCCACATACAATGAAATCACGAAGTGCTACCTTCTTAAACGCAGGGTTTACAGTTTTCCGCATCCTAAACTAAACAGGGCTCAGGCACTTACATTACGCTTACTACAGACTGGTACTTATCCTTGCCCACGGAGACTGAACTTGTTTTATCCAGAGACGTATACAGAGCCTTATTGCCAAGATTGTGGTGCTTTAGCCATGCTCGAACACATGCTCTGGTCGTGCGAAAGAATTGAAGACTCGGCGATCAAGGATGCGTCCAGGTGGGAGGCTGCAGTTCGCAGCCCGGACGTGGATGAACAATTCTGGGCTGTCCAGCAGGCTCACGATGTGGCCGTGAGGCTTGGCCTTCCGGTCCCGACGTGGGAGCGGCCCGCTTAGTAATTAATTATCACTACTTGCAGGACCAAATAAAGTTTTCCTTTCTTCCTTCCTGAGCACAAAAAGTAAGCTTCTTCACTTACGCTTCTGCCAGTTTTTGCAGTGAAGGCATCTATGGCTAGGATCTGGAATAAAATCTGTCCGAGATGTTGATGAAAAAAATCATTATGTGGGGCTCATCCTGGTGATTGTGCAGAAAGGATCCAATCTCTACGGCACGTGCCCCTGTGGGCTCAGGGACCTGTAACGCGCTCTTAAACTGCAATAAATGAGTGTGCCTATAAAAAAAAGCTGTTTGTGGCCCTGTATAAAATAATCTGTATAATGTGCTTTTTCGATCTGATTTTTTTATAAGATGCCCGGGTGAAATGTTCTTGGAAGTAGCACGGTATTTAAAAAGGTATAAAGGTAGTAATGACAGCTAGTGTTATCTGGGCTGACACACGGATAAATGCAAACACAAAAGTATTAGAAACTGTTATTATCAACGCTGATATCTCTGAACAATTGAGTAGTTGCGTACGTGCAAGAATCATTTATACATAAATGATTCACTCTTTCACAAGACGAGTTGCAACTGGCTGAGTTGACTGCACAGTTTTGATTTGATTTTCTTTAACATGTCATCTTCTACGGTTTTATCCACGTACGAACAAGGCTTTTGCCTGCTTTTAAAATTGGTGAACGAGTTTCACATGACGGTCAGAGAGGGGTTCCTGTCACTGTGACACTATAGCAAGCGAATAATGTTATTCAACTGTGCAGTACGTTTATTACCGTTGAAAGCAAGTGTTAATACATTTGCAGTAAGGATGCAAAGTCCGCTATATTCAAGGATTATTAATTTCTTGGTAGGAAAGAAAGTATTTTCCGTGAGAAAAGAGATGCAACTTCACGTGCATGAAATATTCGAAAACAGTTCGACGACGCTATTTATTCAAGCAACTGAGTTAAATATGTGATCGGTGAAAATTTATTACGATACCGTGCATGTTTGACATGTCAAACTTCATAAGCAAGTGGACGCGAAGAGAAGGGGTTAACGGAGGGTCCCGATTTTTATTAGTCATATCATGAGAAGCCAACAAGCACTGACACTAAGGACAACATAGGGGAAATCACTTGTGCTTAATAAATGAAATAAGAAAACGATAAATTATTGGAAGTTAAAGTGGATGAAAAAACAACTTGCCGCCGGTGGAAACAAAATCCACAACCTTCGCATTTCGCGTGCGATGCTTCACCAATTGAGGTACCGTGGCGCTGTTTCCCCATCCACTTTCTTGGGTATTTATGCGTCCTAGTAGAAGCCTGGGAGTGTTAGTCAGTGCCACCACTCAAATACCTTGACGGCGGACGTGGAACGTCCTTTTTGCCACAGGCGTCACGAGAACCTGATCTTTTTGGGTAAAGACAACTGGCCAATAAACCCACACATGCTACCTGAAGCATCAATGTTGCCGGATTCAAGACCCTCATTTTGTAATAAACGAGAAGAGACGTGGTTAACCGAGGGTCCCGATTTTTATTAGTCATATCATGAGAACCCAACAAACACTGACACCAAGGACAACATAGGGGAAATTACTTGTGCTTAATAAATGAAATAAAGGAACGATAAATTTATGGAAAATAAAGTGGATGAAAGAACAACTTCCTGCAGGTGGGAACCAAACCCGCAACCTTCGCATTTCGCGTGGGATGCTCTACCAATTGATCTGCCGCGGCGCTGTTGTTTATTCATCCACTTTAATTTTCATTAATTTATCGTTTCTTTATTTCATTTATTAAGCACAAGTAATTTCCCCTATGTTGTCCTTGGTGTCAGTGTTTGTTGGCTTCTCATGATATAAGCAAGTGGAGTAAGATAGCCTTTCAAGATGCACTGGGAAATTGGCGTGTGAAAACCGACAGGAAAACGATGCAACTTAACGTCCCCGAATTCAGTGCAACATTGAAACATCGAGTGCATTGCTGTCTTGTGGATTGCCTTTGCCAGGTTGCAATTATTTAAATTATTTCGTACACGCGATTTTTTTTCGATACTCAGCGATACGGACGCAAAATTGTGACTGCTCCAAAAAGGCCATTCTGTTTCGTGTGGTTCTAACAACTCGTAGTATTGGCAGCCAGCAAAGGTGCGTCGATAGCATACGAAGCATGCGTGAAAATGCACGTCATTTGCTACGAAGGGTGGCAGCGAAGAAGCGTGATGGCTTGGCTAGTTCGTTTTCCATTTTAGAATGGGATACAGCGCACAGCAGGGACAAGGGGCGCAAGGAAAACGAGGACAAGCGCTTACTGCCAACGGAAATTTTATTGCTTGGTGTACGGTGTTATGTATAAAAACAGAGGGAAAACGACATAATATATATATATATATATATATATATATATATATATATATATATATATATATATATATATATGTATATATATATATATATATATATATATATATATATATATATGTATATATACACAAGCAAGAACAATATTCCAAAGCTGGCATCACCGCTCACTGTTCGCGCTGCCCTTGTCTAAGAATGCTCGTCTAAGATAAAATAGTGTCAAAGAACGCACAGAATTGGGAAAATGGAATCTGTGGCACAAGTTTTTTGTTCTCTCTCCGCGCACGTACCATATTCGGCAGCCCACGGCTCCGCACATTGCACTTGTTGAGCGAGTCACAATGTCGCGAAACAAATCACGGCGGAATTTCGACTGAACATAGCAGCGATCACTGCGGTTGGTGCGGCGTGCGACGATCCGGTAGATCGCAGTCGAAAGGGGGTGGAGTCGGCATTGTGGCAGCGATTTCCGTCGCATACGATGGAAATTGCATTGAATCCCCGTTGATGACATTGATTCCGACAGCGCAAAAAATCGGTGCGATTCTCTCTCCCCTTTTCTTTTTCGCTGTCGCACATTTACCATGGTGGGATTGTACGTTGTGCATAGACGATTAACCAAACTCACGTGTGTTCGGGGGGACCTTGTTAGCAGTGCGTTTTACGTAGAGCGATTTTTGTGTCCGCGGCCGCGTCAGGGTTGCAACTACCCCGAGAGGGAGCAAGCGCGGCGTTTGATTTTAATATTTCAGGTCTTTCCGCCGGAGGCGCGCAAAGCTGTAATATCTTGCAGAGGCCGTCGTCAGCACGAGATGTATGCGCTGCACATGCCTGCCTAAATGGCCAAAGCTCGTGACGGGCTTTGAAAAAAAAAAGAAAGCAGTGATGTGCCTTGTTGCATCGTGGGGCATAGGACTAAGATACATGTGCCGGCAGAAACTGAATAGCCAGAAATATTAGGCGTTTTTTTCTACTGACTCTCCGTGGTTGCAAAAAGTTGGTGCAAGCATTCAGTGACAGGGGATACAAATTGCCTCACAAACAGTTTCGTGCGTGATACTGGGGACACCTTGCATACTAATCATTTATAACTGGTTTAGCTTGAGTGAAATTTCATTCAAGTTGCTTGGTAGTGCGTCCGCACTTTACCCTTGTCTTTTCTCTATAAAACGCTGTGTCAGGCAAAGTTCGTAATATATTATTGCATTTCTCACTTACAGAATGTTCCAGCGGGAGACGATCTTGGGCTGGCGGATGCCCTCGCCACGTCTAGGCAAACATTTCCTGCTCTCTACTGGAAAAAGAACAGTCCATACCAGATGTTCAGGTGAGGTGTCCCAGTTAACTTGGACCAAGATTAAAAAGAAAAACCCTAGAGCTCTGGAGAAATTGTACCGACTGCATAGTAGCCGTAGTCGTGTGTGCTTACGGCAGTGTTTTTTCATCATAAGTATCATTTAATTGATTTTAATTATTGAGCTTTTGAATTATTGCTCGAATCGCAAACATAAATATTTCAAAGTTGTAGGGCACCTCAAATAACCTGCATATCGGGTATTTGTTTTGTTCTCAGCTTTGCCTCGTTGGTTTTTCCGAGCAAGAACAAAAGCCCGCGAGAAATACAAAATAGGAAATAGATGCGCGCTCGCGCACCGCTACTCAAGCGCTCTCAAGCGAAAAGCCACGGTTACACGGATTTCCTAGCGGCGGCAGCTCCATACAGGGCTCCAGGCTATGTGATGGTCGCGGCATCAGGAGAACATGCCACTGACGCATTGATAAGCGAGTGATAATGGCGGGAGGTGGAATTTCGAAGCCGGGAAACGCCGACGGGGCACTTGGAACTGTAATTTTCCGCCCTCACCTTGTTCTGTAGACAGGCATACTTGGAAGACATGTTCTTTTTGTTCTCTTAGGGATAAAAACAAACCTTGCGCAAGCTTTGTACATCTAATGCGTTTTGGAGGATCTGTACAGCCAGCATAGGCTGTTGTCGATTAAGTAAAGTATTTTTCCTTGACATGTCAGTGCGTGCACAATAATGCGAGATCTCAACGGCACCACGCCATTGACCTGCTCTTCAAGAAGACAGTCGTGCCCTTCACGAATGATCAGAAGGCTAAAACGGATCCGTCTCTGGGGGCAGCGCACGGCGACGAGAGGAAGGCAGCCAAGCTATTCCCAATGTGGCACTGTGGAGGATGGCCTAGTCCATCACCAATACTTAGAACTTACGAAGTCTTTTGCGAGACGGGTAGCTTCACAAGTAAGCGACGCAGGACTGCGACGGTAGTTAAAGAAGCGGAAACGGATGTTTTGGCATTATTTGCCGTTAACCCTCACGGTAGAGTGCGCGACGCCAATGCAGGGGCCGGAACCGCAAGGTCCTCAGCGAGCAAGATTAAAATAAAAGGTCATATGCACCCGTACCATGTACATCTCCCTCAAAAATTTGAAGACCAAGATCCTGAAAACAGACTGGACTATGCGGATTGGATTTTCACGAATTGTGTAAAAGAACCGGAGTTTCTCACTCGTGTGCTTTGAACGGTTGAGGCTAATTTGTCCAGCAACGCACAAGTTAATCTTCGGAACGGGCACAACTGGAGTGTTAAGAATCCCTACTGGCTGACGCAAACATGACACCAATACCATTGGTCGTTGAATGTGTGGTGCGGTATTTTTGATGGCAATCGCATCCAACCCAGCTTTGGTGAGAACACACTAAGGACGCAACGCTACGTCAACGACATCGTCGATGGCCCCGTCGGTGACGTCTGTTGCAACCCTCCGCGTGCGCACCTTCGCAACATTTGGTTTCGAAACGATGGAGCTCCCGCGCGTAGTAGTAGTTACTCTCCAGCGTGGCTCGACAAGCTTTCATCCTGGACAGTGGATTGGGCGGCACGGACCCATACCCTGGCCTGCAAGGTAGCCAGACACAACACCGCTGGACTTCTTCTTGGGGAGCTACGTGAAAGATCGCGTGTATAGCAGCGAAACTACCACACCGGACGCCCTAAAGGCAAACATAAGCAGAGCCTTCCTCGAGATTCCAACGTCGTCGGTCAAAGCTGCGACAGCAGAAGTGTTGGAAAAAAGCAAGCGCTGTATTGCGTCAGACGGTGACCTGTTTGAGCACGTGCTGTAAGTGGCAGTGGAAAATAAGCGCTCAGAACTTGACTAAAACGTGACTGTTCAACGCACCTTCATGATGTCACCCTAGCCTTACATAAAAAAGCTTGCGTGAAATATAGAAATAGGTAAACAACTGCGCGGGGAACCACGACGAGTCATCTTGCCATTTGAGCGCTTGCGCAACTGCTTGCTCTGATTGGTCTGTGTTGGTGACGTAGCTCTAGGAGCATGGGAGTGGCGATGCGAGCGAGCCCGAGCTCTCGCCGTGCTTCGACACTCACGCAATGTGTTGCGCCATGTGCGCTCGATGCAACTATGTGCGCAAAATGTCTAGGGTCTGTTTTTTTCATGTGCTATTAGGTTACACTGGCCGACTCAGCCACCTGCCTGTAAGAAACGTCTAAGTAGTGGTCTATGAAACGCGTGAAAGGCTTGTAAGCTTTATCGGATGAACTGCTGCAATCAGTCGCGGTTCCGTAGTGTTTCGTGTGACAGCGCGCTATCACGTGCATTTCAGGATGAAAGAAATTTCGGCACAACCCACCTCACGATCACTGTCGAAGGTAAAGCGTTTAACATTGAACCAATATAGCGACACGATGTATTGTAACATGATTTTGGCTTCTAGCGCGAAGTGAAACACGGACACAGAAAGGAGCAGACTGACTGTCTGCTCCTTTCTGTGTCCGTGTTTCACTTCGCGCTGGAAGCCAAAATAATGTTACCGTACCAACTCGCCCAACTGTCTATCCTTTTATGATGTATTGCCACCGTCGAAATGAGTTAAGCATGAGGGCTGCATCGCAGCTCCTCTTTTGTTCTTCCCTGAGACACGTGGCACCATCTTGTGTCATGACCGTAGAGCCGCCTAGGAATGCATGGCGTACTACTGCGTAGTCTCCCCACGATGTGGGGAGACTCGCGATGTGGCGCGAGAGGGCGATTCATTGCGAACATTCTTGCAAACACCGGTGCGTGCCTTTTTAGTAAAACAGAGCCTACCTATGATAAATTTTATCATAACTCATATTTTTCAGTAGACATGTGATTGGCTCGGCTTCCTTTTTTGCGACTCTGAAGGGAATGTAATCTGAAATCGATTCGGTAGTGCCTACCTTCCAGTAATGCTAAACCTACTAACACAACATGACTTCTATCCCCACGTGCTTAGGTGGACGCTAGCCTGCGCCAATCGGAAACCTTTCACATAATCGACTTTTTTACCGCGAGATTCATCAGCAAATTTACTATAGAGGATGCCGTAACGTATTTTACTGCTGTCGTTATTGAAGCAGCGGAAACATTCATTCCACAGACACGCTGTAGCTCGTACAAAAGTGCCTCCGTGGAATGAAGGTGGCAAGCAAGCGCGCAAGAAACAAAATAAAGCACGGGGCATGCTCCGCCGATCACCACCTGCTGAAAATCTGACCGAGTTCAAACACATTCATTCACAAGAAAGGTAGACGCGACAGCAAGGTAGGGGTGTAAGCTGGGAGAGGTTTCTTTGATGCAATAATTCATATACAAATGGGCAAATATATGGGACGGATTACGAAGTCTTCAACAGCAACAAATCCACCAATTGCTCCTGGTGAATCAAGAAGTTTCGACCACTTCGAGCACGTGTCTAGCTCGACACACTACTTGGAGTCTTCATAAATAAAATTCTACGCTTCATTGCATCTACGCATCTACGCTTCAGAAGCCGCTGAAGCGTAGATGCAGCCAAAACGATCCTTATAATTGTCCTTTGAGCGTAGCCAAGCTTAAAGCTTTCTTGACCACAAGTCAGAGCTCTGCACTAGGGTCTGACAGAATCATATGCGATATGATTGAACACGTTCACCCCAACGCAGAAATAACGCAATTGACACTTTGAAACCCTACCTGGCCTGCTGAGTATTTGCCATCCAAATGGAAGGAGCTTGTTATCTGGGTCGGCGTTGAAGCACGGTAAAGAATCTTCATGGGAGACCAGATACCGGCCTTTAACGCTTGCGAGCTCCCTTTGCAAACTTTTTGAAAGAATCATCAATCGCCGTCTCTTACGTTTCCTCGAGTCCAATGAAATGCTCGACCCATTACAATGAGGTCTTAGACAAGGCCGGTCTACAACCGGCCATCTCGTGCGCATAGAGGCAAACATTCGGGATTCATTTGTCCACAAGAAGTACTTCTCGTCGATGTTTCTCGATATGGGAAAGGCTTATGACACAATGTGGCTCTACGGGATATTGCAAGACCTTTCGGAGATGGGCATTCGAGGGAATAGGCTTGACCATACAGAAAGGTACCTGTCCAACCACACATTCCGAGTCCGAATTGGCAATTCGTTGTTGCGCCCATTTGCAAAGGAAAATGGTTTGCCTCAAGGAAGCGTGCTCAGCTGCACGCTCTTCATTGTTAAGAGGACCTCGCTTCGTGCATTTCCACCTCCAACAATTCTCTATTCTGACTACGTTGACGATGTGCAAATAGCTTTCAAATCTTATAACCTCGCATTGTGCGAACGACAAGTACAGTATGGCCCGAACAAAGTGTCTAAATAGGCAGAAAAAACAGATTCAAGTTTAATCTCCCGCAAAGTTGTTGTGTTATTTTCTCACGAAAAAGAGGGGTGGTTCCTGATGCGAGCATCGAGCTATACGGGCAACGGATGCCTGTGAACAAGGAGCATCAAGTTTCTAGGCATCGTGCTTCACGCAATACTGACCTCCCTTCCACACATCAACTATCTCAATGCGAAATGTCTAAAAACAATGAACTTACTGAAAATTACATCTCGCACAGCAAGGTGCAGAGACTGGAATTGCTTACTGAACTTGTACGGAAGCCTTGCCGGATAATGTTTGTGTTATGGAGCCGTGGTTCATCACTATGCCGCGCCAAGTTCACTAAAATGCTGTATCCCGTCCACCACCTAGGCACAGGCGGCGCTTTCACTGGCGGCGCCTTCAGAAAAAGGCCTATTCGAAGTCTATACGTGGAATCGAATGAGTGATCTCTTCACCTGCAAAGAGCATACACCAGTTCTGCATACTTCGTAAAAGCCTAACACTCGACATCCCTGTTGCCCATCCGTTAACCATATGGAATGTGCGGCATTGTTGCTTAATGAAATATCAGTGCGGGAGCCTTTTTCGATGCGGGTCAGGAAGCTTAGTGATGAAATGGATGTCCAACCCTTGAATATTGCCTAATGACCCAAGCGAAGCAGCTGCTACCACAGAAGTGCGAACGTGTAGAGTGTGACGCATCCTTTTTGTAGTCACAAAGCTTGCTCCTAAGTAACAAATACGCATGAATTTCCGGGAACTTCAGGTGAATTACTCATGTCCTGAATTTTATACTGATGCATCAAAGTCGGATGTCAGCGTCCCTTATACTGCAGTCAGTCCATCCTTGTCGGAATCGGATGTTCTGCACCCGGAAACAAGCATATTTTCGCCTGAGGCCTTCACTCTCTTGACGGCTGCAAAACACATCCAGTAAGTAAAACTGCAAAAGGCAGTTATATTAACTGATTTATTAAGCGACGCTAAAGCTTTCTTGTCTCAACAAAAGACTGAATATTCCGTATTTACTGATCTCTATTCAATATCGTGCGTAATGCATGCATCTCATCGTCATCAAGGGTAATACGCTTGCTGACAAAATTGCCACATCAATTACAACAAATCTTAACAGTCTTCGATAGCTGCTCTTACCATAGGTCCGAAGTATTTCGTACTCAAGAAAATAAGGAACAAATGGTTACGTGTGTGGGCAATGAAACTCGTAATAAACTGCACGTTATGAAGCCACAGTTAGCATGTTCATCCACAACAAAACCCCGACGCACCAATGTCTTATTGTGCCGACACAGCATAGGGCATACATTTGGTAGTCACAATTTTTTTCTGATTGGTGGTGATACTCCAGCTTTTATTTGTGGTAAGAGGCTGACGGTAGTTTATGTTTTGCTATAATGCCAGCAAGCAGAACCTCAACGTAAAACGTACTTTACTTTAGCCTATGGACATCACACTCCTTTTCACCCAGCAGTGTTCTTTGGTAAAGGCCCATTTTTGACACTGTCAGTTTTAAGCTTTTTACATGAAGTATTCACATTGCGGGTCAACAGCCTAGGAGATCACAGCACTACCTCTCACTAGAGGCTGCTGCTGCGATAATAGTACTTGATATAGCACGTGCATCCATGCCGTTGCGTTTAAAGGCGACAGTTAGGCAGTTGTGCTGCTCACGCTCATCTTTTATGTACCACCTTGCATACCTTACTTTTATGCTCATAGCGCACGTCATATCTCCCAGTAATACTTTTTACAGATATAGCAAAATTTGCGCTCTTTGCAGGGAACATTTTGGGGCCATTACACAGCCACGTCACAAATACCGTTTTCGATTGATCGCGCCATCATCCCCACCACACCACTTCTCGGCGCGCTTTGACATTATTGGCTCTTGCGCCACAAAACTCCATACATCATCGTCATTAGTGCTTGGAAACGCTGTGTAGTGCGTTACGCAGCCACCGCGCTCCTCTCTCGCGCTTCTTTCTGGACACGCTGCGCCCTCCAGTGACGCTGACGAAAAGTCCGCGTGTCGCCTCCGAGACGAGAAGCGTGGCGCACCGGTGCCGTATAACGTTGAGACTTCTTCCTTTGATTGCTGCGCATTCAGTGACACATATTTTATGACCCAAGTTGGCGAGAGGCTCATTGAAGAGCGTAGCATGCCCAGTACATCCATGGCACAGCTGGCTAAAGCACGGGGGTGACAGAAATTTCATTGAAGAACGACACAAACCCAGGCATGTGGGGTGTACCCTGCCTAAGCGTCAGATTGATGTCCTTGAGAAACCTTTGTAACATGGGTTTGATTCCGTCTAGGTTAGGAGAAATTAGAAGATAGGGTGTGGCGTACCAACCTTTGTCACGAACCTAAGCGCAAAACTATAATTCAAGTACCTGCATGTAATAGATGACATAACCATACCACCGTTAGCTTGCTGTCTTGTTTCCATCGCACGCGAAGCGGGGTACGATGGACAAAGTGTTACTGAGCAGGTAATTGCGATTTTGCTCGGTCACGGTGTTTCCACACCCAGAAGTGTAATCAAAGTCTAGGAAAAGTACTCTTGACAAACTTAAGCAAGGAAAGCCTCGAGATTACCTGGTTACCTGAAAGAGATAGCAGAATTCCGCGAATGATTTGTATCACAACAGAAAGAGAGACACATTTGCTCCACCACCTGCCCTTGACGTGAGCGCAAGCTTACTACCAATGAAAAGACAGTGCGTTAAGGGCTTACTACACCAGTTTCCCGATTGCTTCTTGTCGGCATCGAGAGTCGAATGGACGCCACTAACGAAGCACTGGATTACCACGGAGAAGAGAGCGAGACCAATCCGACAAAATCCGTACTGTATAGCGCCGAGAGAACATGAATCGACCCAAGAGCATGTGAAGAAAGCACTTGACGACGTTATGCTGTGTACGCTTTTCTGTCTGCTACCACAAGTTTAATATGCCATAAAGAAAGACGTACAGCTATTACCTCGTCCGGACCATTCTCTCGACAGGCTGACAGGCCTGCCACTTGTTATCAATGAACCTAACGAGAAGATATTAGCAAATCGAGCCCGATGTGACATACAGAGAAAAGAGTGCTTTCGTAGCGCTTGACGGGCTTTGGGAATTCAAGATCCTACTTTTTAGTTTCAGCTCAGCTTGGGCAACTTTTCAGCGACTCATGGAAACAGTTCTTTCAGGCCTGACGTGGCATACATGCCTGGCGTACGTCAACGATGTTATTATTTGTTCAGAAACGTTCGATGAACACCTAAGATGGCAGCCGTCTGTTTTACAAGCGATGCGCTCCGCCGGCATAAGACTGGAGCCGAAAAATGACACTTCAGTTTCGAGGAACTCCATTTTTAGGTCATGTTGTAAGTCATCAAATTGCTCACCCCGACTGCGACAACGACGTCTACGGACTAGGCAGTGAGATGTTTACTAGGTGGGTGCGTGTGTTTATCCCAACTTTATGGCCGCTAAGGGATGACCATGCTCAATGCAATGTTACCAAATGAGTGCGAAGATACAGGTATGGACGTCGGATCTTTCGCGCAACGGGCGGAAGAAGCGAGACAGCTCGCCAACATCTGAATCACCCGACAACAGGACTACGACGCACGACGTTACAATGTACGGCACCGATACGTCAACTATGAGCCAGACCAGAAAGTATGCATTTCGAGTCACGTGCGCTCTCTGGGACTTTCAAAAAAGCTACTCGGGAGGCACTCTGGTCCGTACAAGGTTGCACGGCGCCTCAGCGACGTCAACTAGGAGATCATCCCTGATAGCCATCCTTTCTGCTGGGAATGACAGCGTCCACCAAGAGTCGTAAAACATTGTGCGCCTTTTGCCCTATTCCCCTATTTGCCACTTTGTTTTGCCAATTGAAGTATGCGGACCTCGTTTTCGACGATATCTTCCTGCCGTTTCATAAGCACCAGGAGCATGCTCTTTCTCTAGAGGGCGCCGAATGCCACATGCAATATGCCGCATCTGGAGAACTACAAAATCTTGCACAGTTAGAAGAGAAGACGACATTCACGCCGAACCTTTCCAGAATTGGCCTGCACTGTTTTCTCAGTTCATAGTGTTTGCTCTTCGGGACAATATTTAAGATCAACGAGCGAGAAGAAAAATAAAATAAAATAACGCGCACGCATTCGCTCGCACACAAACTCGAAAAATGCCAACAGTGAGCTCCACAAAACGAACGAAGTCGGAAGAAGGGTTCCGTAGCAAGGCCATTGAAAAAAAAAAAAGGTGTTCACCTCTGGTGTGGAGCGAAAAGATCAGAGATGGAACACATTTTTACCTATGTTGTTCCACTTTGTTCATGTCATGGTGCTCACTTCTGCTCATTTCCAAGTCTGTGTGCCAGTGGAGGCGTGTGCGTCTTTTTCTTTAATTTCTTACTTTTATCTCTTGTTATACAAGCAGTAGCGTGCCAAATCTTTTGCTCGGCTTATTTTTCCCCTTGTCGTGAAAATTTATCTTGCCTGTATGCACTTACTTTGAAGCACTAGTTGATTCACATGGTTTCCTTGTGATACTTCTTGGACTACACAATATTCATGCACTTTGGGTTGGGTACATGGTGTGAATAACGTAACATGATAGCGCGTGTTGAAGAAACTACTCTGCTGTGCTAGCGGTCAGCCCTAACGCAACAGCAACACTCTCAGCAGTTTATCTCGCGGTATACAAAATGCAAACTGTGAAATCTTTTTGTTCACTTGTGTTCCTTGAGTTGTGCAGCACAGCATGGTGTTCGTACGTTTTTTTTACAACTTGTGTTAGTGGTAAGGCAGTGAGTCATGCAAGAACGGTGGGGCCAGACGGCAGCCTGCGCTGCTTTGCTCGGGTGTTGGGGCACAGGAATGCTTACGTACGAACTACGCGGGAGCATGCAAACGAGCTGCACTAGCAAGGAGAGAACGAAGAGAAAGTCACTTAAACGGGGAAGCGTGCAATAGAGACTGGGCGCGCAAAAAGAGCAACAAGAAACAGCAGGCAAATTATTCGTGCATTCTTTAGAACTGCAATATTTATGCGCAATGACGGCTTCGCTCACTGTCATTACATTTCCCGTCGTGGTCATCAGGGGTTTGCTGCTGTACATGCGAACGCTGATGCGTTAGGGCAACTTGTTAGCTCAGGCTAGTAGCTTATAATGCAAGTAATGTAAGTAATGTCACCAGATTTCGTGTCAGAGATGGTGCCCATCAACGAGGTCGTCGTGCCTAAATGAAGGTAGCGATAAAGATACACATTTGCGGTAAGGAAACAAGTGTTGGGCAAATACAATTATTTTTTCTGCACATGTCTGTTTAAATATTTGTTGCACTTTGCTCCAGGAACCAGTACAGCCCCTTGTACGCCACCTACACACCGAGCATAAACCACCTGTGTAAGTATTCCAGCCGCGGAAATGTGATGTTTCCACTAAAATAAGTATACATGGTAAGCGTTACCGGCCGTGCAGGCGACTAATGCTATGTTCACACTACGGTCGTAACGCGCGTAACAGCTCTTTTGGCGTATCGAACGTAACGGCTGTAGAAAACGTTACGGCAGTTAAGCCGGCTCCTTTGTTCACATTTACTGCTGCTTAAATTACGGCTTTACAACAGGCCAATCAAATTTGGCGCTGCAGAATCGACGTCAGCCGCGGTCCAATATGGCTCCTGCCAACATGCGAGCGCTGGCCGAGATCGAAGAAATTCACGCTCAAAACAAACTTATAGTCATGCATTCAATCGCACAAAGACGACGAAGGCGACGCAGAAGGGTTTAGGTGCGGCAAGTATTTCTCGACAGGGCCGTGGACGGCGATTTTCACAACCTTTTCGCCGAGCTCCGAGTTGGTGACGCTGCGATAATTCATAACATCATGCGCATGTCGCCCCAGCAGTTCCGCTTCCTTGAAAACCTAATGAGACCACTCATCGAAGTTCGGAGCACGCATCTGCGGCCATCGATTTCCTCGGCGGATAAACCAGATGAACTGAAAACAGTCCCGCAAGGCGCACTGCAAAAAGTTTCACGAACACAGCCAATCGTGCGCACGGAATGGCGGAATGGTACTTCCCGCGCCCGGAGCGTTCTGCAGACGGGAGGACGGAAGTGTCGTCACCTGTTGTTGAAAGCCGAAAGCTTATCGGTCATTGGCTGTGTCGCAACGGTCGTAACATAACAGTCGTAAATGTTGCCGACCCTTTAACACTCTCACCCACGATTTTTGCGAGAATTGTGCACGTTGGTACCTTTACGTTCGCAGTCTGAACTAGACGCATACGCTTGTTGCGCTTCCGCTTACGCATGTTACGAAAAATCGGCGCCTTACGAACGTAGTCTGAACATAGCATAACGCTAGAAATTACGTAGTGCGAAGGTATGCTTAAAAATACTAGACTTCAAACTCGTCGAACATATTTTGGAGATTATTCTGTGTATTTTGGGTGGAATGCGATTTATTTCGAGGTATTTGAAAAAAATAGTGCAATTTATATGTAGCAGAACTTACGCTACAGAAGCACAGCCCATCACATCATGATATTGCAGATCTCGTGCTACTTTCGCCTATTTCTACTATGTTTCTAGCGTAGGAGTTTCCGAAGATGTGAATGTCATCCTTATCTTCCTTTGAATGCGATTTATTCTTCTCTTACTTACATGCACATCACGTGCTCTTACCTCAGCACCAGCAATAACTGTACTTTGCTTCCAGCCTTACGAAGCTGGTGACCAGACTTTGCCTCTCCTGTCTTCTACAAGTGCATACTACCCAACATGACTTAGCCCAACCTAACCTAACCTATTCGAACCTAACTTAACCCACGCAACTTAAATTTTTTATTTCGATTTCAGTGTCCACTTTGACAATGTGCATCGAGTGCAGTGAATATTGCAGATTTGCTTCCGTCACTCAGCCGCTGAAACGAAGGAAGGAGTTTTCTTCTACTCAGAAGGACTGAAGTTCATAGGACTCTCGTATTGCCCTTAAAAGCTGGAAAGTATGACCTAAAAAATTAAGTGTCCTGATAATTTTCGTGGCAGATTGGAATCAAATGCTTTCATAGGAGTTGAAATTGCGAGGCGTTCCCACGCACTACATGTTGTGCGCATTGGGCAAATATTTTATCTGTGTGTGTCTAGTCATTGCTTCGAGGAAAATGCTTCCTCGGTACTTAATTTTTTAGAACCTAATGCCAGTACCGATACGAAATATTGTATGCAGGGCCTGAAGTGCAAGACAACAAATGCAACCAGAAAACACTAAACGACAGGGCGAAGAGAAGAACACAGACCATAGCATCTTGAGCGCTGTGGTCTGGGGTCACTGTGGTCTGTGGTTCCTTCGGCCTGTCACCTAACGCTATTTTCTGCTCGTAATCATGAACCACCCAGCCCAAATGCTTACCTTACAACATATAATCTCAATCAGTACAGTGCCTGCATGTATGTAAAGTAAATGAACATTTATAAATGGTTTAAAGCCAGCACACTTGCTTGCTTTGCCATAAAACAAAGTACACAGATTACGTAGCAACAATTGAACAAGAGTGATAGCAACAATGCTGGTGCACACGTTTGGAACAGTCGTTATATTGACAACAAGCAAACGCATGGTGCACAGATGCACCCGCGCTCGCACTCACAAGCACGCACACTAAGTTATGAACGATGATGAGATTAATTCCTCATTTTCACCGTTCTTCTTGATATTCACAGTGCTAACTTTTGAGGAAGCCCTTGTATTCTAGCACTTTGCAGAAATATGAAGGCGATGCACATAATGATGATGCATATATATATATATATATATATATATATATATTGTATGCATATATTGTATATATATATGTATGTATATATATATATTGTATATATATATATATATATATATATATATATATATATATATATATATATATATATATATATATATATATATATCCTTTTACAATATTGAAGTATTCAGTAATCGAGTGATATGTCTTCATGTGCTGCATGCGTACTTCCATTCGATATTGTTGTTGAAACCGGGCTAGCTTTGTTGCTAGCCTTCCAAACAAACATATCGGCATTTTCCAACTATGTTTCAATCAATTTCACTGAAATTGAATTCCAGACGTGCCCATGGGTGTGTTCACCAAGCCAATCTTCCGCAACAGCCAAAAGAAGTGAGTGCCCAGCAAGATGGAATTGACAGAACGGAGCCCTGCGAGTAAAAAGCAGCATTAGAATCGGCACATCATGCACGGTGCACGCAGTACTGTGGATGCCGTCACGGCTGCGATTAGTTCGGCTATTATAGCGCCTATGGCAACCGAGTGCATAGCTTGGTAATATAGGAGCTTGGTTAGGGAGGGCACCCACTCGGAACCTTAGATCCATGTCAGCCCGCGTTAGTCTGTGAAAGAAGCTCATCTGCTAGGCCATGTTTGTGACGCTAACGATGGCGTCCCCACGTTCTTGAAGGGAACTAAAAATCATTCGAGTGTTGCTAACATATAACTAGGGTACCGCATCACGTGATGCGAATTCCGTGCAGCGAAGCTATATAGCGAAGTTATGTTCTTTTGGAGTGCTGTATACTTGGCTACTCGGCAACCTGTTGATGGATTTGGCTAAAAATCTCTAACTCAAAACCGCTACTGTTTCATCGGATCGTGGCTTTTAGTTTCCTTGGATTGTAACTTTTTGTTAATTTATCGATCGGCGCGAAGCGTGCCTAATACCTGAGAAGTCTTCAGTTTGTCACCGATCGTATAGGGATGGAGTTTTGAGAATCGAGATTTAGCGAGTGACACGAACACTGTTCTGCGTCTAAGATACGCCCGAGCAGCCGCGATTGCTTTTTTAATGTACTGTGATGTAGATATAAATAATTGAAAGACTTGACCCACGATAGCAGATCCAACGAGCGATGACTGTGCCTTCCGCCATTGCTGTAATCTGAGCATTCTCTTTCGCTCGGGCACAATTTCGTCCAGTAAATGTTAAGGCTTTCAGCTCGCGGTCTTAGGTAGTGCTTGCACTGTGCAAGGCGTTAATATTATTGGATAAAGCTCTTACTATTCATGCCTCGGTATGACCGTCGAGGGATGCCGATAAGCTGTTGGGCGCAGTGAAGGGGCTCCTTGGTTAAGAGAGGCTCAAGCAGAATGAGTGATCGCATACTGTGATCCAAGTTGTTGTTCTTACTTTACTACAGGTCATTTATTCTACGCATGCTTTATATTCACTGGGGCTTGGCAATATGATCGTATTTGTTGGCCCTTGCCATCCGCCGAAGCAGCCGGCAGCTTCATTCTGCCTATTTGCTGAAAAAAAAGAAATATATACAATTAATGAAAATCACTTTAGCCTTTCTCGACTCTTGCAAAATCGGAACTAAAGTTTCAGCCAAGCTGTTTCTTTGGAGCAGTTGAACGCAAATTTCAGTGGTTTGTAGTTAAACAACACACTATAAAAACGTTGGGTGCAAGGTACTAGCCAGTTCGAAATCTTGCCCGCATAAAAAGCTTTTAGGTACTCGGAGAGCTTTATTTACCAGGGAAGTAACCATCGCCTCACATTTTACTTTTGAAAACGTTGTCCATATTGTTGCCCCATTTTTCGCTAAATGTGATCTCGGTGGCGTTCACAGTTCACAGTTCCCAAGGCAGCGGGATAAATCCTGCATTGTTCGTAATACGCACTTGTAACCAACGCTCGCCATCGCTTGCCTGTATATTACGTACTTGTAAGGGCAAAATTAGTCCGCACGCTTATGATTTCGTCTACATGTACTTAATATTCCCCTAATATGAAGAAGATGCTTCGTTTCGTTCAGCGATGACACCCGGGAAACCAACTACAAACACTGTATGAAGCAAGCATAAAAGTATAGAAAAGACGAAAGTTTAGTAAATATGTGCAACGCTTCTAATTAAGCCATGAACGCTAAAGCTTTGGCGCACAATGATCACTTTACACACCTCCCTTTTCGCCGTATCTGATGTTGGTTTCTTGCACAATTGTTTTACAACTGTGGCAAACAATGCGGATAGCGGCACGACGACACTCAGCGACGGTTGCGTAGGCAAATTTCTACTGGGGCTGCAATTACCCTACACAGATTAAGCATTCATCGTGTATCAATTACAGCACGCTTCCTCGTTTAATGAGACATAAAGAACGCGATTACCACAAATCACCAGGAACTCCTCCTATAATGCATAGGAATTGGGAGAAGACGAGTTATTCAAGAATTACTTGGGAAGAACAATATATAAGCTTCGAACTTTCGATACCCTTCACTCATAAAGCCGCCCCCGCGTCCTGTATAAATATAGGAAATCCCGGTAATTTTTGGTCCTCCGAGAGAATAGGGGAAATCTAAGCGCTTCGTGTATCAACTCTAAACAAGCCAAAAAACGATGGTTTAACAATTTCATTTATACCATCACATAAAACCGCATACTCCAACATCGGCCTTGATGCTGCCTTTATAATTTGCCATATTTGTTGAAACGTATAGACTAGGTGAGTGATGGTTCTTTTTTTTCAGAATGCCACGAAAACTGGCGTATAATGTTTATCCGCGCTCGTGTAGCCGCATAACAGCTTCTCTGTAAAAGAGAACACTGCACGCACATTCCGCCGTAGGAGCAGGAAGCTGCTGAAGATTAGTGGACGGGGTAGATATCAAAAGGAGAGAGAGAGAGAGAGAGAGAGAGAGAGAGAGAGAGAGAGAGAGAGAGAGGTGAAGTATGTTGCTGAACGATGCGTACCAAAGAATACATGAACCAGAAAAGCGGCAACCACAAAATGTGCATGCTTTTCAAGGTGCTAGGACTAAATAAAAAGAACGTTATGCGCGCTGAAGCAGCAGGTGAATTCAGTGCCTCAAAAATGAGAAACACGTTACTCGTGGGGCTTAATACAACGGAAAACACCATGCAAAGTTCAACATTGTCTTTCTAGAGAGGAAGAATCTGTAACTGAAGTACTTTCTTTGCTTTAGTGCTCTCATGCTTCTTTACCGTCAGCGCAAATCATTCGATCATTTCAATATGCCCCACGGTTATTTTAACAGCGGACTTGCGTACTTATTCTTTCAACTGGACCGCAATGCAGCCTTCTTCAGCTATCGGTTCAGATACATTTATTGTTATACTAGTTATGGATTGACTAATTGAACTAATTTCTCTTTCTCTTGCATGCTGTCGCAGCCGCATATTCACTGCAGCCGCCAGCTACCTGGTGATGAGCGGGTTCATGAAGGCCTTGACAATGAGTGGTGAGAGGACGCACTATTTATTCGCGCAGTCATTGCGTGCAGACTAGCACAGGTGGTAACTTCCCTGAATAACCAGCTCTTTAGGAGCCGGAAGATTCCAGAGCACATACGCGAGCTTGCACAGGGAATTCCGCGTTCTCTGCCTTCAATTGGGGATCAAGACAATTGAACATGGTAGCAACATGCGACAGAGAGGCACACGAACAAACTACTATCGCAGATATATAAAAATGTGAGCAACTTGGACACGTAAAGACCGCGAAGCTGTAGCAGTCATTTTTCGCATCATGCAAGGAGTCATATAACATTAGTTTTTGCCGCCACCTCAAACCTACACAAGACTTTGCGCTGCATCCGGTGGAGTTCCTTCGAAGTATACGCGCGTAATTTCAATGCACTTCTATACAGCGTTTTTTCATGGGCGCCACCATATTACTACGCAGTGACGGTATCTATGGGCAGTCGGCATACTGGTTTGGGCGAGCGCACCGTTTTGCACGGCATGTATACGTTGGGCGGTAGTTTCTGTGGTTTGTATTCGTGCTCATGCGGTCTGTTTACTATGACTTGGCGTCTATACGTGCAAAATGGTTCTGTGAGATGTACTATAGCTGTGCCTTACCAGCACAGTTATACTTCGTATAATAAATATTGTCGGAGTTGGGTGGAGCTAGGCTCTAAATGAGAAATCTTCCCGGAGTTGAGCCGGAGTTGCGTGATGAATGAGATTATTTGCCTAGAGTTGGGTGTTGTGCTTTAAATAAAAATTGTTGCCTTAGTTGGGCTGCAGGCATGTTTTCTATGAGAAGTCTTGCTGGAGTCGGGCTCGGGTTGCGCGTTGATTCACAAAAAGTTGTTGCCATGGTAGTCCCATAGCTTTACTTTATACCTGAAATCTTGCCATAGTTCAGGCTTAGATGTGCACTAAATCAGAAATCATGCCAAAGTTTAGTAGCAGTAGCGCATTAAATGAGAAATTTAACCGAAATTGGGTCGGAGTTCTCCTTTCACTTAGAAATCTTGCCGGAGTTGGATGGAGTTGTTCTTTAAATCGTAAATCTTGCCGATGTTGAGCGCTAGTGGTGCATTAAATGAGAAATCATAGTCGACTTTAGTCGTAGTTGTGACCTAAATCAGAAATGTTGCTGATGTTGAGCCGGAGTGTTGCTTCAAATGAGAAATCGCGCCGGAGGTGAGTGGAGTTGGGGTTTAAATGAGAAACCTTGCCGGGGTTGACCTGGACGTATGCTTTATATTAGAAATCTTGCCAGTGTTTGGTGCAGTTTAGCTTTAAATCACATATCTTGCCGAATTGGGGTTGGAGTTGCGCTTTAATTCAAATGTTGCCGGAGCTGGGCCGGCGGTGTGTTTGAAATACAAAGTTTTGGCAGAGCTAGACGGAGTTGTGCTTTAAATCAGAAATCTTGCCGGAGTTGAGCCGTACTTGAACCATAGTAATGCATTAATAAAGAAATCATGCGTAAGTTTAGCCGCAGCAGTGCAATAAATCAGAAATCTTGCAGAGTTCACTCGGAGTATTGGCTCAAATCAGAGATCTAGGCCGAACTGGGCAGGAGTTGTGCCTCAAATTACAATTTTTGCTGGAGTTGGGCCGGAGGTGTGCTTTAAATCAGAGATGTTGCTGCAGTGGGGTCACACGTATACATTACATCGGAAATTTTGCAGAAATTAGGTGAATTTGGGCGTTAAATGAGAAATCTTGCGTGGATTGAGCCGGAGATTCGCTTTAAATCGGAAATGGGGCCGGAGGAGTAGGACGGAGGTATGCTTGAAATCAGAAATGTTGCTCTAGTTGGGAGGAGTTGAGCTTTAACTCAGAAACCCTGGAGGAGTTGAGCCGTAGCAATGAATTAAATGAGGGACCACGTACATATGAGCCGTAGTAGTGCATTAAAGCAGGAATCTTACCGGAGTTAAGCCTGAGTATTGCTTCAAATTAGAAATATAGCCGTAAGTGGGTCGGAGTTGTGCCTTACATTAGGACTCTTGCTGTAATTGAGCCGGAGTTATGCTTTAAATCAGAAATGATGCCATTGCTGGGCAGCAGGTAGGCTTTATATCCTAAACCTAAGAAAAATCAGTTCTGTCTTTTACATGCATATGAATAGGTGACGTAGCAGTTGGGGCCGAGCTAAAGCTTGCTCAATTTTCTTTGGGTCTTTCACCCATTTTCGCGGTTGATTGGAGGTCTCATTGGTAGGTCGGTCGCTGGTTATAGGTTGGTCTCCTGTGGTCGGGACCGGGCAGAGGAGATGTTTGTTCATTCGCTCTCTTTGTCAGTAACTCTCCCTCTATTGTTCATACGTTCGCTTGTTCTTTCGGACTATTCGCTTACATTGACAATCATGGTCGACGTTTTCTGCAAATATCTTGTCTTTCATGACAAAAACTGAGACGTAGCGTGTGAGTGTTTTGCGCAACATAACACTAGGGTGATAGGGTAACCGAGGGGTCGAGTTTATATCACCAGCGCTCCCGTGAAGCTGAAGCAAGCGTAGCTGCAATAAATGTGTCTTAAAGTGGAGTTTGCTTCTTACACGGAAATTGCCGCTTGTCGCTCATTTCTCGGCGGATATGTGGACATCGCGGGTAACTTAGCATGTACTGGCCGTTGTATTGCCGAGTATGCATCTTGGGCCACTGGGAATGTGTCCGAATAGACAACTGGCCGCCATCTGCTGTTTGGCATATTTGACAACTTGTGTCATAAGGTATCTGACATTTGGCATGAATCTGAACACACAACTTCAACACAGGGTACATGCAACTGGGTAAGTGTGCACTGTTCCCACAACAAGCATCACGCATCAAGCAGTGCCTGCGTTCTCGCGATGAAGGTAGCGAACAGCCGCAATCGCCATGGCTATGCTCGCGGCATCCGCTACTGCGGCTACCTCGCTGACAAGAAACGAATCATTTCGATTCCAGCATTGTGTTTGACCTTGGTGTTTTGTAATGTTGTTAGCATTCTTCGGGACTTCCCTGAAATTTCAGGAGACTACATTTTAGGCTTTTCCTGCCACGTTGGGTCACTCGGTCGTCCATGATGTGAAGCATCGGGCTGTTGTGCCGAGGGAACACCATTCGAAACCAACCGTCGGACCAACTTTAGACGTTGGGTAGGCTCCACTGGGTATGTGTCGCTCTACTATTAACGCAATTGACGCCACCGTCGGTCACTTGGCAGGTGCCACTGGGTGTGTTCCGCTCTTCAGTGAGACATGAATCGTTAAAGATTTCTCCTGTGCTGGGCATGATCGGACCCACGGCATGTATATCGAGGCAGCGTTGTCGCCTGGGTATCCATTTTCTCAGGAGCCACGCGAGGATTTCACGGTGGTGCCGATAAATGGCGCAACGTGCCCAGTGCGAATTGCGATAGAGGAGCCCGGCTCCAGTAGACGCCTCATGCAGGACGTGTATTGGCCTTGGCAATATGATTTGTGGCAACGTTGCCTCAATGCAAATTGTATTAAAGTCGACATTCATTGTGAATTACATTCTCACGGAATTATTGGTTGAAGCGTATCTATAGAAAAGAAGAATGAAAGAGGACATTATACAACTTAACCTCAGGCAGCAGTCGAACCCGCATTCTGAGCTGTATGTTCTACCAATCTTGCAACGCCGGTGCCCACATCAGGCACCAAAAGTGCAAATCTGCAACTCTGCACGAAAAATACACGTCTGAGCGCTATTAGGCGCATCCGTTTAGTGTCTGAAGCCGAGAAATCAGATGTATGAGTTGGCAGCTTATGCAGAATTGCCATAATGTTTCAGCTCTTTTCGCAATGTTCTGCTTACAAATTTCTTTCTGCTGCAGATTTCCGAGCTTGTTGAGTTTGCGGCTTCAAAACATACTTCTATGGCTCATTTACAGAGTTTTAAATTTTATACCTGAGCCTTTCTAAGTCTTAAAAATTTATTCATCATTTTTAGGCACACATAATAAAAATAACCAAAGCAATCTACTCCCTGCAGTCGGTAGACCTTAACATCATCCGTATCAAGTTCAATGCTAGAGATACTGTTTATGTTAGCCTATGTTGGGACCTCCAGGGGCAAAGTCGCTTAGTGTTTCAATTTGAGATGTAGAAGTTGAGATGTAAAAGGCTAACAAACGCGCGAAAATCATATTGACATTTGCCAGCACTGTGGATAAGTAGAGGGCTGACAGATGTGAACTTGAATGTTTATGAATTTGGAAACTAATAGTTCACATCAATTTATCAATATTGCTCAAATAAATATGGTTGCATCACTGCTTCGATGCCAGTTTTCAAAATAAGACGCGTGCGGTGTAGTCACTGAGCCCAACGTGAAAAAGTTTATAACCACATCATGCTATACAGCTAGTTGTCTCCTAAGTGCGCAATGGTCATCTTTGAAACAGGTAGGCCGATGTTGACCGGATTCAGCATTTTTCCGTAGTATAGGTCGGCGCTAAATGCTCTCGAAAAAAAAATTATCGTAAGCTCAGTAAAACCTTGTGGAAAAAAAGTTCAGCTCCCAGAAAAAAAAAGAAAGAAAAAAGGTAGGTATCAGTAGGAGACTCAAGGCTAGAGAAAGGGGGGTGGTTTCCTGTGTAAGTGGCACATTTGAATGCATTTGCAGGAGCCATGGTCACTGACGGCATATTGATGCCTGAGAACTGGGTCGGCTACTCGTGGTCGAGGAAGATGGAGAGGTACGCCACCTGCATGATGGCAGACCGACAGAAAAACGTGAGTGAGCACCACGTATATCGTCACTACTTGCCGTTAGTTTTGTTGGCTGGCTTGCCTACGAGGGCAGGAGCTTGAACACTGGGGCGAGAGTGTGCGGTAATCACGCGTGCTTTAAATATTGCGATAGCGATTATACACACAGTCAAGGCGCCTTTCTGCCGCCGCTTTCGCCGTCGCCGTGAAGTTTCGTATAACGTCTAAGGGCGATAACAGCTTCGGCTTGCGCCGTACCCTGTATGTGCAAGTGAAAGCGTGCGAGGGTGAGCCGGCGGACGCGGCTCAATCTCGCCTGCGCGAACGAGAACGGCAGTAGACGTAAAACCCCTTAAAATTCGTAAAGTACTTCCAAGCTTTGAAGAATGCCGCCTCCTCCTCGCGCGCTGAGGCCGAGGCCAACGCCGCGTCGCTATTAGCCTAATAGCATCACGTGGGCCCTCGCGCCGTGCATCAGTGCCATTTTCGCCCGAGAAGCTCTACGGAGTGGTGAGGAGCGCATGTTGGCGCCGTTGCTACGTTCGAGCAGCGTAGGCGGCGCCACGGTCGAGATGGGAGTGTGAAAGAGAGGAGAAACAAGGAAGAGTGAAGGAGGAGGAGGAGATTATCGCTACTTTACGAAGTTTAAGGGGTTTAGGTAGTGGGTGAGCAAGAAGCACGCCCTCTTGTGTCGCGCGCGAGGAACGGGGCTAAGGCAAGGGAGAGGGAAAGGCGTTCCTCTCCAACCGCTGCTACTTATGGCGCGGCCATGCGGAGGCGGTATCTTGAAAATAATCTGTGACGGGGCCAAAGTGCGTGCGCGCGCGGGCGTCATCTTCTAAGCGATCGGCGATGTTTGCAGAGTTTGCATGGTGCCGGTTGCTTCGTATTCGCTGTGCTTTCGACATTTCCTTCGCATTGAACCGAAAAATACACAAAGGTCCATTCGATCACTGCTGCTGCCGCGATTCCTCACTTAAGCATTTTGCCAGTGATTTTCCGGTCGAATCGAGCGAGATGCGTTCATTTTTACCTGTTGCGCGGCTGACACCGTGCTTGTTAGTTTACTTAAAACACGTTGTCGCGCTAGTCGGTGAACAGATAGAGCGATGTCTCTGTGTGTGTGTTTCTTTTATGCGTTGCATATTGCAATCACTCAGTTCAGCCCTTGGGCGTGGACCGGCAGACACCATTTAACCACGTGACGTGACGTCACGACAGCCGGAGGAAAAGCTGAGCCCCAACTCGCGCGCTCGCGCGCGGCCGCAGCCACCACCTGACTCCCGCTAGGGGCGCTGCGCCGGCGCGTGACGACAGAAATACGTGAGAAACAGAAGGCCGCACCTAGAATATTTTGGAACCACATAAAATTATTAGGCAGGAAGTCAACAACAATACAACAACATATCCTAGACGAAGATGAAAACAGACTCGAAGGAGAAGCGGCAATAAATTACATCCGAAAAGCAACAGCCGAATCTTTCCAAGGCAATGACGAGGTTATACTTGTTAAAAAAAAGAGCATGAAAGAGACCCAAGGGGAAAAGCAGCTGGTGCTAACAAATTTAAACTGGAAGAAAGCGGAAGGGAAAATTCCTAAGCGTACAGCCACAGGGCTAGACGAGGTTCCCATTAGGCTGATAAATGAACTAGGACCAAAAAGTAAGGAAGCTCTGGTGAAAGCAGTGGAAAGAACTTTAAAAGATAGACGAATACCAGACAGCTGGCGACAAAGCAGAATGAATTTGATTTATAAAGGAAAGGGGGAGAAAGACAGAGTTCACTCGTATAGACCGTTGACCATTACATCGGTAATATACAGGCTAGCAATGCAGGCAATCAAATTAAAGCTTCAAGCATGGACAGAGAATAATGGCATTTTGGGAGAGCTTCAGAATGGTTTCATAATAGGTAGGTGTTTGGATGACAACTTGTTTGTTCTTACTCAGTGTATTGAAATATCAAAAGCAGAAATCAGACCGTTGTATGTGGCCTTTTTAGACTATACAGGAGCCTACGACAACGTGGACCGCAACATATTGTGGGATATCCTGGAACGGGAAGGCTTAGGTAACGATCGTATACAGCTTTTGAGAGAAATTTACCTAGAAAATACTGTTTGCGTTGAATGGGAAGGGATGAGGAGCGAGGAGAAAGTTCATATCAACAAGGGACTGAGGGAGGGGTGCCCTTTATCCCCGCTGTTGTTTATGATGTACATGGTGAGGATGGAGAGGGCGCTAGAAGGAAGTAATATCGGGTTTAATCTCTGATACAAACAGGTGGGTACAGTAATAGAGCAGCAACTCCCAGGTTTATTTTATGCCGACGACATTGTGTTGCTAGCTAACAAGCAAAGTGATTTGCAACGTCTGGCTAATATCTGTGGACAGGAAGGCAACGATTTAGCCTTGAAGTTTAGTGTTAGAAAATCACGTGTTATGGTATTCAATGAAAACAGTGCACACAGACAGTGGAGATACAGGGCCAAGAAATACCTCGGGTAACAGAATATAAATACCTTGGTATATGGATAAACGAAGGCAATGGATATATGGAAACACAGGAAAAAACCATAACAGTGAAGAGGAAGAGAAATGCAGCTATAATGAGGCACAGAGCGCTATGGGGATACAATAGGTACGAGGTCCTCCGAGGTATGTGGAAAGGTGTAATGGTTCCAGGACTTACTTTTGGAAATGCGGTTGTTTGCTATAAATCAGGGGTACAATCAGGACTCGACGGGAACCAAAGGTCAGTGGGCCGCCTCGCATTGGGCGCTCACGGGAAGACTACAAATGAAGCTGTGCAGGGTTATATGGGCTGGACTAGTTTTGAAGTGAGGGAAGCTTGCAGTAAAATTGAGTATGACCAACGGCTGAGGAATATGGAAGAAAGTAAATGGTCTGGGAGAGTGTTCAGGTATCTGTACAGGAAAAACATTGATTCACAGTGGAGGAAAAGAACTAGGAAGCTTACCAGCAAGTATGCGGCCTGTAGGGTGGACAACATAACAACAAAGGTCAAGCGGAAAGTCAGAAAAGCTGAATTAATCTCATGGGCGGCGGCAATGGAAAAGAAACCTGCCATGAGTAACTACTTAGAGGAAAAAACGAAATCAGGAAAGAAACCATTTATGATGACTCAAAGGGAAGCTCATTACTTTTCGAAGCGAGATCAGGATGCCTTAGAACACGCACCTATAGAGCGAGATATAAGAAGGAAGAAGAAGCGTGTGCTTGCTGCGGTAAAGCTAGGGAAACCACAGAGCATGTTTTATTAGAGTGTGAATACGTCTACCCAGCGCTCGATTTAGGCACCACTGGCCTCCTTGAAGCCCTTGGGTTCAGAGGGAGCAGTGGTAAAGCAAACATGTCCGCAATAGACATTAGTAGGAGGTGACTGGAGGATTGGTGGAAGAAAAGTAGGGAAACGACAAAACACGGAGACGTACAAAAGCACAGTTCGCAATAGGGGATCAGAAAATTTGGGTGTGGTAGTTCATAGTGTTTTTTTTTTCATTGTTTAACCTAGGAAGAATATTAGGCAGTATAGTAGCAAGAGCTTGGTGGCGCAACCCACCGCCCCGTTCCAAAGGGGACGCTGATAACATCCATCCATCCATCCACGTCACGGAGGAATAGCTGGGCCCCAACTGGCGCGGTCGCGTGCGGCCGCAATTGCGTGGGCGCGCAATATGCAACGCATTCTTGGCTTAACCAAGCTAAGCCTGGCCACTTTTTACGCCTTCCTTCAGTCGCGCTTATATATTATATAAATATTTAGTATGTAAGCGAATGTTCACAAGTTTATGCGGCCTATAAAACAACTATCCTTACTTCGTATAGCTATCTACTAATTTGCTATGGCGATCGGTGCGGCGCCTTTCGGACGATACTGTGTCTTTTTGATATAGAAACATTTCATGTTATTGTTTTTGTGGCTTCGACCATCGAAATTGGTGTAGCCACGTGGACAGAGCTCATCAAGAGCCGAGGTGATAATAGAACGTTTTAGTACTGCATACGTTCCATACGTAAGAACATTCTGCAAAGTGCGCATGTGCAGAACGTAACACGAACGGTACGTGATGCGAATGCGGCCGCCGCGTGCGCACGCATCTGATTCTTGCGCGCGTACGTGGGGAGCCTCGCGGGCTGCCCTCGTGGTTCTCGTTTGTTCGGGAGTGCGCGAGACAAAGGTGTTTCGCAACATGGCGGCGTCGAAGGCGACCAGCGGAAGGCTGTCCTTTTCCATGGCCTAAGATTTGGCTTTACAGCGTGATGTTAACGCGCAGAACCCATTCCAGGATCCTGCACGTTGGGAATCCTTCGCAAAAAAATATGAATTTGGTTTCACAGAAAGTGTTCAGTGTGCGCTGTTGGCACGCACACATTACGTCATCTTGGCGAGAACAACGGCGTCTATAGCTCGAACGATGGTTCGACACGCTGCCGTACGCAGCCAACGCGCTCAGACGCACCCGGCGTCTAACGACGCTCGCCCGCTTACATACGTAGGTGTTTCCGTGAACTAAAATTCCAGGGTCTTTAAGATCTCTCTTAGCAGGCGAACGGCGAAAGCCTACTCTTCCTCCTCATATCATTCGTGTCTTTATCTTTGCCTCTTCCCTTTCTCTTCTTTCCTTTACTCAATACTGCTCACTGCGAAGCATTTTCACTAATTTGTGATCAATTGCGGTCATTACAAGCCGTCGTTAGAGATGTTGGTCGTATCGTAGGAATTGACATTATTGACGTTGTATCCTTCAAAGCACGCTTAGGCATATTGTTTCCATAATTCATCACAACTAAACCTTACTGCACACCTAATAAGTAAATACCTTTAGCGAAGTTGTTAGCTTTTGTTTGTTTGTATTGTATTGCGTTAACATTGTTAGAGACGTTCTTTCATCTTCACTAGCTGCCATTTGTATAATTTCTTTGTACTCCTTTTTTGCTACTTCACACAGTCGTTTTGTTTAATTTATCGTGGTATTTATATTGTTAGATATTTGTTATTTCATGTTTACTCGCTAACAATGTAGAATTTGTTTGTACGCCTTTCTAATTTCCTGCATCCTCCCTTCACGCAAAGCTCCTTCAGGAGCCTGTGACGTAACTCAATAAAAAATAAGTCATTATAAGTCATTAGTGATCACAATTGTGGTCATTACAAGCCGTCTTTAGGCATATTGGTCAGTTCGGAGACATTAGTAGTCATTACTAATCTGGATTAACTCCTACCAACCTCTATTACAACGTTATCGTTCACAAACTGTCACTATCAATCATTTTCTTTTTTTTATTCCGTCTTTAATCTGTCTTCATAAGGCATGATGACGCTTCAGCGGATACTCCGGCGCTCAGGTCTGCTGACACAAACTTCACCATGAGCCTAGAAAAAAGGTTTTCGTCCTAAAAGCCCTGCCGGGACACGCACTGCTACGTTTCAAAGTGCTTACGTGCTGCGTACGTATCGTCATGGCGCAGTACTAAAGCTACCTAATGTTACTCGGGTAATCGGATAATGTCGGGTAAAGTGTGCGACAACATTGCAATACAATATGCGGAAATCCAGCTTAAGTGGCAATTCGATTAATTGCAGCACACCGATCTTAACTGTGTTCACTTTGTCTCAGCAGCAGCACCCTGAAGACACGTTACACTAGCTGCGAGACAGTGTTTATTACTGCGTACGTGTACGCAACGGCGTTGCATACGTGAGATCGCTACGTTCTGCAATCTGCGGCTGTGCGGAACGCAACGCGAACGGTACGTGATGGATACGCGGCCGCCGTGTACGCATGCATCTTGTTCTTGCGCGTGTACGTGGGAAGCCTTTCGTGCTGCTCTTGTGGTTCTCGTTTGGTTTCGCAAAATGGCGGCATCAAAGGCGGCCAGCGGAATGCTGTACTTTTTAATGGCCTGCGATTTGGGTTTACTGCGTGAAGTGAACGCGCAGAACCCACTCCAAGATCCAGCACGGTGGGAATCCATAGCAAAAAAAAAAATATATGAGCTTTGTTTTTGACAAAGTGTTCAGCGTGCGCTGTTTGCGCTGAAGGCTTGACTACCTGTTGGCGCAGTTCGTCGCAAATGTCCGTGCCAGCCTCAGAAAGTAAATGCTCGCTTACGTACGTAGGCATTTCCTTTGTACTAAAAGCCCCGAACTCGACACGCGCGTCTACGTTCCGCAAAGCGCTCGCGTGCTGCGTACATATCGTCATAATAATATAATATTTGGGGTTTTACGTGCCAAAACCACTTTCTGATTATGAGGCACGCCGTAGTGGGGGACTCCGGAAATTTTGACTACCTGGGGTTCTTTAACGTGCACCTAAATCTAAGTACACGGGTGTTTTCGCATTTCGCCCCCATCGAAATGCGGCCGCCGTGGCCGGGATTCGATCCCGCGACCTCGTGCTCAGCAGCCCAACACCATAGCCATACATATCGTCATGGCGCAGTACTAAATGTATCTGATTAATGGTCGAGCCTAAAGAATATACGCGTCCAGCAATGCTTGGACGGCAGCACCGCAATTATTTCAGGATAACGGCTCACGTAGGTAGCTTTCATAGGCACGACCAGGCGCTTGAGTGCATAGGTAGGCACCTTCAAGCACAGCCGTATCTCAAGCGTCTTGTTGCACCGTCTCTCACCGCCTTGTAATATGTGATGCAGCGTGAGTGAATAGTTTTAGAACAGGGGCCTCAAAGGCTTGGGGCCCCGAAGAGCTTTGCGATGGTTAGCGTTGGGGCACGCAGGAGTTACTGAAGAGTATTAGGACACGGCTTTGCGTTTGTGGTTAGCGTCTTGCGCTGACAGCGCCACTACCACGTCAAAGAAAAGCTATAAAAATAATAAATAAGATTTACCATTTTATCATAAATACAGTAACATAGACTTTCGTGTATTCGCGTTTAATTACAATTTAGAGGTTATTCTGACGTATAGTCCTGCGGAATCCCGCAAGGGGGAGAGAAGTAATTAATAAAGGGAGAATCGGACATCCACCCGTTCGTAGCCAATGCTACAAACAAAACCCATACGGGTTCCTCGAAAGAAAAGCCTCCTAGTTGAAGAAAAATTTGTCCTGGTCCGGGAGTCGAACACGGGACCACCGCCTTTTCGGGGCAGCCGCTCTACCATATCAGCTAACCAGATATGGTTAGCTAGCACCAGCTAGCAGATGGTAGGGTGGTCTCCACCTTGCGGGTTTCTGCTGAACTATTACGTCAAACTCTTGGCTTCACTTCCAGTCGACAAATTCGACTTCGCCCTGCCATCTGCTCGCCCCCTAGTTAGCTCAGACGGTAGAGCGGCTGCCCCGGAAAACGGTGGTCCCGAGTTCGAGTCTTGGACCAGGACGAATTTTTAAACTGTAAAGCTTTTCTTTCGAGGAAACCATATGGGTTTCCTTTGTGGCATTTGCTACGAGCCGGTAGATGTCTGATTTTCCCTTTATTCATTACTTCTCTCCACCTTGCAGGTTTCCGCAGAACTATTACATCAAACTTTTGCCTTTGCTTCGACAAATTCGACTTCGCCCTGCGATCTGCTAGCCGCCTCGTTAGCTGATGTGATGGAGTGGCTGCCCCAGAAAGGCGGTGCTCCCGGATTCGAGTCCCGTCTTAGGACGAATTTTTTCAACTACGAGGCTTTTCTTTCGAGGAAACCGTACGGATTTCCTTTGTAGCATTTGCTACGAACGGGTTGATGTCGGATTTTCTCTTTTTAAGAGGGTGTTTTATTAGCAGCAAGCAATAAGTTTCACTTAGGTTTGAGTAACCAACTTTACATGCCTTCACCAGCCAAGCTGAGGCGTGTTAAGTTTATGAGCCATGAAATTGACAATCTAATTCGGAATAAGCAGTGTCTCAGCAATCAATTTCCATACCACACGCTAGTTGATAAAAAGTATCAGTGTCCTTCCACTCTCTGAAGAACGATTACCAGAGAAGCTGTGTATGTGGGCATTGTAATGGCGAACTGCACCTCCGCCGCGGGTCGGCCCGGCATTGCACCAACTTCGGTATCGGCCGATGTATGGGGGAGTGCTTAACGATTGCTTCACCTCCGCCGCGAGTCGAGCCGGCATTGCACTTTCTTCGGGATTGGCGCACGAATGGGGAGTGCTTGACGCCTCCTTCCCCTCCGCCGCGGGTTGAACCGGCATTGCACTATCTTCAATTTCGGCCCACGTATGTGGAGTGCTTGACGCCTGCTTCATCTCCGCCGCGGGTCGAGCCGGCATTGCACTATCTTCGGGATCGGCCCACGCATGTGGAGTGCTTGACGCCTGCTTCACCTCCACCACGGGTCGAGCTAGCCTTGCCCGTTCTTCTGGACTGGCGCAAGTATGGGGAGTGCTTGACGCCTGCTTCACCTCCGCCGTGGGTCGAGCCGACATTGCACTTTCTTCGGGATTGGCCCACGTATTGGGAGTGCCTGACGGCTGCATCACCTCTGCCACGGGTCGAACCGGCATTGCACTATCTTCAGGTATGGCCCACGCATGTGGAGTGCTTGACGCATCTTCACCTCGCCGCCGGTCGAGCCGGCATTGCACATTCTTCTGGATCGGCCCACGCATGGGGACTGCTTAACGGCATCTTCATCACCACCGCGGGTCGAACCGGCATTGTACGTTCTTCTGGATTGGCGTACGTATGGGGAGTGCTTGATGCCTGCTTCACCTCCGTCGCGGGTCGATCCGGCATTGCACGTTCTTCAGGATTTTGCGCACGTATAGGGAGTGCTTGACGCCTGCTTCACCTCCGCCGTGGGTCGAGCCCTAATTGCACATTCTTTTGCATTGGCCCACGCATGGGGAGTGCTTGACGCCTGCTTCACCTCCGCTGCAGTTCGAGCCGGCTTTGCACGTTCTTCAGGATTGGCGCACGTATAGGGAGTGCTTGACGCCTGCTTCACCTCCACTGGGGGTCGAGCCGTCATTGCACGTTCTTCTGGATTGGCGCACGTATGGGGAGTGCTGAACGCCTGCTTCACCTCCGCCGCGGGTCGATGCGGCATTGCACTTTCTCGTGGTTTGGCCCACGCATGGGGAGTGTTTGACGCCTGCTTCACCTGCACCGCGGGTCGAGCCAGCATTGCACGTTCTTCTGGATTGGCGTACGTATGGGGAGTGCTGGACGCCTGCTTCACCTCTGCCGCGGGTCGAGCCATCATTGCACATTCTTCTGGATTGGCCCACGCATGGGGGGTGCTTGACGCCTGCTTCACCTCCGCCGGGGGTGGATGCGGCATTGCACTTTGTTCTGGATTGGCCCACGCATGGGTAGTGCTTGACGCCTGCTTCACCTCCACCGTGGGCCGGCCCGGCATTGCACAGTCTCCGGGATCGGCACATTTATGGGGAGTTTTTGCTTACGACACGGAAATTTCCTTGGAAGGTAGAGGTATACAATACAGCTTCGCTGTAAACATGATAACCGTAGTCAGTTCTCCTAGCTTGCGAATTTGCCACGTTACCACGACTCGAGCCCAGTTTGGTGCTACGTTACAGCTGTCGCCTCGATGGGTGCCGCCATGTTTGTTGACGCAAATCTTTTGTGGCTGTTTTTGGGGCTCCTGCTAAATCAGTGGATTAGCGTGCTCGATGCAAAGCCTATGTGGAGCTTTCTTCTTGCGCGTACGTAGTGTCTCCGACGCTATTTTTGATGCCCCAAACGTTTTGGGGCCTATATTCTAAAAGTCCCTTTGATGGTACATTGACAGGTGTAGTTATTATTGTGATAGCAATATATCAACACTCCAGGTGCATTTCTGCCGTCGGTGTCGCCATCAGGTTTCGATAAAACCGTTTCCGCGCGCCGTATGCTGTATGTGCGAGTGAAAGAGTGGGAGGTGCGCGAGCGAGGAACACGGCCTGGATTCGTGCCCTGCTGACGCGCGCGAGGCAGTGGAGTCAGGCGAAGGTGGATGGGCGTTCTTTTCCAGCGGCTGCTAGGGTGCCTCGATGTCCTCCTGTCCGGCCGTTTCATAGAGTGGAGACAACCGCGGCGTCTCCTACGGCGTTGGCCACGCGAATCGCGGACGCCATAGTGGACGCCTTTGACAGACGCCGTCGGGACACGTTGCCGGCGCTCGCGTGTCACGAAACGGTCACCGAAGCGTCCAAAGTGCGCGCCCGTGCGGGCCTCATCTCTAAAGCGATCTGCGATCTTTGCAGAGCGCGCGTAGGGCCGGTGGCTTCGTATGCGCCGTGCTTTCGACGTTTCGTTCGCGTTGAAGCGAGAAATGCATGAAAGTTAATTCGCGTGCTGCTGCCGCGATTCCTCCCTTCAGAATTTCGACAGCAATTTCCCGCGCTCATTAAGCGAGATGTATTCATATATACCTGTGCGCGCGTAACACCGTGCTTGGTAATACACTTAAAAAGCGCTGATGGGATAGTTTGATTGAATCCATGACAGAATGTGTAAGCGCGACTGAGCGAGGATGTAGAACGAAGCAGACATACAACACAGCGCTGTCTCGGTGCGTATGCTCCTTTCTACGTCCTCGTTCAGCCACGCTTACACATTGTCATTGCTTATTTAGTCAGTAAACGAATGTTTACAAGTTTATACGGCCGATAAAACTACTATACTTAGCAACATCCTGATGAGGGCTAGTTGGTTCATATTTAGAACTGAGATTTTGCACCGCCGTCACTTGCGCTGCAAAATGAATAATTCCGCGATGATCCTAGCTTATATAGATTGCTGAAGCTGATGTTCCCGATCCGAAGGGCAGCTGGCAGTGATCACAAACGGTTCGGGGCGCTCTGATGACACAGCCGCTCCTGCTGCATCTTTTTGCAAGGCAGACGCTTTACCGAACGACACTTGATGCAGTGTTGCCGATTGTCGTCCGTAACACGGTGCCAAATTTGTGCGGAACGTGCGTCGGTCGATGGAGACAATCAGTAGAATCTTGCACTGCCGCCACCTCAGTTGTCATCGTCCATTGTAAGGCCAATAAGACGTGGAGTAAGTCGCTATTGTTGTTTCATTCGGCGTTATGAGAGCGAAATACCGAAGGCCCAGTGAACATCTCCGGCCCTTTCTTTGCTTAGGGACATTTTGTGCACGTTTTTCTCCGGCAGGACACGATGGTATCACTCATGGACCTACATCTCCTCGCATCTGTGGTGCCAGCATACAGAGTAAGTGGAAGGGCAGTGCTCCTGTTCACTCGGGTATCTCGAGTACGTAAGCAACGGAAGATGGTTCGAGGAGCGTTGCGGAGTGTCTTGTTAAGCTGCTCGCAGCACTGACCTTATAGGTTTTGCCAGACCGCTTTGTGCTATGTAACGTCAAAGTACATAGACAATTGGGGAAATACTTTGGTCTATTGGACACCCCAAATTTTGCAACACTTTGTTTAGTTCTATGACTACTTAAGTGCCGAGCCTGTTGTTCTCCCCCGGTTGCTTATGGATTGGCTTTTGTATATTATTTATAATAATGTCGTTCTAGTACTCAATATTTATCCAAATACATGCGGGTGCGCCACTGTATGACTGTTTCAGCCTGTAGAGCATAATGTAGGTGCCCTATGTAACATATTTCTATTGGTAGCCAGGCTAAGTAATAATAGCATTTATTAAAACATGTCTAAAACAAACAGATTGCGCTTACGCAGGTCGCACAGATGGATCGAGGCACATCATCCTCTCTTCTTGCATAAAAACAATTGCGCATATTGTTTTTATCCTTCTGCTGAACGTGTGGATAATGAGAAGTACATAGGCTTACGCCGGGATGTTAGCGTCTCGCGGAGCACTTGAAAGAAGTTCGTCAAAATTTTTCCCAATGAGGTCAGTCTGTGCTTGTTCATTGAAGATGAGGGCACACGAAGGACCCACTGTGTTAATATCAAAATGCGACTACTTACGCCATACAATTTTAGTATAAGATGAACTCATCTACTAGTGCACAGCATATTGAACGCTGTGTTGCTTGCGGTGCACAATGTCATAAAGGTAGCACGAAGGATGAATTCTGGCGTACTCTATTACCTTTTATCTTTGATGTCATGTACGGTATTGTTATTATGTAGTCCATTAAAGTGCTGAATGCGAAAATGCTTTGCAGGCGACAAATAGAACATGTTGGTTTCCGTGTATTGCTGGCTACAAGAAAAGCGCGCGCCCTAATTTCTTTGTTTGTTTGACCAAATGGGAAGTAACGATACAAAACACTACCTATCTTGCTTAGGCGAGGTAATTGTGTGCTAGAAATTTAGCATAATTGTTAGATGTAGTAAATCGTGTTGTTCCAATTCCTACGTCTTATTTTTCAGTACACTAGTGCGCACCTATGTTGCGAATAGCGTTAACTTCGCCAGTAGAATTGTTTTATTACTGCTTCGTGATTTGTTCTTAGCTTGTGATTATGCGACTGACTACTTAATACTAGTGCAGTATTTGATTTTGCGCATGAACTTTTTCTCTTAAGGCTGTCCAGCCTAACAAATATGCCTGAGGCGTCTGCAGGTTAGCCGCCGCAGTGAGCAAGGATTTGCTTACGAACGAGCTATTGTCATTTATTATTATTTGGCAAGAAGTTGGAGGAAAAAGGCGCAGAGGCTGCTTATACGAATTTTATACATTTTTTACATTATTTGCAGAAATTATCACGAGAGATGGTGGAGTTCAAATGTTTTCGAACATTCAAAACCGCAGATGCGCAGCGTAGTGTACAGACGGTGCATAGTGGAGAACGAGTAGAATCTGGTCAGTATACATTATCTTTGTGTAGATCTACGCCTTTTCCCAAAGTAATCATCAGCCTAAATTGTGTTCAAATCATGATCCTCCGAGCTGCACTCGGCCGATGTCATCACTAAGACTGGCTGGTATGGGAAGAATCTGAACTGGGTAATGCTCTTTCACCCATGCGTAGCCGTCTAAGCAGATCACAGCACTCCTATGTAAGAAAGGTGAAAGAAAGAAAAGTGCCAAGGAGCCAAGGCGGCGGTATCGAAGCGACGTACCCTTCTTAATTGGCAGTATCTTAATCCACGTCCTTGCGACTAAGTAAAAGACGCCTCTATGTAACAAAAACAGATCTTGAAAGCTGTGCTTTTGTGGGCTGCATGTGCTGTGAATGTTCGGATCGCGAATGATTGGAAGCAAAAACACCTTGTGACCACCGTGTTTTGGAAAAATTCTATTTTCGTTCTTTTTTTCTTTTTCTTTGGCTTTATAGTACTACAAGCGCATGGTCCTCGAAAAGGCATTCCCACGTCCTGAGTTCCGTATAGACTGGGTCAGCGACCTGAGCTCCACGCAGCTCTTTTTCTACAACTGGGCCTTGGTGAGTCCATGGCGCACCCTTGCTCTTTGAGGGCACTATATTTCCTAGAACTGGATGTCATTTTATTCACACTGCGATTTATCAGTCGTCGCGTGCTCTTGCTCGAAATGAAGAAAAGCGCCGTGTAGCCTGAAAGCTCTGAAAAAATTCAGATCTCTGTGTGACGGAGTGTTAGGCTTTAGAGTTAAACAGGCGGTGTTGTTTTGGTCATTTTCTAGAATGCGCGGTGTGTAAGCTCGTTTCATCACTTTGAAAAATGAGAGGACATGGGACCTGTGGCCGAGCTAGGTCGCAGGTCCAGCACCTTCTAATTTATCCGGGTAAATCTTGCGTCGCAATCGTTTACAGTATCTATTTTTCTGCATTTCAGATATACTATTTAGTGTTACTATATACTACTTAGTGTCTTTTCCACGACGATCGTGGAAGAGAGAATAGCCTAGAGGAATTCGAAATCCCGCAGGTAACGCCAGAAGAAGTAAAGAAAGCCTTAGGAGCTATGCAAAGGGGGAAGGCAGCTGGGGAGGATCAGGTAAAAGCAGATTTGTTAAAGGATGGTGGTCAGATTGTTCTAGAGAAACTGGCCACCCTGTATACGCAATACCTCATAACCTCGAGCGTACCGGAATCTTGGAAGAACGCTGACATAATCCTAATTCCTAAGAAAGGGGACGCCAAACACTTGAAAAATTATAGACCGATCAGCTTACTGTCCGTTGCCTACAAAGTATTTAATAAGGTAATCACAAATAGAATCAGGAACACCTTAGACTTCTGTCAACCAAAGGACCAGGCAGGATTCCGTAAAGGCTACTCAACAATAGACCATATTCACACTATCAATCAGGTTTTAGAAAAATCTGCACAATATAACCAACCCTTATATATAGCTTTCATGGATTACCAGAAAGCGTTTGATTCAGTCGAAACCTAAGCAGTCATGGAGGCATTACGGAATCAGGGTGCAGATGAGCCATATGTAAAAATACTGGAAGATATCTATAGCGGCTCGACAGCCACCGTAGTCCTCCACAAAGAAAGCAACAAAATCCCAATAAAGAAAGGCGTCAGACAGGGAGATACGATCTCTCCAATGCTATTTACCGCATGTTTACAGGAGGTATTCAGAGACCTGGAGTGGGAAGAATGGGGGATAAAAGTTGATGGAGAATACCTTAGCAACTTGTGATTCGCTGATGATATTGCCTTGCTTAGTAACTCAGGAGACCAATTGCAATGCATGCTCACTGACCTGGAGAGGCAAAGCAGAAGGGTGGGTCTGAAAATTAATCTGCAGAAAACTAAAGTAATGCTTAACAGTCTCGGAAGAGAACAGCAGTTTACGATAGGTAGCGAGGCACTGGAAGTGGTAAGGGAATACATCTACTTAGGGCAGGTAGTGACCACGGATCCGGATCATGAGACTGAAATAACCAGAAGAATAAGAATGGGCTGGGGTGCGTTTGGCAGGCATTCTCAAATCATGAACAGCAGGTTGCCACTATCCCTCATAAGGAAAGTGTATAACAGCTGTGTGTTACCAGTACTCACATATGGGGCAGAAACCTGGAGGCTTACGAAAAGGGTTCTGCTGAAATTGAGGACGACGCAACGAGCTATGGAAAGAAGAATGATCGGTGTAACGTTAAGGGATAAGAAAAGAGCAGATTGGGTGAGGCAGCAAACGCGGGTAAATGACATCTTAATTGAAATCAAGAAAAAGAAATGGGCATGGGCCCGGACATGTAATGAGGAGGGAAGATAACCGATGGTCATTAAGGGTTACGGACTGGATTACAAGGGAAGGGAAGCGTAGCAGGGTGCGGCAGAAAGTTAGGTGGGCGGATGACATTAAGACGTTTGCAGGGACAGCATGGCCACAATTAGTACATGACCGGGGTAGTTGGAGAAGTATGAGAGAGGCCTTTGCCCTGCAGTGGGCGTAACTAGGCTGATGATGACGATGATGACTTCGTATTGTCTAGGAATCTGACAGAGCCTATCTCACAATTAATGTTGAAGTTAATGGAGATTATCCAGCATTGATGCAATGTAGCGACACGCCGCATTGCCATCGCAGAGACGTGCACGCAACCGGGTTTTTCCCTCGCGCTCCCGTATGCACAAGTTGCGCCATGTAGCGCTGCTGCCTCAAAGTCGGCGCGTGGCACCGGTTTGATTTCGCCGAGCACCGGAGAAATACTAACGGATCCTTTTGTCATAAAAACGCAGCACATGCGTAGGTAGTTGCTAGACATGCCTGGTTGGTGCCAAAGAGATTCAGTGAAGAGCGACACATACCTAGTGGCACGTAACCAGTGACTCTGTCCCCAGTTGCTGTCACGTCCACTGCAATGTGGGACAGACCAAGTGGTACACAACCAGCGCTTCAATATAGCATCATGGCCGTTCGTTAAACAGCGGCAGATGCCCAGTGAGCGAAGGTGGCGCCACCCTGTTCCTTCAACACAGCTGCCCGATGGGCTACACATTAGACCCACAGACTACCCATTCTTAGTGACCCTAGTTGGCGAAAAAGCAGTCAGACACAGGCAGACGGAACCCCTGAAAGTGCATCAAGTGCCCTAAAATGGTAATCGCAATAATAAGGGCTAGGGATGATGGGATTTTCGCGAAACGGGCTTCCACTTTTGGTATTGCCTTTAACTTATTGGGAATCGTCCTCGTAATTGTTTTACCAGCGGTAGTACCAAATTATATACTGAAATACAATCCTGTCTTCATAATTATCACTATCAATCATCACCACCCTCACCGCCATTATGCACAGCAGTGCAAAATCACGCTCTCAATTCATTACCGAACATGTCTTCATGATAATCATCAATCTTCGCCTCCACACCCCTACCACCACTTTCATCGTCGTATTCATCACCATTATGGCGGCGGCAGCGTCAAGTACTATCCAGCGATTTGTAACGCCCCTGTTTTCTCTGTATTTTTCATCATCATTATTAGTCATCGTCACAACAGCTATTGTTGTTGTGATCATCTTACTGGCGCGGAGAACCATGAGTAAGAGAAGAAAGTCGATCTGATGGGACAAGCCGCGATCGGTTTCAGTAGCCAGCTTGTTTTATGCGTGGTTAAAGTTGTTATTTCTGTTCTTGCTTATGCATAGTTTATGGTACTTCGTTCTTATCCTTTCTCTTTCTGTCATGCAGTAGCTCGTCGCGGCAGAGCCACGCTCACTCCAGCAATCTATAATGATTTTGGCTTGCGTCAAATGATTTTGTAATATTTCCTCAATTTCCTCGATCTCATCTCATCTCCTAGTCAGCTGCAATACTCGAACGCATTCAACTGGCTTTGCTGATGATTCTAGTAACACGTGCCGCGGGATATCTTCTCGGCATTGCATGCCTCGTACAACACTTCCGTTTAGTCTAAACCACACTATCAGCCACGCGAGTTCACTCTCTAATCTACACTGTCGTCCTCCTATCTGGCAATGCTACGCCTGTTATCTAACGCTGGCTGCGCTGCCCTTAGCTCTATCGCAAGCTTCTTTATAATTAGCGAAGTTTCACCACCCTAAGGTAGTATGTGTGGAATGCGGTGATTTTACGCGTAGTTTTCAAAAGTTGACCGCCCATGCGGACACGAATGTGTGCCGTACGCACATGGTCCATTTTTGCTCGCCTTGTTGACTTGATTCAGGTGATCTTGCTCCCATCTGAATAATTGTTCTAGATTAGCATACTCCCGCACCATTGCTTCTAAACCTTCACGTGGGTTTTCCTGTTACAGTTGCACTGCGGCAGTGATATGGGCAAAGAATGGTAAGTATCATTTTTACGTGCATATTGTGAGGCCCAAACGCAGCACTGATTTCTTTTATGAAGTAAATACCTCCAAAAAGTCGCAGCTTCCAAGAAAGGCAAATGCTGTGAACAGTTGTACAGTCAGCTATAGACGAAAAGTTGTTCGATTAGGTAGCATTTTAAAAACAAGAAAGCGCGTAAATGCTTTTCGATAGCTTCCAATGGAGAAATTACCCGAGGTTACGGAACTCATGCGGGTTCATTTTTTAGATTATGGCATTGTGAACAAGAGAGTCAAGAGAGTAGGAAAAATGCAGTTTCTGCTTAGTGAGTGATCAAACCCCTTATTTTGTTTTCTGACTGAAGTAATACGTTCGAGTTTTGGCGTTCGGTATGTTGGGCGCACCAAAAATGTGAGTGATGAGCGGCGTTAATAGAGAATCTTAGAGACAAACGCTGTAAATGTGATTAGAAACACAAGTAGAAAATGGCTGCATACGATGTTCGATACCCTCGCATGAAACATTTCATTCCGATAGGCTTCCTGAAATTTCTTTGTGTATATATATATATAAACATCAACGATAAGTTTGAGATCAGCTACTCCAGGTATTGAGTGATAATTATGGTGTACACAGTGACAACATAAAAGCACATAGAACATTGCTCTCAGAGGCACACATGCACAATAGAGCTGTTCGAGATCTTTGAGCAATACTTGTGATTTCATAGCACGGAACTCGCAGTTGGTGCTGTCCGGCAGGCCGAGAATGTCTCGCAGCACCAGTGGCGCTACAAGCGTAGTGCAGGCTTCAAATAATTTTTTTTTAGAGAAGTCGCGCCAACAATCACACAGAAGGTGCTGCATGTCACTTGGGCGAAACTCGAAGGCCGTTGAGCATTAGTGTAACCGGGAAACTTGAGTGAGAAGAAGCGGGATTTTTACGCCTGGTATATATACATCCAACAAAAACATTCCAGTGTTTCCCATCTAAACCAAAGCACAATATTTTACACAAAGTTTCGAACGAAGGTGAATGCTCCGGACACTCCCGAGGCTGCATTCATTCCAGAGCAATTAATCGTTTGCCTTGTTCATTCATTGCTCATCCGTGAAGTAAGCACAACAGAATAGCACCGCAAGGCACACAGGAACAAAAGACAAGGACAAGCGCTACTGTTAGCCACTTATTGACAACCCATTATAATAACCAATAGCGCTTTTCCTCCATTTTTCTTTTTGTGTGCGTGAACTTTACGCTGAAAAATTGCGGTTTTTCGTTAAGAGTCTATAAATTTCATACAGACTTAGAAAAAGCAGTGAAACTAATTGTACATGACCTAGCCTCGTATACAAGAGTTACCAGATGAAATGAAAATTTTTTCTGCAGCACAAATGAAGTCAAGCTGCAAGACGTTAACACGTACCGCATGCATGATAAATCATCGTGTTACATAGTTGTGCTAATAAATAAATAAATAATAAATAAATAAATGAATAAATATATAAATAAATAAGTACATAAATATTTAAATAAATAAATATGGGGTTGGGTAGAAGGGTCCTTTGTTACTGTGAAGTCCTTTGAGGAATCCAAGTTTTTATTCCTTTGGGGATCGAGCGACTGTCTGCCATCTTTTTTCGTTGATTTCGGAGAGAAGCGACGAAGCACTGCAACGCTATTAACAGCTGTATAAAACGAAAGGGCTTGCTGGGTCGGGACTAAATGCAAAAAAAAATTAAAAAAATTATGGGGTTTTACGTGCCAAAACCACTTTCTGATTGTGAGGCACGCCATAGTGGAGGACTCCGGAAATTTCGACCACCTGGGGTTCTTTAACGTGCACCTAAATCTAAGTACACGGGTGTTTTCGCATTTCGCCCCCATCGAAATGCGGCCGCCGTGGCCGGGATTCGATCCCGCGACCTCGTGCTCAGCAGCCTAACACCATAGCCACTGAGCAACCGCGGCGGGTGGACTAAATGCATTTAAAGTGCCGGCATAGAAAAGAGGTTTCACTAATTTACCGGATATGTTCCACAGGTGACAAAGCTTCAATTTTTGTATGGGTTTCTTATAAAACTATTTCTTTATATTGAGCAAGGTCAATGTGAGTGTACAGGTGAGGAAATATCAAAATGATTACCATTTATTTGCCATAAGAAATGCCACTTGTTTTTCGAGCTCAAGATAACATTTAGTATAAATTCCTTTTTTATGTGCCCCAAGATATGTCGCTTCGAGACGCATTGTAATTAAGCATTCATCACTATGGGCCTCAATAATATGAGGTGGAACGTGCAGTCTCGAAAGGAGTAGTGGTGCCAGCGATAACGTTCGTAAATATCATTCTGTGCATAAAATTGGATATCTTGTTGGGGCCGGAAGTTAACCAAAAGTCGGTAGGCCGGTAGTCTTTCGTAGCCCACGGTAAAACCACAAATGAGGCAGTGCAAGTTAACATGGGCTGGGCCACGTTTGAAGTCAGAGAAGCGCTGGGCAAAATTAGTTTTGAAGTGAGACTCAAGAGCTTGGATAAAAAATGGCCGGCTAAAATGTACAAGCATCTATACCTGAAAAGCGTGGACACAGAATGAAGCAAGAGGTAAAGAAAGTTGGCAACCATGTACAAGGTAACCGAAAGTGAAAATAAACAAGAGGGAGACATAATAAAGAAAGTGATAGAAGCGAAGATAGTCACTTGGATGCAAAGAATAGAAACAAAAAGGACCATGGAGATTTACAAGAACAAGAAGAAAGAAATTAGAAGGAAAAATCTGTACCATAACACGAATGGCAGTGCCTTGCTATTTAAGGCTCGAGCCGATTGCCTAAGGACAAACATACCGGAGCAAATATTTGCTACTAGATGAAAAATGTGCATGTTCTGCCAAAAATCCTGAAAAAAACTCAGCACATCCTACTGAAATGCGACGGGATTGATCCAGCGAGACCCGTAGTCAACGTGCACCATCCAGAAGGGCTTGGACTTAACGTGGCCTGAAGCATCAACGGGTGAGCAGTCAAGATAAACAAGAAACGTTTGGAGTATTGCTCGAAAAAGAAAGCACGTAAGAAATTGATAAGACCGGATCCATTACAGACATAGGTAGCGATACAATGTAAATGGAGAAGCTTTTTAAGTATAGAAAAATGCCGGAGTGAAAAGCATGTATAACTTACCGGAAGCATGTATGCAAGCAACTAGAAGTGGCTAGGTGATTGTTTATCACTGTTCCGAAGGGGATGTCAATCCGTCATCATCATAATGATTGCAAAATATAATTCAATATACTAAGACGGGAAACAAACAGCTGAGCGTTTGGCTCGATGACTTCTTTTCAATTGCAATTCCCTTTCCCATTTTATCTTACCTGCGGTTTTCATACGTCCATTCATGTTGAACTGCTTACTCCGTTTTAGTATGTTTGCATGAGGGCATCGTTATATGTATGTGGATGCGTGATGTAGTTTTAATAAATTTGGGTGGTTTTTATTAGCACAGGCAAGCTATAATCTTCGAAATCATTTGTTATTTCCAATCTTATGCAATGTACACAATGAATGCAACAGTGGGCGAGCAGTCTACACACTGTTGTGAATCATTGTTTTTTTCTGAATCGTTGTTTTTCATCAGATATTTTTAAAAATCAGTTGGTCATTACTTTTGTTGTGACAGCCGCACATGTGCTGAACGTTCGATTGCCACTACGTGATGGATAACTTGAGTTAATGAAATTAATGTCGAACCATTCCCTGATGTCAGACATTTGTGCAGGTTTCTTTTGGAAGCCATAAGATATAGTTTACACAATTAAAACTTTCGTGCCCCTTTTTCGGCGGTACTTTTATTTGATTTCGTTAGCAGTCATTTAGTGATTCGTCGCGGCACCTGTGAGGTTGGAGACATGGCTATCATACAACTGAACACACGTACATCTTAGAGGCTGTATATTCTGGCATATATTGTAAGATAGTTCAATGTATCCTAGCACGCGTCAGACTGGAAGAATGACTCGTCTTTATTGAACGTGTCTTTGCACTTTTTTAGCCTAGCGCTCATATTATAGTAGCCATGTTGTACAGTTTTACGGGGACGGGGTTTTGCGACCTTCAATATAGCGTCTTACTGTGCTTAAAGGTATTGTGAGCAACAGACACTTTTCTCTGGCATGCTTGTGCGACGCCTCTTGTTTGTAACCACTCGTGTACCCTTTAGCGAAGGAGCGACCGCAGTGCTGTATTGACGGCAGTGCTAACTTCGGTGTTGACTGCAGTGCTAACGGTCTTCCACACGACATCGCTGCAATCACCTGCCCATCCGCGTTATTGAACTGCATAATTAACATATTTACCAGCGAGCAAACTTGTACCTAAGCATATTTTCTGTGTGTATTTAATTTATTTTCTTAGCTACCCACCCCTTATGCAATACCCCCAATACTGGGGGCCTTTAAGGTAATAAAGTGAAGTGAACTTGCAATGCTGATTAGAAAATAGGAAGCAAAAGTAATGTTTTCGCTTGCTGTATTGCGATACGGTGCGCTTGACAGTAGCTTTTATCTGTCTGTGCCTGTGCGGCCACCATTGTACTTTCGGGGGTTGAAAACTATATAGAAGCACATCGCGTCTTAAAAGGCTGTAGCACGAGATACGCTATAGGACACAGCTTCGTAGACCGGAGTTAAATTTTGTAGTTCAAGCTGCATTTTGTCTTGAAAACCTATGACGGTGGCCCTCAAAGTCACTGCGTGGGTTGTTGAGAGATTGGTGCCATCTCTATAATCTTCATGTCCGATGTCTCCCAAAGCGCTAGTACGTGAGTGAATGAGTGTACGCTTCAAGTATGCTAGGTTTTAGGAATATCTGCACTTAAAATTTTTTATCTTTCTAAATGCCAGTTTTCGCAATCGATACTGGTAACACTTTCGTGACATTGTTAACATGAGGCCTAAAGGAATCTCGGGCGTAAAGTTTACTTAAATAGAAGAAAATATTTACTCGGCAGCGCATTGCGTCCTATGGTGACCAGCTTCGACTGCGAACTGTCAGAAAGCCAAACAAAAGCAAGAAAGGACCCGACTTGTGACCAGCCGCGGTAGCTTATGGCGCTTTTAACTGGTCGATTCGGAGCAGAATTTTTTGCTTTGCCGCAAGGAATCCAAATTAATTTTACTGGTCTGTCTGGAGCGGGTTCGCGCGTTCCACTGGTCGTTTCGGATCAACTCGCTCCGCCGCCGAGGCGTGGATTCGGGCGGAAATAGCTGGCGTCACATCCGTCTTCAAGCGAAATCGGTACCCGGTTGGTACGCACAACATTGTGTTGCTTTGCAACATGACTGCGTTCGGTGCTGCTGCAGAACTCGCGTTTGGCGATGAGAGCTCGGATGACAGCGATTACGAGGTGACGCAGGTGCTGTACAAAGCCTTCTATGCACGTTGTCCATGTACAATCCTTGCGGGTGCGACACGGAAATGACGGACTCTGCGACTGCCGCGGTCAAATTACGCACAGGGGAAAGCGAGTTTGGTTGCCGTGGAAACGTCCAGAGCGGAAGTCGGGCATGGTTTCAGGAACCAGTTTGTGCGACGTGTACGCAGACTTCCCGTGTGATCCCCGGCGGAGCGTTCTTGCGTTCCGCTGGCCGATTCAGATTTGTGAAACCTGAGCTCTCGCTCAAGCATTTCGGCGGCTGCTTCAAATCGACCTGTGAAAAACGCCATTAGTGATTATGGCGTTGCATTGCTGAGCTTGAAATGACGGGTTCGATCCTGACTTTGGTCGCCGCGTTTGGATGGGAGGGAGTTGCAAAAACAATTGTGTGCTTAGAATTTCGCGCACGTTAGAGAACTCCATTGTAACGAAATTGATCCACACTTCCTCGCACAGTGGCGTGCCTCGTATGAGATGTCAGTTTTGTCAGGTAAAACGCCAGAATTTATATTCAAAGTTTTACAGCTTGCATCAGGAAGCATCGGTTATGGTACGTGGGCAGTTGCAGGGCCACGCCATGGCAAAATATGCCACACCGTGATGCAAAAAGCCTGCGGCGTCTGTAACGTAAGCTCACGTGATAACAAGGAACTCAACCCCTAATCGGGGCCAGAAATGTCCACCACGAAGTGTTAGAATGGTATCTTGGGGATGTCAGTGGGGATGACGGAAGGGTGCTGTCAGGCTGTACTCATTTCAAAGATTTTAGCTGGTAGAGGTTAAAACAGTCTATACACGCAGCGTGAGGTGTCACGTTACATCGTGCACAGCACGGCCGCATAAACAGAAATTGAGTCCATTACCATCCGCAGCATTGCGTTACTTTTTGGCGGCGATCGTTTTCAACCGGGTTGTTACCGTTATCGCCTTCTCGCTCGACGCAAGACCCAACAAATCGAAGAATGTACTGCCTGAACACATGGCAGTATACTTCATGGAATAATATTCAACTGCGCTAGTTGGTGGTTGGCTAAGATGAGTTTGGACAGGTGCACTGAAGCACGGGGCAAACTTAGAGAGATGTAAGCGACGCCCTCGTCAGTCTCGCTCTGCGTCATGTTTCAGTTCAGCTGTAAAATCTCGTCACAGTGTATGAATCCTGCGTATTTTAACACATGTGATTATGCCACACCTAATCAAGAACAAAATATTCAATCCAACGTGGCCCTTGGCGCTAGTGAAGCAGAAGTGCATGGCCTGCAGGAATGTTCGTAAATCTGCTTCCTTAAAAGATAACTTCCTATATGAGCAGAGATATAAGTGTAGATATTCAGTGGAGACACCACTAGTCATGGAGGCCTTGCGTAATGAAGACGTACAAAACGCATACATATCTTGGCAAATATCTACACAATTCTCAGGTATTCTAATTTTCCATAAGAAAAGCGGAGAACCGCCCATCAAAAAAGGGGTCAGACAAGTAGGCAGAATTTATGCTACGCTGTTTATACATGCTGAGAACAAGTATTCGAGTACTGGGAAGGATAAGAGGGAGGATCAACGGCGAATATTTCAACAACCTTCGTTTTCGGGCAACAGTGCCCTGTTCAGCAATGCTGAGGACGAATTGCAACAAATAATTGTGGGCCTCAACCAACAAAAGGCAAGGGTAGGGCTGAATATTATTGGGGAGACGTAAACGTAATTTTCAGTATCCTGGCAAGGGAACAACTATTCATCATCAGAAGAATCAGTGCAGGAGGTTAAAAGAAGATTGAGAGCAAGTTTATGACGCCGCCAAGGGAGATGGAGCGAAAATGTTAGGCGTAATCTTAAGGGACAGAAAAATAGCGGTGTGGATCAGACAGCAAGCGGGCGTGGCCCATATTCCGTTTGGCGTTATAAGAAAAAAAAAATGCAGTGGGGCCAGCCACGTAATGCGAACAGTAGATAACCAAAGTAGATAACCAAAGTAACCAATGTACATATATTGCTGTAGATGGGTGCCATGGGTAGAAAATTAGGTGGTGAGATGAACTGAGAACATTTCCAGTTGCAGTTCGCACTCGGTTGCAGTTCACTCACCTAGTGCAGGTCAGGTGTAATTGCTGATCACTGGAACAACCTTCGTTCTGCATTGGTGGTGAAAATAGTAAGCTGTCGCTCGGGCACGTTCCCAGGATTTTTTTTCGGGGGGGGCCCCACCACCTCCATCATCATCATCATCATCATCATCATCATCATCATCATCATCATCATCATCATCATCATCATCATCATCATCATCATCATCATCATCATCATCATCATCATCATCATCATCATCATCATAATCATCATCATCATCATCATCATCATCATAATCATCATCATCATCACCATCATCATCATCATCAGCCTGTTTTATGTCCACTGCAGGACGAAGGCCTCTCCCTGCAATGCGATCTCCAATTACCCCTGTCCTGCCCCAACCGATTCCAACTAGCGCCCGCGAATTTCCTAATTTCATCGCTCCGTCTAGTCTTTCGTCGTCCTCGATTGCCTTTTCCTTCTCTTGGTAACCATTCTGTAACCCTAATGGTCCAACGGTTATCTAACCGGAGCATTACATGACCTGCCCAGCTACATTTTTTCCTCTTGATGTCAATTAGAATATCGTCTGTACCCGTTCGCTCTCTGATCCAAACCGCTCTTTCTCTCTCTTAACGTTATGCCTATCAATCTTCATTCGATCGCTCTTTGCGCGGTCCTTAACTTGCTCTCATGTCTCTGCCCCATATGTCAGCACTGGCGAAATGCACTGATTGCACACCTTACTTTTCAATAATAACGGTAAGCTTCCAGTCAGGAGCTGGCAATATCTGCCGTATGCGATCCAACCTATTTTTATTCTTCTGTGAATTTCCTTCTCATGATCAGCGTTGCCTGTGATTAATTGGCCTAGGTAAACGTGCTCCTTCACAGTCTCTAGTGGCCGACTGGCGATCCTGATCTCTTGTTCCTTTGTTGTTGTTGTTGTTGTTGTTGTAGCCAGTGGCACGTGTGGCTCCTACCCACGATGGGGGATTGGCCAAGAAATGGGTGGATTATTCCAAAATAATGTAGAGCACAAATTTCCTAATATCAATGGGAATAGCATTGAATAGGGTTGAATTACCGGCTAAAATAAAATCAGGAACGTGCTGTTGAATGAGGAATAATTAATTTAAAAATAATGAAAAAATAGAATTTAGCAGGGCATTCGTTTAGATTCTGTAAGGATTGTTTGGACAGCGAAGCATGCATCCCTGTGGCTGAATCCCAAAGTGAACGACCCGAACAAAAGAATTGCAGGTTCTGTCAAGTCCAGGCCAATTCTTCGAAAAGGTATCTCCAGCAATCTTTTTCTTAACGCAGCAAAGCGCCGGCAAGATAGAAGAAAGTGCTGCACCGTCTCCTCTTTCTCACAAAAAGAACAAAGGGGAGAGGGAACCAAACCCGACCTGAATAAATTGAAATTTAGGGAGGGAATGCGGCAGCGTAATTTGGTGAGGCAGACCTCAAGCATCTTTGTGTAACAAGATTCGGTATGCCAGGGAAATGCCAGGTGTTTATACTCTGGAGAAGCTGTCAAATGTGGGTTTCTGGGTTTCTGTGGGTTTCAAATGTGCTTTCTGTCAAATGGGAGTTTCTGTATCCGGTTCATTACTGTTTTAAAGTGAGGTATCGTGACTCCTCTTGGTACTGTATACAGGTCAGCTTAGAATTTTTCCGCTGCTTTTACTATATCTTCGAGATTGCTGATGATATTCCCCTTTTTATCTTTTAGTGTATACATCATGGTTTGTCCTATGCCAGGTTTTTTTTTTATTGATTTCAGGCTGCGTTCATTTTTTACGGCTTCTTCAGTCATTCCTATGTTATAGTTTCGAATATCAGTTATTTTCGCCTTGTTGATCAGTTTTGACATTTCCGCGAATTGCGTAACGCTGTGCGGCCGCCAGTCCCATACAACCGCGCAGAGCGCAGGACTCTGCGATTCTAGACGTACTGCGCTCACTGCGAGAGGTTAGAAAAACACCCACATAAGCACAGCAGAGAAGTTGCTACGTGGGGCGGTTCGACCGATAACTGTAGAAGCGTCATTCAAAACAAGTAATTGTTCTCCAATTCCGGCGGCGTTTTCTCTACTTCCTTTTTCAATAAATAGATGTTGATCCATAAATAGGCTCATAAACAACGCTTAACTTTTTTATTATTCGCTTTTGCTTGCAGTTTGGTTGTTGCCTTGGCTCTCTCCCTTAGTGTATCGCTTAATTTCTCAACTCCTTGCGATTTTTGTTTCCACTTGCCAATTTTGCACGAAAAGTGCTATACAGTTAGGGAACAACAGACGAGGTAACGGGCGACAGTCATCTTGCTTATGGGTTTAAGGGTTATTGCAGGGTATCATGATGGACGCTCTTTCCCGTTATTTTATTTCCCACCTTATCTAACCCATATAACGCGTATATGGTTCCGGGCATCTGCCAGCGTCGCGGCGAGCCGTAACTGAAGAAAATAATGAAGCAAAGGGAAAAGTTAAACGCAATTCGCGTTTTCTCCGGCCGCAACTCGTTCCATGAGAGTACAGACCAGCTGACTAACAGTCGCATCCCTCTCCTGGTCCCAGGATCAGCCTAAACAAAGAAGGTTGAACTAACAAAAGCAACAGCTATGCGCGTGACGGTTGAATAGATGGTGACAACTGAACGCATCGCGAGTTAATCGCGCGGGTGCGGAATCTATGAGAAACCTGTCTTTCACATTACAAGAGGTGCCGATAACTACCGCCGTCTAAAAGGAGTGAAAAAGGCATCCTAATGCTGACCGATGAACAGCTGTCAAGTATCAATATTGATCTGGTGGTGCTTTAGGAATGTATGAGGAGTGGTGGCGTGGGTGGGGAGGGGGGGGGGGTATGCCACTTGATTTCGGGGGGGGGGGGACCGGGCCCCCCCGAGCCCCCCCCCCCCCCCCCCCCCTGGGTACGTGCCTGCTGTCGCTGATGATGGCGATGATGCTAGGGACGTGTTTGAGGGCCGCCCTTATGTGGGACACTGCATAAACTGACTATATGGACTGTAGCGCGTATTGTTCCAGCATTTAAAGCAACGTTTTTATTCTGATTATTTCAAAAAGCATCTAAGCACTAGCAGTAATCTTAAACTTTTCTTGGGCACCTCTCTTTTTATTTGCAGGATTGACCTCGCCGCCAAGAACAGCCATTACTTCCGCTCATCATTCAAGTGCGAAAAAGGAGCCGCAATGTACAAAGCCAAACCATGCTTGCTCTGGAACACCACCAGGATAAACTACTGAGCTGCTGAAAAATAAAGCTTGTTTTTTGTTTGTTGTCTTTTAAAGCATCCTGTATTTTCGTCGGAGAACTTTCTCTCTTCGCGCCCATTGAGATGTGGAAAAAATTCGCCAGCGGTAGCTCCAATTGACATGTACTCAAATAAAACGTAGATGCTTGTTGTGATAACCAGTGACGAACGTTGCCATCTGTTTGGTTCATTGAAGTGCGGCGCATAGCCAGTGGTGCATATCGAGTGATACGTACTTAGGAGAATTTCCCACATTTCTAGGCAGCAGTACCTTCGCGGTGGGCTCATATTGTGGGACTGCGCAATTTTCGGACTCGGTTCAGGAATGCGGCGAGATGTGTCGGTGCAGAAATCTGGGTTGAGCTGGTAAAAAATGCCGCGCATTAAAAAAGAAAAAGCAGAGCGAGTTTCTCCTGAAGGGCAAAGCATTAAAAGTTCCAGCATGGTCTAGCGTCACGCCGAGGCTACTCGAAGGATGTCTTAACAATACACGACAGCGATGTGTTGGCGAGAGGCAGCACGCGAAGGAACGGCTCCTGCACAGAAGAGAGCCCTGCGAGGCAGGCTGCCAGCGGTTCTGCAGATGTCGTGCGTCGAATGTATGGGACGAGACCAGGGGAAGTACTGCTCCGCGCGGACCACTGTACGCAAATATCTGCGCAGCAGCTGCGCGAGTGTGTGCGGACAATGGACATGGAAGTTGCAGAAGGTAGAAGGCCACTCTGGATTCACTGCACAGACGATTTAACCTAGTGGAACGATTTTGTGGAGATAGCATGACTGTACCTACTCGTGGCTTCTTTTTTTTCCCTCTTTCTTTGAAGCCAAGCGCACTGATCTCGGGAGCCTTAAACAGGCTGCGCCCGCACCGGCGAAACCCGGACAGCGTGGTGGCGCGAAGGCGCCTAGCGTATCTGATAATCACAATGGCACTTAGAAACATGAACAAATGTTAGCCAGCCAAAGCTCAGAAGCGCTAGTCGTCTGTAAACAGTTCGCTCCGCTGACCACTCTTGAAGTCTCATTCAGTTTTTTGTTCGAACAGTCACGAGTGACTCTTGTCTGCCGTTTGCTTTGTCACTGTTAAGCAAGCATTTGCTGAGTCTTTTTCGGGTGACTACTTCAATCACACCGCTATGCAGGTTTGAAAATTGGCAGCGCTAGTTACGGCGTCATATGAAGCGTCGTGGTTCTGCATACGTATTTTCGTACGTGTTTGTACACATTTATGCATTTATCATGCTTCCCCTAGGTGAAGTAGTGCATGCTGTACATGTGTGTTTCTGTGCAAAGGTGGTGGAAGATTTACGCCATTTACTGACTTCTATAGCAATCAAGGCCAGCCTGTCTGAAGCTGAAGCTTTTCTGTCTGAAGGCTCGTTTTTCTAAAGAAATAGACGTTTAGAAGGGATAAAAGGCTGGAGTAGAATACACGTACAGTAGAGAAGAACTGGTTTAAGAAACGCCGAATTCAACACGAATGATGCGGCAGAAACCTGCAGTTTGCGGTCAGTGGTTCATAACTACAATAAGTAAACAATCGTGAATTTGCTGTTTTGTTAGTGCTGCGGTAAAATGTTTCTTTGCTGTGCTGAGTACGTAGGCTTCATACGAGTTCGGAAAATATTTTTTCCATCGCTTTTGTTTTGTTTTGTGTTGTGTGTGGTTCGCTGTTTGCCTAACCTGGTGAGAGCGTTTTTTGCCGCTTAGGTCTCACAGGTCAAGATGGCAACAAGCAGTGCACCCTCACTGCTGCGGTAAAGCAACATCCATCGCACCATCGGTTCATGAGTTTTAAGCACATTTATGCTTTTTGCGTGCACTGAACAGTAAGCTTTAGCTCGGGCTCAACTGAGGTGACACCTATTCAAATACATCTAAAAGGCAGAAACCACCGGACCAATCTTAATGAAAATTGTTGCAGTTAAGAGAGAATGTTATCCAGTGACTGTTGGAAGTGAAATTTTAATTTAGAGCGTGAATCTGTAAAGAGAAACTTTCCAAAATGGGTAAGTTCGAAATAAATGAAAGCAGGAAGTTTCCAAATTCGTAGCTCTGCAATAAAAAAAGATGTAGGCCTGTAAACTGCATCAGTTAGATCATCCAACGCGGACAAATTTGATTCATTAACATCTCTCGTGAGTTCCATACATGTTTGCAAGGGTACTGCAAACGTCCTACTTGAAGTTTAGCAGTTTATATGATAGTCATGTATATTATATGAAATTTTCCGCTTTACGTGCACTATTAGATAGAATTGAATGGTGATATCGTTTTTCATTTCTGAGTTGCTCCATAGTTGCGTTCTGAGAAAATTTTTTGTTTTCAACAATTTTTACAAAAATATTTTCGACTGAATGAAAAATTTGGGGCCACCAATCACTAGATTATAGATCGAGTGCAATCGTCGCGCGATCAAGCGATCAAGATCGCAATATTCCGTGGAACATTTCTAACCTATTACTCACTTGCTTCAAAAGCGTAGGATCAAACTGCATTCAATTGCGCACTTGTATAGACGCTTGTACCGGCTTGAGAGCAGACTGTATCCGCGACGGCAAGAACTTCTGTGAGAATAAGGAAGCGAACGTTCGAGATAACAGCAGCGACTTATTTCGTGAGATCATTACTTTCTGGCTTGCATGCCCGTTTGTAGTGACAAAAAATTATTGTAGTGACAAATAAAAAAAGTTCTTCGCTCTGGCTGTTCTGCGGTGTTTGCCTTTGGTGCAACTGCTTGTGGTGCAGCAAGGCGTTTTGCTTCGAATGATGTCTGGGCAGTCAAGGCGTTCGGGGCAGTAAGCAAGCTGTAAATGTTGTATCAGTTGCAAAATTTTGGACATACAAAAGAAGCGGATGCAATCATCATAGGCATTTATTTTACGAATGATTCAGTTGTTTTACTGAATCGGAGAGTAGATATATATGGAAATCAGATTGTATTGATACTCAGCAGGAACAACGTATGTTATCATTACTAATGAATAATTTTCTTTTACTGAAAGGCAAATTGCTAGTGCCTTGCTGGAGCTGAGAAGACATCTGCTGCCTGCGATCGGTGTATCTCTTTCATGTTATCGCAGTATTGATGCTCCCCAAATGAGCGGATTTTTTTCGCTCAGCATTTCGCCACCTGAATCATGACCATCTACTTAGCTTTGCAGGTGAGCGCTGTTAGTGATATTAGAGTGCTGGTGAACAAGCATTCCTTCATTATTGCAACACATGACAGATTGCAGCTGTGGCAGTATGCGAAGGTGTTAATACGTAAGCCAAATTAGGTTCTTTGAGCTATTATGTTAACATATTGGTATCATTCGATTGTCGTCTGGCATGCAGAAATGCTAAACAAGGAAAAGTAACTTTAATTTGCGCTTGTCAAATTGTGCAAGCAAATCAATAAGGCCGTTACACATGAAATGGGACACTTGTATATGTGTTCTACAATGCTGCACTCCTGAATAGCTTTAGAGTTCAGTGATAACACCATAATTTCTCTCTAAAGCATGCAGCAAGGTTGAGCATTGTAGGAGGCTGGGAGAAACAGAGGTCTATTTGCTGTGAAATTCAAATGAGGTGTTCCTGTTAGGGTGACTACAAAATTTATGCTTTAATTGTTATTCCGCATGAGGCAAACTTGATGGGAAAATTTATGTCTTTTTTACAATGGCAGAAACGCATGTGCAATGCTTGAATACATACACTTGACATTGCTATTGTTTAAGCAAGTGGTGCCCTTGCATGCTAAAATTTACAGGGCTCTGATTGATTAATGTGAACTTTTGTTGGAACGTTAAGGTAACGCCTTTTATATTGGGAAAAATTATTTTATTGCGTGCCGTCACACTGTGGTATTTCCACTAAATGTATTTGACTTTGTCTATAAAACCCTGCACACTGGTGCATCAAGAAAATTTATTATGTTTAACATGTCATGCAGCTTACCAATTTCCAGGGATAAAATGCCAGATTGTTTTTCTGAAAGCTTCTGGCCTCGGAATTGCACTTCACGTTATATTGTTGTTCGCGACAAGACTATAAGGCAGTTTCCTCTCTTTATAGTTTCCGGCACTTCAAATTGCCGTCACCAAGACCACTGGGCAGATATCCGGAATCCCTACCGCGTGTGGAGCTGTGTTCAAACACACTAGGAAACATGGCTTTGCCTTGTTTGACGCTGTCGCGGGCACTTCTGAAGTACAGCCTGTCCAATAACATTGGTGGCATGCAAGCGCGGTCCACTTCTATGCGTTCCTTTGTTTCATTGTGGCTCAGATCGCATTATAATTGCAATATATATGTTATTTTGTAAGAGGTCCATAGTCCTCCTCTTGTGTTATATTTGCAGTCTCATTATTTATGTGCTGATGAGCAGTGCTCGAAGTTCCATTTTATCACAAAGTAAGCTAGTAGTACTTAAACAATTCTGTATAGCAGAAAAACAAAGCCGAACTGCCGAACAGTACCAAGCACCAGCCTCAGTGCAGTCGAAAGTAGACATATTGAATTGTCACGCAGAGGTGTACAGCGTACCTCTTCATTACTTGCTGGACAATTAAGCTGATTTAAAACTGTATACTTATGTAGCTTCAACCACGTGCTTTTCGGTATTGCTCCTGCCTTCAGCAAACATGGAAGTTTATCACGGGATTTCGTTTTCTAACCTATTTTTCTTGTAGCAGTGGCATTACTGCATGTGTAAGTAGGAAACGAATCACATAGGCAATCAAAAACCAACAATGTTGTAACTTGTAACATTGATTGTGCAGTTTGATTGCTGAGAATAAGTAAAAATACACCATGAACAATTGATCATTAACTTTTACTTGACACAGGGCTAATGCATGGATCAACTAAATTGTATAATGTTAGTGTAAGGTAAATTTAAATGGTACTGTAGCTTTCCAGTGTATGCTTCGATTGTTGCATTCTGCCAGAGGGCTGTGAACATGTTTCACCCGTCTAGAAACAGCAGCAAAATGTGCCAACTTTATTTTTGTAATCATTTGATAGAATATGTGGGCAGTTCGCTTAGAAAAATAATGCCGCAGTTTCAACGCGCAGTGATGTCACTTTGTCGGTATTTCGTGCAGGTTCAAAAGAGTAAGGTGTCAGCTGTCGCAAAGGTACCAACCAGAAAGTAAAGCCAGTATAAAAGCATGTTGCTAGCATGTTGAAGTAATTTTTGTTATTCTTGTCGCTCATTTGTACAGTGGAGACAGCTTTCGCAACTGGAGAAGCCTTGCAAGCATGAAACACTTCACGAAACCAGGTTTAATATATCATGGGTCTGCATCATTTAACTTCATGGCTGCGTGAGTGACCCCAATGATTAATATGTAAAAGTGTTCATGATGAATGCCCTGCATCATCCACTTTATCTGCAGGTCAATTCTATCTTGAGACTAAAGCTGGTGTTGCCTTTAGAGAAACTGTAGCTGCGAGCTTGATTTCTGAGCGCAGCACGTTAAACGGCAGAAAAAGTTGTTGAGGATTTCCGATCGAGATGCTTGAAAGCCCAATTCATATAGTGGTGTTCTAATCTGCTGAAAGCTGTTATTGTTAGGCTCATGTGGTGCCCAGGCATTGCGGTAAGAACGAGTTCACTTGGAGTACATAGCAATCGTGTACTCCGCATAAGCTCGTGGCTTTCTGCTGCATTTTCAAAAACTAGTTTCTGGTTCAGTTGAGATTCTCAAATTTTGCATTGTTTATTAGGTGTTGTGTCCTGTTTTCTTTTTCTACCGCTTCTTAGTTACAGATGCGAATAGTGAACACAACTTCACCATTTACTTGATTTTCTACATTGCGTGTCCTTGCTGCAAAACACATTAACATCAGAACTACTGCACCTTGCTGAAAGAATAATTTTGAAGCAGCCATAGTCACCAATAACACGCACGACCGGATTGTGAAAATGGTAATATTGTTTTTGATCTATAGGTTGTCCCAAGTATCATGCACCAAGATTTAGAAATAAGTAAATGCCATGTAACTAGACAGAACCAAGGTAATGTTCTTTGCCGCTGCTTAAAGATACTCATAATTTTTTTTGTATTCAAGGTAGTTACATAAATACTCTTAATTAGTTATTAAACTTCTCAAATAATTAGATGAAAAGTGCATATAAGAAAATTGTAGAGCAACATGAGAGTCTCCTGATACGGCTTTCTGTGGCTCATTGTGTGCTACATAAAAGTGTTTTTCTGTGAAAGAAGCCCGCGAATACACGTAAAGTGCCTGGAGTGGCCAGTCACATAGCAATTTTGTGTCGCAAAGCTATGAATTAAACCTAAATGAGTTCTCTTAAGAAAACGACTCAGCTCGAAAGATTATCCTCTTTTATGTAGCCTACGGAGGCAAGGTTTCTTAGACATGGCCATGGCCCTCAAGAAAGATGCCGAGGCCACAGCAGTTGACTGCAGAAGCCAAGACCACAAGCAGTTCCTCCAGTGACCGTGATAAGGTCCCTGGCGCACAAGTCTAATTCGGTGCCACCACCTGCACCTTTTCCAGCTACTCAGCCAACCAGGTGGGTCAATATGGCGAAGGGAAAAAGTATCAACAGCTTCTAACATAGAACTTGCTCAAGCTCATTGCTGTTTAAGTGTGAAATTCTTCCCATATCATTTACAAAAAAACTGGGAAAAAGTTGATGGTATGGTCTTGATATGAACACCTGTTTTCTGCAGAGAATCAGCACTGAAAAACAACTTCAGAAGACTTGAATATCGACCAGAATGGTTTCGCGTGGATAGGATAATGATTATGAATGTTTCTGGTGAAGACTGTATAATCAAAGAGTTTAAATGTAGATTAGAAGAATAATTTCATTTCGCGGCCAGAAATTTAAATCATCCCAATAATTCCTGTTTGATAGTCTGTGTCAAGCGACAGTGCTTCTTGATGCTTGCCTCTTGCTGACATGATTCTTATCCTGCGTGCTTCACTTGTTTAAATTCCATGTTTAGCCCATACAAGCTAATTACATTCAGCATACGAAACCTTGTAGATGATTACCGGAAACTTGCCGATGAGATTTGAGAGCGGTATGCACCCCATGCTTAGATAAGCATTCAGGAGCGTCGTATCTTGCAAATGCTAAAGAAATGCTCCTGCTAAGCAAGTTCTTGGTATCATCCACAAGGTTATTGGCAACTAAGAATTGGCCTAAGTTGGGTAAGCAGTCACTCTAAAACATGTCAAGCGATATAACTGACAATGCATACACATTCCAGCTGAAATTAATAAAAATAAATATAGCTCCACATAAAAAAATCATTGGCATGATGCCATTTTTTCAGTGGAATAAAACCTGTCTTCCGACTTAAATCTCAAATTCTTTATAATTGAGGCTACTAAATACCTCATGTGGGTTCCGACGTGAAATATACTTGTATTTATTGCTCACTTTTTTACTATAACAACCTATGATGCAGTGAAACAACTGAGATCACCGTACTTGATACTTTATATTGCTCCAGAAATCAGTTTCTCTGCCGACCGGAGCATCCCAAACTAACAGCTTTTGACAGCAAATGTGAGACAGAATGCACATAACACTTAGGGTTGTGCTATTCGCTTTCATTGTTTGGGAATGAAGATCATAGTGTACATGTCATGGCCCTACCTGTCATTTCCTTTACACAACAAAAAGTGCGGTTTTGCATTTTACAAAACGGCTTGGAGGTTTTCACTGTGGGCGGTTTAAATTAAAAACCTTCTCAAGTGACGCGAAGTGCACTCTCCACAGCTTTAGTCTGTACAGGTTGCACTAGTTTATGCAGAAAATTTTTCACCTCGTTGCAGCCCAAATTGTGAAACAAGTTCTTCAAAGGTGTTTCATTATATAAAATGGCACATATCGCTTCAGTTACTTGTAGAAAATTGCATTTCAATCGTGTCATATGAGATAAATTCATTACAGAGTTTTAACCTGCCATAAATGTATTATAGTTGTGTACCAGTAGACTGACAGCAGCTTGCGGTAACTATAGCTTGTGCGAAAACAACTTTAACTGCTATGTTATATGTAACTGCAAGTGCACAGACATTGGAAACAGCAATAGTTACGGTACGATGTTTCTTCTACACTGGAGTATGCATCCTCAATCCGAAAATCATGCTTTTTCTTCCACCTTCTCTACCAGCTTGGAATGTGAAGTGGGGTGTATTCTTTAGGGCATACTATTGCGTAAACTTCGTAAGCATTTCTCTTTGCGTCAGAGATCATTGTTGCTGTCACTGTAATGGTTGCCTGTTTAGAGCCCCCGTTGAGAACAGTTTATTAATCTATAACGAACAGTAAATATAACGAATAATCGAAGAATTTTTAGTAAATTTCCACAAATTCAGCACTCTTTGCATTCCACTGTGGTGTTTTTCGAACTCTCAGGTTTGCAATTCAGCACAAGGTTTGGCGGCAGGATGTCATTTTGCATGAAAAAGTGCACTTGTGCGCGCAGCGATTAATCGGCAATGTTCTACTGCACTTCATGTCATGAGCTTTTGTATGCATCGGCCACCATCTCAAAAACCGACTGCCCTTTTTTTAGTTGGAATGCAACATTAATGTAAAGCACGTTTGATGTTCTAACAAAAAGAATTGTGCCCTCTGATCCCCTAATTCTCCTCACTGGTGCCTAGTGTTATAATAGCATAATCGACACCATCGGAGTCAGTGTGGTGTATAATTGTGTATGTGGTAAGTTGGGGGGGGGGTTCAATAATTTGAGTAACTTTTCTGAATGACTTGTATCAGTACTTTTGAATGATGTTTGTTTGATTCACTGAAACTTCACCTTGGTTGTTGCAACAAGTATAATGTAGTTTGCTAGCATTCCTGCCAACGTATATAATGTGTAGGGATCTTTCTTTAAAAAAAAGACCGGCTAATGGATTGCTGTAAGTTAAGGTGCATTTAGATCATTGAATTTTTAGCTTACACCTGTGGCTATTACTGGTAAATGAATGCCCACCTAGGAGAATTGCCCATAATATTTTGTTCCATTATAATAACGCTAAAGCTTTGAACAGCATTTGAACTTAGTCTTGTTTAAAAAAATGACCCATGTTTAAGTAAGACAAAGGTTATACAGGAAGACAGAAACATGAAGCCATCAACAGTGACATGAATGTAAACAGCGCTCTATGTTTCGCAATCTTGCACCTGGTTATCATAGTGCCCGTCCCATTTCTTTCACAGGCTGTTCTTTACTGTTTCATGGTCATACCCAGTTTAATTTTTATGTCTCTGTTTTTTTATTATTTCGTTAATATATTTTTATTTTCATCAGCTTTCAACCAAATGTGTATTCATAATGTGGCCTTCAGTTAGCATTTACAGTGATCTTAACCAGATAGATCTTGATACAAAATTTATTTTCCTTAATTCTTCGTTGCTTTTTTTCAAGTGGGCAAACAGTTTATCCTAATTCCCATTTTGACTGCTCGGAAGACTGAGCTACGGGATTAATGATTGCTTACATGCTTACCTCGTTTCTGTTTTAGTCATCCCTACACTTTGCAAGAACTGGCAGCAGTGCCCCTACCTCCTCCATCACGATTACCACTGCTAAGCACACCCTCCGTGCCCTTATTTTAGCACTTTGGCTTCTCTTGACCTATTATATGCACCAGCTTCTCCCACAATGAGGCTAGGGGCCAGTGAGCTATGCACAAAAAATGCTGCCGAGGAAAACATTTGCTACCCTGATGACAAGCACCTTTGTTGAAATGTCGGGAACAGTCACGTCCCTTGTTCCAACAATGGTGCACCTACATGTTTTTTGTAACACAGAAGTTGCTGCTTTGTTGCGTTCTGTGATTGTATTTTTTTGCCGCTTTCTTTAGGGTGGAAATTCCCGACTATTATTTGTTTCTCCTAACAGAAGGAAGAGCAACTTTTGCCAGGAGAAAGTGCAAGACGAGTGATTGAAGAAAATGAAGTTGCTTCTGTGATTTAAAGAACTTGAAGACTGAAATTTTGCACCTTTTTGTACATATGTCATGCAATGAATTCATATCACAAATTGCAAAGTATTTTATCTTTTCAGCTATATCAGTGTGTTGGCAAGACAATTTTCTCAATGGTGACCTGCTGCTTTGGCTATAAGTTGCCTTCATGATATTTGCATTAAAGGAGAAGTATTGTCGTGGAAAAAAGTACTCTGGAAGAGTGGGCGTTGACCACATTGCATCTCTGCGTTCAAGACAGTTGGAAATAGTTCGTCACGTAGCACATTCCTAACGCAAATGTAAGTGCGACTGATCCCAACAGATCGCACACTAATAAAATTCTGTCGAAGGTCGTGCTTCCTGGGCAATTTTGTCCCCGATGGTACATTCACCAAACAATGGATGTGGTCTGTAAGGCGTAATACGGTAAGTACCTGCTCCTTAACCGATATAGTACCGATTCAGCATACAGTCTTTCGTTTTCTGAATAAGGGAAGCACCTATATTTTAACGGTTACAGTAGAGACTCAGAATACAGTGTGTTAGTTTTCGGAACACGAGAAGCACCTGTACTTTAGGAATATAGTAAAGATTCAGCATACAGTCTTCCGTTTTCTAGATACGAAAGCACTCGTATTTTGTATTACGGTCTCCTTTATACAGCTCTCCGTTCTAGAGAAAGGACCGCTGTTTATTTACGGAAGAGCGTTCAAACCCACATTACCAGCAGATTTGCCATAAAATCAGGAAATATATTTACAGTGTACGCCTTTGGTACGTGTGCACCGCAGATAATTAACAACAGTTTACTTCAAATAGGTATGCACAAAACCTAATTACAAAGGCAGTTTCCTTCTTCCTAATGGCATAAATAACTTTAGGTCAGTCGATCTGGCCCAACAGTATAGCAGACGCAACAATTCAGTGACTGTGGCCTATCCTCAAGTCAACGCGATCGACATCACCTCGAGCTGTGAATGCGGCTGGCCAGAGCTGACTGCTGTGCAGCCAGAAACGCAACAACACTTGGCACCTGTTACTTGCCCTTCCACATGGAACGCAACTTCTCGCGGCAGTTCTCACGCTAAAACAGTGGCTGACGATCGCGGATCATCGACGCTCTCGTCTGCCATTAATTCCCAGCATGCTCCTCGTAAGGCATCGTTTACGTCGTAACACAATGTGGCTAGTAACTTTGGAGCATGCAAGTGAGGTAGTTTGAGGAAGTGAACAAAATATATGTGTAGGAAATCTGCAAAACTCTGAAGCATGTGTTTCGAAAAAATTACGGGAGTGCGTAGAGCAACGCGACAAGAAAATTTCAAAGAGAGCTCGAAAAACCGCCGGAGCTACTCTTTAAACGCCTAATGATGTGAAACAGTGTGATTCACAGAATTACCCACCGTGGTCGCTTAGAGGCTTTGGTGTTGGGCTGCTAATCACGAGGTCACGGGATCAAATCCCGGTCACGGCGGGCGCATACCCGTGTACCTAGACTTACGTAAATGTTAAAGAACCCCACGTGGTCTAAATTTCCGGAGTCCCCCGCTACGGCGTGCCTCAATATCAGAAAGTGGTTTTGTCACGTAAAACACGATAATTGAATTTTAATATTGCTTCACAGAAACGTGGTATTTTATCCGCAAAGCTAGTTGAGTCGGTGAACAATTTGTGCGTCTTTATCTATGAATAAAAAATGACGTATACGCTTGTGCAGGAAAAGGTTGAGAAAAAGAAAAAGTGCCTTCAAGCAAAACACACCAAACATATGCATAGTAAGATGCAAGAAACAAACACCTTGTATATAAGTGAGAAACAAAGAAGGAAGCTATGGAAACGTAGCGAGAAAAATGCTTTATTTGGCTCATTTATAAATTGTTTAGTGTTTGTTGACAACATGTGTTGCAGCATTTGTAATCTATAGTTGCAGATGTATCATATTATACCGTATCTACAGCATTTAAACGCGTCAACAATGATTGTGAGCATATAAAACTTTTTCCTCTTTTGTTTTTTTTGTCAACATTTAGGCAAAAGAACAACAACAACTAAACTTTGTAAAATCTTACGGGGACCCGCCGCGCTTGCTTAGCGACTGTGGTGTTGGGCTAGTAAGCACGAGGTCACGGGATGAAATATCTGCTACGCGGCCGTATTTCAATGGCGGCGAAATGGGAAAAGGCCGGTGAGTTGTGATTCAGGCGCACGTTAAAGTATCCCTGGTGGTCCAGATCATACTGGAGTCCCTCCCTACGGTGTGCCTCATAATCGGATCGTGGTTTTGGCACGTAAACCGCATAATTTAACGTGTTTCTTGTCAAGCTAAGCGCGATGTGCTTAGATTGACCAGCAAACAAGATCTGTCAAAAAATGTTATTTGACATAAACTCCGATTTCATCTGATTTATTTGGTTCCGCTTGAAGTGGGTGCCACTTGGTTGAGCTAGCAATGCTGTCGTGTACCATTTCAGGATTGCGGTATTCCGTAAAGTGTAATACTTTAGAGCACAGTTAAGCCTCTACTTTAAGTTTGTTCGTGTGCTGCTACCGTGTAGACAATACAGCGGGTCCGATGAAGTCCATGGTAGCAGCGGAGGAGGCGCCGACGTATTGAGCCCTTTTTTCCAGTACAACGTGTTAGAAAGGCTTTTGAATAGAATGAATTTACTCCGCGAAGGGAAGGATCCCTCCTAAGGTAATGATTCTTTCTGCCTGTGCCTTTACTACCGGAGCTAAGAAATGGCTACATGATCTGTGCAAATATTTCTACCTTCGAAGAATGCATACGGAACGCAGGAAGAGGTGAGGAATGTTGCAAACAAGTGCAGGGCAATTGGAGCTGTGAAGAAATAACCATGAGTAATTATATGAAATTGAGAGTAAGAGGGACGGTATATTAGGGGATGGAAACAAAAAAAGACGCGCTAGAGTTTTACAACTATCGCAAGAACGTAATCACGATAGAAAACCTGTACGATAACAGAGCAGCGCATTGCTATTTGAGGCTCGAGCTGGACGCCTGACGAAAGCATACAGGTGCAAAAAAGCAGCATAACGTATCTCACGATGACTGTCGGGGTGCTCGAACCAGCGAGCCGCGAGCCGGCAACGGCGAGTCGGCAACGGCGAGTGGAGACCCGCGCTGAGTAAGGGTGACTTCGTACATTACGTAGGCCCTCGTCAGGGCACGCGAGCGCCCAACTGCAGGCACAAATAAAGTTGGCTCCAATTGAATCCAATGTCGACGGCAATGCGTTTGGCATCGATTCAATACAGGGACACAGCGAAACGAGTTATGTATGAGGTCTGTAGTGTAGTTGGAATGCGCTTTCGAGCTTCCCTGAGAACTCTCAACGCCATCTAGCGCCGCCACCGCGAAGTCTGCGCATGGCCTCCGAGATGCGTGGCATACCACTGCGCGCGAATACTGAGAAACGCACAATGCGGCCAACCGTGGGCTCCCCTGGCGCTGCTATCTGGACACGCTGCGTCATCTAGTGGAACTGCCGAGAACGTCGCCTGTGTTCTCGGCAACGAGAAGCGTGGAGCTCGGGCTCGTGCGAGCGTGGCGTACTTTTCCCTGACTTGCCGCAAGCCCTGTGGAAGTTAGGCAATGACCAAAGTTGGCGAGAAATTCATTGAAGACTGTCACACAGCCCGTGCATTTGTAAAGCAGCTAGCTAAAGCGTTGGCGTGAAAGGCATTCATTTGGACGCGGTGCACACCCAGTGGATTTCTGCTGAACCGTTGGACTGCGCTCAGCATCGGAGAAATTTAAGGGATCAATTCCTCAGTGTAGAGCGGCAGATTATCTGTGGCAGATGGCTAGATACCCAAGATAACGCGGTAGGCGTTCATTGAATAACGTCACAAACATACTGATACATGCCTACTGAACCAAGTTGACAGCAAACAGGTTCCACGGAGAGCAGCATAGACCGGGTGGGATCTACCCAGTCGTCCAAGTGGGCGTCAAAGAGTTTCATTGAACAACGGTACCTACCTGCTCCTGTATCTACAGTGACCCACGTCGTCGCAAAAGAGGGTTTTACGAGAATTAGCTCTTACTCATCACGTTTCTCGATGTCTTGGGGTCTGCTTCCACCTCCCTTCGGCGTCAAATTTTCAAAGTGCGATGAATAGCAATCCAATAGTAACCCAAATATATAATATAATAAAAGCAAAACCGTTAGTGATTGGTTGATGACGTCATTAGTATATCAAATTTGTGATTGGTGAGGTGACTGATATATTCAAGATGGCCTCCAATTGATGACGTCACCGATAAATTCAATATGGCGACCAATTGATGACGTCGCCGATACATCCAAGATGGCGACCCCCATAGTAAATCAATAGCAACCCTACTGCTGATTGGGACGTGACGTGACTGTGACGCCATAATCCATAATGGTGGCCAAATTCTGGTGCCAATGATGACGACGTAATCTAATATTGCGGATAGAAGTGAATCCACATGATTACGACGTAATAATCAAATATGGCGGCATAGTTGCAGAATATGAAATCGAAGATGGTGATGAAATTCGGGTGCCAATGATGACGTAACGGTCCAATAATATTACGATATCATCGAGCGATGCTCAAGAGACGAGCCGCCGTGAGAATGACGATAAAGTTGGTCGGTGGCCTTGGCGCTAGCGAGTGTCACTCTGGCTGCCTGGCTCCAGTGTAAATGGCCTGTAAATAGCCTCTTTCATCTGTGTCTTTCAACACGTATCATTCTGGTGGAGGTCAACTATCCCCGTCCTAACCACGAAACTCCGAAGCGGTCGGCACACCAAGCTTGTCACCGTGCTTCCCGGTGACGAGCCCGCCTCTGCAACGGCTTCGGCTTGTCCGACTGCTCCAATCGTCACGGTTGCCCCACATCTTGACCCAGGTGGGTTATCTGGCCTGGAGGGACAGCATGTCGATGACTGGATGAAGCTCGATGGACACGCCAGTGCTAATAACAGGTGGGACGCAACGATTATGCTCGCCAATATCATCTTTTATCTCGGCGGCACCCCACGCGTGTGGCACCCAACGCATGACGACGAGATAACCAGTTGGAACAGTTTCAAAGAAAAGCTACAGGAACTGTTCGGCGACACCATTGGACGCAAGGCTGCCACGAGAAAGGCTCTTGCATTTCATGGTCAGTCATCTACGGAGCCGTACGTTTCCTACATCCTCGACGTCTTGGCTCTATGCCGCAAAGCTGTGGAAAATATGTCTGAAGGAGATAAAGTGGCACATGTGCTAAAAGGCATCGCCGACGACGCTTTCAATTTGCTTGCTTTCGGCAGCGTCTTGACTATTGACGCCATTATGAAAGAATGCCGTCGCCTTGAAGAAGTTAAGAGACGCCGTATTTCACACCACATTGCGCGGCTACCCAACACTGCTGCTACGTCGACATGTGAGTGTCGACGCGTCAGACCATCACCTGCGCCGACGTCACCCGTATTGTTCACCGCGAACTCGAAGCCGCCTGTTCGCCAGCTTTCTCTACGACGCCTCCTGATCCGCCAGCAACCACCATAGCAATGATTCAGGCTGTCGTCATACAGGAACTTGACAACATGGGTCGGAACCCCGTGTGTTCCACGTCTCGACCCAGCGTTCCCCAGGTCTCTAGCGGCTCTCCTCGTCCCCGGCCGTCCTTTTCTGCCACATCACGCCGGTACCCGTCTGAATGGCGTACCCCTGAAAACAGGCTGATATGCTTCCACTGCTGTCGCATCGGCCACGTCGCTCGTCACTGCTGCAACCGATGGCCATCACCTCCTCGGACATACGCCGGCACTGATTGCCGCACCTTTGGACCTTCTGTTCCCTTTGCCGCCCGCCATGAACCCACACCACTGATGCCCCTGCTCCGAACCTTCGCCACAGCCGCTTGTCCTCACCTTGACGCCATCAGTCTCGTTCGCCCCAATCCCGCCGCTTCTCTTCGCCGCCTATCGCCTCCCGGACCAAGCCGGAAAACTAGGCACTGCAGCTTCTGGAGGTGAAGCTACGTTGTCGACCCTGCCCTCAAATCCTCTGCTCACGTTAACTACTAACCGAAACCTTCTTGACGTTGACGACTATCCTGTCACGGCACTCATAGATACAGGAGCACATCTTTCTATTATGAGTGATGCCTTCGGACGACGACTGAACAAGCTCCTCACTCCAGCGTCGGCACGCGTCGTCCGCGTTGCGGATGGTGGTACTGTGCTATCATCGGCATGTGTACGGCACGTGCTCAGCATCGCCGGCCGCCACACTCCTGTCCTCTTCACCGTAATTGCTCATTGCCCCCACGAGTTCATTCTCGGCCTCGATTTTCTCTCCGCACATTCTGCTCTTATTGACTGCTCTTCCAGTACCCTTCGCCTTGAGTTGCCTATGCTCGCAGAACCTTCTGACGCACCCCACTGCCGCTTACGCTCGAGCGGCTTTCTTCGCCTGCCGTCAAAGTCCATAGCCTATATTGAACTGTTTTTCGAGCCAGTTCCTGATGGCGAGTATCTCGTCACTCCTCTGCCCGATAATCCAATACACCATGACGTCACCGTGCCTCACAATGTACTTACTATTACTGCGAACCGCACTCGCGTGCCTGTCTGTAACTTTGAACTAGCAAAGCAAATTCTACCGCAAGGTATCAACGGTCAACAATCAACAATCAACAATCAACGGTGCCTTGCCACCGTTGATTCTCTCGGCGACCAATACGTAGCAGCGTTATCAACCGATGGTTCTCGCGAGCTTAGCATGCGCCAGCCTCGCGGCAGCCTCGGGTGCCGATCCCAACATAGAAAAACATGGTTGTGACGAACCTGTCCTCTACGCAGGCTGAAAACCTTTGCAATGCATCATCGTCTTATCGCGATATTTTCGACTTCGGCGATAGCCCTTTAGGCCGGACGCTGGCGGCCAAGCATCGCATTCTTCCTGGCGATGCTGCGCCTATTCACCGCCGACCGTATTGACTTTCTGCGTCAGAACGCCGAGTAATTTAGTATGAATGAGGCTCAATTATGTTTTTATCTAGCATTTTGTTCAATCAGCAATAGGGTTGCTATTGATTTACTATGGGAGTCGCCATCTTGGATGTATCGGTGACATCACCAATTGGTCGCCATATTGTATTTATCGGTGACGTCATCAATTGAAGGCCATCTCGGATATGTCAGTGACGTCACCAATCAATCACCAATTTGATATACTAATGACGTCATCAACCGATCACTAATGAGGTTGCTATTATTATAGTGTATAATTGGGTTACTATTGGATTGCTATTCCTCGGACTTTGAAAATTTGACGCCGAAGGGAGGTGGAAGCAGACCCCAAGATATCGAGAAACGTGATGAGTACGAGCTAATGCTCGTAAAACCCTCTTTTGCGACGACATGGGTCACTGTAGATACAAAAGCAGGTAGGGGCCGTTGTTCAATGAAACACTTTGATGCCCACTTGGACGACTAGGTATGTCGCACCCGGTCTATGCTGCTCTCCGTGAAACTTCTTTGCTGTCAACTTGGATCAGTAGGTATGTGTCAGTATGTTTGTGACGTTATTCAATGAACGCCTTCCACGTTATCTTGGGTATCTAGCCATCTGCCACAGGTAATCTGCCGCTCTACAGTGAGGCATTGATCCCTTAAAGTCCTCCAATGCTGAGCGGAATCCAACCGTTCAGCAGAAATCCACTGGGTGTGCACCGCGTCTAAATGAATGCCTATCACGCCAACGGTTTAGCTAGCTGTATTATAAACGCACGGGCTGTCTGTCATTCTTCAATGAATTTCTCGCCAACTTTGGTCCTTGGCTATGTTCCACGCGGCCTCCGGCAAGTCAAGGGAAAAGTTCGCCGCGCTCGCACGAGCCCGAGCTCCACGCTTCTCGTTGCCGAGAACACAGGCAACATTTTCGGCAGTTCCACTAGATGACGCAGCGTGTCCAGATAGCAGCGCCAGGGGAGCCCACGGTTGGCCGCATTGTGCGTTTCTCAGTTTTCGCGCGCAGTGGTATGCCACGCATTTCGGAGGCCATGCGCAGACTTCGCGGTGGCGGCGCGAGATGGCATCGAGAGTTCTCATGGAAGCTCGAAAACGCATTCCAACTACACTGCAGGCCTCATACATAACTTCTTTCGTTGTGTCCCTGTATTGATTCGATGCCAAACGGATTGCCGTCGACTTTGGATTCGATTGGAGCCAACTTTATTTGTGCCTGCCGTTGGGCGCTCGCGCGTCTTGATGAGGGCCTACGTCGTATTGGCGGCGAGGAGTTACGGAGTCGCCATCTAGCGGAAGCACCTCGCTGGCGTAGTATGAGGGATCACGCGGCGCGCTCCTCATAGGTTTTGCTGTCAACGCTCACTGAAAACACCACGCGCGAGCTATCCACGACATTGCTGTAAGTACTTTCGAAACGAGAGAAGTTTTTTGCTGTCTAAATAATAATCTTGGGCACACTGAAAGCACACAATCGTTTACAGACGCTATGTCTCTTTACCGAATACGTACAGTGAACGCCACTGCGCGCGGTCGCCGCGATGGAGTCTCCCGAACCGGCTTCTTGCGTGAAAGGTAGGTAAACGCTGAGAGCAAGCTATGTGAAATATGTTCTTATAGTGTTTGTATAACTAAATGGAGCGTAATAGAATGAAGCCTCAATGCAGCGATCGCGCAGATTCGCAGCGGCCGAATGCGCGTCTGCTTCCTTGTCCGCGCACTGTTTCGCTTTCTCCGCGCGCGCGTTTCCGCACCATGCCATGATCTTCAGGCCGCAGAACATGAGCATTTGACAGTATGCAAGCCACCATTGTTGCGTGGGTGCTATCAGAGCTGTTCAAAAATAATTTAACTGTAGAGACTTCGACGCCTATGGGGACTGTGATGTGCCGTCGCGACGATTCAATCTTTTTTTTTCTTCTAAATTATTTGACCTTTCAATATTATTTCTCGAGTTGCGTCGCACTGTATGTTTATCGCTGTTCTCGGCATGCCATTTCCCGCTGCTCCTTTTTTTTTGTAATCCAGTGCATTAATTCATAACACAAACATGACCATATGCCATGCTTTTATTTAAATGTGCTTCTTACCGTTGCCTTTTCACTCCACTCAACTTGCCCTTATCTATAGCTTCGACAAGTTCATAGACCAAACCGTCATGACATTAGTGGGGCAACGGACTCGGGCGAGCGTCTCGGTGCGCCTTTTCAGAACATCGCAGACCGGGCGCCGTAGCGGAAATCTTCCTCGCGTCTGTGCTTGCTGCATACCCGAGTTGTAGCTGATGACTGTTTGCCGGTTTTATGTTTCGCGAGCGAAGCTTCGCGCAGCTTCTTGTCCTGCGGCTACGTGTGAATAAGGCTGACACCGGCCTGCGTTACGTGCGTTCGGCTCTGCGGCACCGAGCAGTAGCCTACCATGTTGCGCGCGCCTTCAAAGGCAGCCACTACCTATTGTAGTGCTTTCAAGCGTTTTAAAGGAGACACTCGAAGCGGGAAAATTTCGCCACTAAATGAGCACCGCAGCGTACGAGGGAATTTAAACTGGTTTTCAGCTCGCTTCGGCGCTCCCGAAGCAGCCGATGCGGCCGCTATGTCCACGTGATCCCTCCTAGCACGTCATGCCGACGGTGGCGCCAGCTTTTCCAGTGGTGGAGCTCGAGGCCAATACAAAGTCATCATATCACGTGGGCCTGCCAAAAAGCAAAAGAAATAACCCTAATAGAAAACCCGAGTGCGGAACAGTGGGAGAGGATGCTTTCCAGCGACATCCTGAAAGTCCAGCAAGGGCTAGTAAGGCGTGCTCGCACGGCAGCTACCCTCAGTGGGGCCCTGGACTAGGGGCACCAACCCTGCAAATCAAGATGGAAGAAGCCATCTGAAGAACCATTAACTCCATATGTAAATAGAGCAAATAAATGTTTTTCACCACCACCACCACGGTTACTCGGCGCGGGTCTCCGCTCGCCGTTGCCGGCTCGCTGGGTCTCTGCCTTTCGAGCACCCCGACAGTCATCGTGAGATACGTTATGCTGCTTTTCTGCACCTGTATGCTGTCGTCAGGCGTCCAGCTCGACCCTCAAATAGCAATGCGCTGCGCTGTTATCGTACAGGTTTTCTATGGTGATTACGTTCTTGTGATAGTTGTAAAACTCTAGCGCGTCTTTTTTGTTTCCATCCGCTAATATACCGTCCCTGTTACTCTCAATTTCATATAATGACTTAGGGTTATTTCTTTACACCTCCAATTGCCCTGCACTTGTTTCCAACAGTCCTCACCTCTTCCTGCGTTCCGCATGCATTCTTTGAAGGTAGACGGAAGGTAGAGGAGGAAGAAGACGAAGTGCCTTTCAGGCAGAACGCCGAGTCTTCCAGCTCTACTTATTTTGTGAATTTCTTGGATTTTGCCTTGAACTGCTGTTTCCTCCTTAACTGCGACGGAGATGGAGTCTCACGCGCGTCTGCTGGAGTCGGCAGTGCCCGCGACGGCTGCCTCCAGGAAGCGCAACGGCACCGAGAGCGACACTGACAGCGACGACACGATGCAGTACTATGTCAGCAGTGAAGATTCTTGTGACGACACCTTCGAGCTGGTGCGGAGTCGTAAAGCAAAGCGAAGATTTCTCAGCGCATCATCGAATTCGAGTGAGTCCACCGTGAGATCTTCGTGCAATACCGAGGAGCTCACCATCCTGTTCGCGCCAGTTCTCGCCACTGACAACCTGAGACGCCTCAACAGGCAAGCCGTGTCTTCACATCTAGAGGCGCTAGTTGCGAATGAAATCGAAGACATCAGAGTTAACACCCGTAAGAACGTCGTAGCGATTGACGTAGAACACGCAGCTGCGTTGGATTCTTTGCGCAATGTCACGGAACTTGACGGGATGAAAGTCCGCCCTCATATTCCGCTGGGCAAACAAGTAAGTACTGGCGTAATTTACGATGTTGACGAGACCATTGTCGACTCCGATCTGTCGATCTTATTCAAGCCGGCTACCGAAAACACCATTATCACAAACGCGTTTCGCCTCGGCACGTCACGGTGTGTTAAGATCATATTTAATAGCGAATCCCTCCCATCGCATGTGAAAGTGGGCCACTTTCGACACGCAGTTCACCCGTTTATACCAAAACCGCTGCAGTGTTGGAAATGCATGAAGTTTGGACATGTGAGTAGTGTGTGCAAGAACACTACCGCCTGTTCTCGCTGCACTGGGCCCCACACCACTAAAACGTGCGATGCCAATGTGCTGAAGTGCACAAACTGTTGCGGCCCTCATGATGCATCCTCGAAGGAATGCCCTTTGATACGAAAGGAAATGGCAATATTGAGAAAAATGGTTCGAGACCACTCGTCTCACCGAGAAGCAGCAGCATCTATTAAGCGACGACAATCATGTCGCCGACGTCGATCAAGAACCTCGAAAGCCTCTGCAGAACGCCAGCCGCGTGCATTACCACCCGCTCTTCCACCCCGGCCAAACGCAGTCAGCTCAAAGGACTCAGGTGCATAGAACAACACAGCTGCTGACGCTTGGCCTGCACTACCGCGGCTATATGCCCATACTGAGCGAAATCAGAGCTCTACAGCAAGGGATACCTCATCTGTTCCTGATAAATTGTCAGACCAGGATCAACAAGTTGTTGTCATGATAAGCTCTCTGATGAGTGCTATTCATGTTCTTCTGGACAAGCTACAGACACCAACTGCTCGAAGTGCGTTGCAAGTACTGGATGCCATCAATCCGGTTCTTGAGAGCCTTCAGAAGTCCAGTGCTTGTGGGCTTCTACAGCAGAACCATGGCTCATCGACAACAACAGCGATCGTTCCGGGATGATGTCAGAAGTGCCTCCATATTCCAATGGAATGCGAGAGGCCTGAGGTCACGTATTTCGGAGTTGCGGCAGTTCGTGTTTGACAACCACTTTCCTATACTGGTTATCTGTGAACTGAACTTATCAGCCTCCATAAGACTATCAGGATATGAACCTTTTGTACCAACCACGTGTGTCCGTAGTAGTGAGGTTTTGGTTTACATCCGCAAAAACATTACGTATTTTCCCAACGTCTGTGTTACTGTGAAAAAGAAGAGGGTGTCTTTTACTCTTATTGGCGTTTACCTATCCCCAACCGGTCAGTTTAATAGCAAAAGACTAGAAGATATTATGACTGCTACTCCCGGTCCTTGGATAATAACAGGGGATTTCAACGCTCACCACCATATATGGGGAAGCTCCAGGATAAACTCGAGGGGCAGGTCACTAATATCATTTGCATGAGGCCACAACCTATGTCTTCTAAACGATGGAAGTCCGACATTTCTGCGAGGAACAACGTACAGCAGCTGCCTTGACTTCACTTTTGTGTCACGTTGCCTGACTTCAAGCGTGCAGTGGTTCACCGATATTGAACTCCATGGAAGTGATCACATTCCGACCTATGTGAGAATCGATGGACTAAACGCCGCATTACCGGTTGTATCTCGCCAAATCGGCTGGTCAGTCTTTCAAGCTCGTGTAGAAGACACATGCAAGAGACGTATCGCATGCAAATTAGAAGAAATAGTTGCTGACGCAATGCAAGATTGCACGCGTTGCTTCACACATTCATCAAAGCTTACAGAGAATGACATTGAGTTGGAAAGGCTTCGTGCACTTCGTCGCCGAGCTGAAAGGAGGTATAGGCGCACGAAGTCAATTCTTGACCTCAGAGAAGCTCGGCGCATGCAAAAGAAGATAAAGCGGCGAATGGATAAGCTAGCGGATCAAAGATGGAAATGCTTTTGCGAGTCACTGGACCCCGGCAAGCCATTATCCCGTGTGTGGTGTACCCTACGGGGCCTTAGCTCAAGCCCCCAGCAACGACGCCCTTTCAACGCCCTTGCTTTCTATGAAAACCGCCGTGAGGTAGAAATAGCGGAGGAATTTTGTGCGAAAGTCACCGGCGGCACAGCTTTAGCCCTTGACATGACTTTAGGTGACATCCCCGGTCCACGAGATACAAGTATGGACGCTCCATTCTCTATGGAAGAGTTAGAAGCTGCTATGGCGCTCTGTAGGTGTTCATCTTCACCAGGGCCCGATGGGATAACATATAGTGCTTTGCGCTACCTAGGTCAAGAAGCACGAAGAGAACTCCTCAGCCTTTTTAACAGCTCATCGCGAGGTGGTGTCATCCCACAGGAATGGAAACGAAGCCACCTGGTACCGCTACTATAAACAGGAAAGTCAGCGCTCGAACTGGCATCGTATCGGCCGATAGCACTTGCCAGCTGCGTCGGGAAACTCATGGAACGTATGATCCTCATGCGTCACGAATGGTACCTTGAACACAACAAAATTTACCCTGACTCAATGGCGGGATTTCTACGAGGCCGTTCATCGATTGATAGTGTCATCGATCTGGTATCATCTGTGGAACAACAAAAATCTCGGAAGCGATTATCAGTCGCACTCTTTCTTGACGTGAAAGGCGCTTATGACAATGTTTCCCATCAAACCATTATAGACGTACTTCTGACAGTTGAACTAGGAGGCCGAGTATATCGATGGATCAGAAACTACTTGACACAAAGGTCCTTGTTCGTGCGTATGGGAGATGGTCCGACTACCGACCACCACACATGCGGAGGCGTTCCCCTAGGCGGTGTTCTAAGCCCTGTTCTTGTCAACCTCGCGCTTCTTGGGCTGGCTGAATCCCTACCGGAAACAGTGAGTGTTTCAATATACGCCGACGACATCTGCATCTGGACATCAGCGGTCACTCGCCTGTAGGTTCACGCAAGGCTACAGCAAGCAGCAACACAGGCATCTGACTATCTTCAGACACAAGGCCTTGCCATCTCAACAGAAAAATGTGCGTTAGTCGCTTTTACGCGAAAAGCGATGTCTGGTTATCCAGTATACATCAATGGCCAGCCTATCTGCTACAAGAAAAATAATCGGTTTTTGGGTGTCATTGTTGACTGGGACCTCTCTTGGAGCCCTCAGGTTGCCCACTTGAAGAAGAGGCTTACATCTATTGTTCACATCTTCGAGTTCATCGCCGGCAAAACATGGGGATCGTCAGTGGGCTCCATGCTACAGTTATATCGAGCACTTTTTTAAATCGGATTTCTACGCTATAGTTCTCCCGTGCTTGCTAAAACATGCAAGTCAAATCTTCGAGAACTTCAGAGCGTGCAAGCACAGGCACTGCGTGTTTGCCTAAGCCTTCCGCGGAGCGCCTCAACAGCAGGAACCATTATAATGGCTCAGGACCATCCGATCACGACTTACATCAGCACCGACTCGCTTAGGGCCCATGTTCATCATATTTCACGGATTCAATCAAGCTTTCTTGCCTGCCTGCCAGAACGATGACCACAGACATCCTTCTCCAAAGAGGTCAGCAAGCATCGTGCATCCCTGTCATCGGGGTTCACACCATCAGCACGTTCAACCTCAGATTTGTGGTGTTTAAAACAACCTCAAGTGCGTCTCACGGTTCCAGGGATAAGAAAGAAGACCGACCTGCCTACCTTGGCCTTGAAGCAAGCAGCTCTGGATTGTTTGCACACTTTCTACTTTGACCGAGTCCACATATATACGTATGGCTCTTCCACCCAGACCAGCTCTACCGGGGCAGTGGTTATACCATCACGATCACTAAGCATCCGATACAAGATTTCTCACTTGACAACATCGACCGGTTCGGAGCTTGTTGCCCTCCGAGGTGCCGTTGATTATATTAACAACCAACCGGGTAATCGGTGGGCAATATTCTGTGATTCAAAGGCGGCCTTACAATGTCTTATGTCATCTCTTCGACGCGGGTCCTGTGAACAGCTCGTATCGGAGATACGAGAAATTCACCATCACATGATTGCGAAAGGGCACGACGTCGTGTTTCAGTGGCTACCTGGCCATTGCGGTATCTCCGGCAACGACCACCTTGACGACGCTGCTAAGAAAGCACACGAAGAACCAACCCTTGTTTCTATACCTTCATCGCGTACTGACGCAGACCAACACTTAGGCAAGCTAGCGCACCGTACGACATTGGAGAAGTGGCACACACCTAATTTCACTCAACATCGATTGCATCCCCTCAATCCATCTATGCAACTTCGGCTGTTACCAGGGCTTACGTTTAATGAGGAAACAATGGTGTGCCGCTTACGCTTGGGCGTCGCATTCACGAATGCATATACGTTTTTGATTGGAATGGCTGATAGCGCCGAGTGCAATGCCTGCGGTGTCGAAGAAACTATAGACCATCTACTGGGCTACTGCCCATCATTTGAAAATGAAAGACAAGATCTCTGCACAGCTCTCAACCATTCACCTTGAACAAGATCTTGGGACCATGGCCTCGCATATCGCAGCTATAAAAGGCCACAAAAGCGCTGCTGCGATATTTGAAAGATACAGGATTGAGTGACTGAACGATATCCCCGGTGGACTTTCTCTCCTTCCTTTAATCTTTCCGTCCCCGTTTCCCTTTCCCCAGGGAAGGGTAGCCAACCGGGCTCAGTCCTGGTTCACCTCCCTACCTTTTATTTATCATCTGCTCTCTCTCTCACTTCAAGGTAGAAATATTTGCACAGATTAGCTAGCCATTTCTTAGTTCCGGTAGTAAAGGGACAGGCAGAAACAATCATTACCTTAGGAGGGCTCCTTCTCCTTGCGGAGTACGTTCATTCTATTCAAAAGCCTTTCTAGCACGTTCTACTGGAAAAAAGGGCTCAATATGTCGGCGCCTCCTCCGCTGCTACCATGGACTTCATCGGATCCGCTGTATTTTATACATGGTAGCAGTACACGAACAGATTTAAAGTAGAGGGTTAATTGTGTTCTAAAGTATTACACTTTACGGAATACCGCAATACTGAAATGGTACACGACAGCATTGTTAGTGCAACCATGTGGCACCCACTTCAAACGGAACCAAATCAAATCAGATGAAATCAGAGTTTATTTCAAATACATTTTTTGACAGATCTTGTTTGCTGGTAAATCTAAGCACAACGCGCTTAGATTGACAAGAAACACGTTGAATTATGGGGTTTACGTGCCAAAACCACGATCCGACTATGAGGCATGCCGTAGTGAGGGACTCCGGTATGATCTGGACCACCAGGGATTCTTTAACGCGCGCCTAAATCGAAACTCATGGGTGCTTTCCCATTTCGCCGCCATCAAAATACGGCCGCGGTAGCTGAGATTTCATCCCGCGACCTCGTGCTTAGTACTCCAACGCCACAGTCGCTAAGCAAGCGCGGCGGGTCCGCGTAACACTTTACAAATATAGGTGTTGTTCTTTTGCCTAAATGTTGACAAAAAAAACAAAAGAGGAAAAAGTTTTATATGCTCGCAATCGTTGTTGACACGTTTAAATGCTGTAGATATGGTATAATATGATACATCTGCAACTATAGATTACAAATGCTGCAACACATGGCAACAAACACTAAACCACTTATAAATGAGCCAAATAAAGCATTTTTCTCGCTACGTTTCCATAGCTTTCTTCTATGTTTCTCACTTATATACAAGGTGTTTGATTCTTCCATCTTTCTATGCATATGTTTGGTATGTTTTGCTTGAAGGCACTTTTTTCTTTTTCTCAACCTTTTCCTGCGCAAGCGTATACGTCGTTTTTTCCTCATAGATAAAGACGCATAAATTCTTCTACGACTCAACTAGCTTTGCGGATAAAATAACAGGTTTCTGTGAAGCAATATTTAAATTCAATTATCGTGTTATCCGTGACAAAACCACTTTCTGTTTATGAGGCACGCCGTAGCGGGGGACTCCGGAAATTTCGACCACCGTCGGTTTTTTATCCGTGCACGTAGGTCCCATCGAAATGCGGCAGCCGTGACTGCGATTCGATGCCGTAACCTCATGATTAGCAGCCCAGCACCACAGCCAGTGAGCAACCACGGCGGGTCATTCTGTGAATCACACTGTTTCACATCATTCGGCGTTTAAAGAGCAACTCCGGTGGTTTTTCGAGCTCTCGTTGACATTTTCTTGTCGCGTTGCTCTACGCACTCCCATATTTTTTTCGAAACCCAGGCTTCAGAGTTTTGCAGATTTCCTACACATAAATTTTGTTCATTTCCTCAAACTACTTCTCTTGCATGCTCCAAAGCTACTGGCCACATTGTGTTATGACGTAAACGATGCTTTACGAGGAGCATGCTGGGAATTAATGGCAGACGAGAGCGTCGGTGATCCGCGATCGTCAGCCACTGTTTTAGCGTGAGAACTGCCGCGAGAAGTTACGTTCCGTGCGGAAGGGCAAGTAACAGGTGGCAAGTGTTGTTGCGTTGCTGGCTGCACAGCAGTCAGCTCTGGCCAGCGGCATTCACAGCTCGAGGTGATGTCGATCGCGTTGAGTTGAGGATAGGCCACAGTCACTGAATTGTTGCGTCTGCTATACTGTTGGGCCAGATCGACTGACCTAAAGTTAATTAGGCCATTAGGATGAAGGAAACTGCCTTTGGAATTAGGTTTTGTGCATACCTATTTGAAGTAAACTGTTGTTATTCATCTGCAGTGCACCCGTACCAAAGGCGTACACTGTAAATATATTTCCTGATTTTATGGCCAATCTGCTGGTAATGTGGGTTTGAACGCTTTTCCGTAAATAAACAGCGGTCCTTTCTCTAGAATGGAGAGCTGTATAAACGAGACCGTAATACAAAATACAAGTGCTTTCGTATCTAGAAAACGGAAGACTGTATGCTGAATCTGTACTATTATCCTAAAGTACAGGTGCTTCTCGTGTTCAGAAAACTAACACACTGTATGCTGAGTCTGTACTGTGACTGTTAAAATATAGGTGCTTCCCGTATTCAGAAAACAAAAGACTATATGCTGAATCGGTACTATATCCGTTAAAGAGCAGGTATTACGCCCTACAGACCACATCCATTGTTTGGAGAATGTACCATCGGGAACAAAAGTGCCCAGGAAGCACGAGCTTCGACCGAATTTTATTAGTGTGTGATCTGCTGGGATCAGTCGCACTTATATCTGCGTTAGGAATGTGCTACGTGACGAACTGTTTCCAACTGTCTTGAACGCAGAGATGCAATGTGGTCAACGCCCGCCCTTCCAGAGTACTTTTGCCACGACAGTACTTCTCCTTTAATGCAAATATCATGAAGGCAACTTATAGCCAAAGCAGCAGGTCACAATTGAGAAAATTGTCGTGCGAACACCCTGACATAGCTGAAAAGATAAAATATGCAATTTGTGATATGAATTCATTGCATGACATATGTACAAAAAGGTGCAAAATTTCAGTCCTCAAGTTCTTTAGATCACAGAAGCAACTTTATTTTCTTCAATCACTCGTCTTGCACTTTCTCCTGGTGAAAGTTGCGCTTGACCCGGAATGCCTTGCAAGGATAAACTTCCTTCTGTTGGGAGAAACAAATAGTGTTCGTGAATTTCAATCCTAAAGAAAGCGGCAAGAAAGGATAATCACAGAACGCAACACCGCAGCAACTTCTGTGTTAGAAAAACATGTAGGTGCACCATTGTTGGAACAAGGGACGTGGCTGTACCCGACATTTCAACAAAGGTGCTTGTCACCAGGGTAGCAAATGTTTTCCTCGGCAGCGTTTTTTTGCATAGCTCACTGGCCCCTACACTCATTGCGAGAGAAGCTGGTGCATATAATTGGTCAAGAGAAGCCAAAGTGCTAAAATAAGGGCACGGAGGGTGTGCTTAGCAGTGGTCATCGTGATGGAGCAGGTTGGGGCACAGCTGCCAGTTCTTGCAAAGAGTAGGGATGACTAAAACTGAACACGGTGTAAACATGTAAGCAATCATTAATCCAGTAGGCTCAGTCTTCCGAGAAGTCCAAATGGGAATTAGGATAAACTGTTTGCCCATTTGAAAAAAAGCAACGAATATATAAGGAAAAGAAATTTTGTATCAAGATCCATCTGGTTAAGATCACTGTAAATGGTAACTGAAGGCAATAATATGAATACACATTTGGTTGAACGCTGATGAACATAAAAATATATTAACCAAATAATAAAAAAATCGAGACATAAAAATTAAACTGGGTATGACCATGAAACAGTAAAGAACAGCCTGTGAAAGTAATGGGACGGGCACTATGATAACCAGGTGCAAGATTGCGAAACGTAGAGTGCTGTTTATATTCATGTCACTGTTGATGGCTTCAAGTTTCTGTCTTCCTGTATAACCTTTGTCGTACTTGAACATGGGTCATTTTTTTTAAACAAGACTAAGTTCAAATGCTGTTCAAAGCTTTAGCGTTAATATAATGGAACAAAATGTTATGGGCAGTTCTCCTAGGTGGGCATTCATTTACCAGTAATAGCCACAGGTGTAAGCTAAATATTCAATGGTCTAAATGGACCTTAGTTCTTGACAATCCATTAGCTGGTCTTTTTAAAGAAAGATGCCTACACATCATATATATTGGCAGGAATGCTAGCAAACCACATTATACTTGTTGGCACAACCAAAGCGAAATTTGGTAACAATGAGTGAATCAAACAAGCATCATCCCAATATACTGATTCAAGTCATCCAGAAAAGTTACTCAAATATTGAACCCCCCCCCCCCCCACCTTACCACATACACAATTATACACCACACTGACTCTGATGATGTCGATGATGCTATTATAACACTAGGCATCAGTGAGGAGAATGAGGGGATCACAGGGCACAATTCGTTTTGTTAGAACATCAAAGGTGCTTTACAATAATGTTGCATTCCAACTAAAAGAAGGGCAGTCGGTTTGTGAGATGGCGGCCGATGCATACAAAAGCTTATTACATTGTGTGAAGCAAAACGTTGCCGATAAATGTTTATAAGCACAAGTGCACTTTTTCATACAAAATGACATCCTGCAGTCAAACCTTGCTGAATTGCAAACCTGAGAGTTCGAAAAACACCACAGTGGAATGCAGAGTGCTAAATTTGTGGAAATTTACTAAAAATTCTTCGAATATTCGTTATGTTTACTGTTCATTAAAGATTAATGAACTGTTGTTCTCAAAGGGTGCTGTAAACCGGCTCCCTTTACAGTGGCAGCAACAATGATCTGTGACGCAGACAAAGAGAAATACTTATGAAGTTTTTGGAATAGTATGCCCTAAAAATTACACCCCGCGTCACGTTCCAATCTGGTAGAGAAGGAGGAAGAAAAAACATGATTTTGGAATTGAGGATGCATACTCCAGTGTAGAAGAAACTGTGTGCCGTAACTATTGCTGCTTCCAATGTCTGTGTACTAGCATACATATAACATAGCAGTCACAGTTGTTTTTGCACAAGCCATAGTTACCACAAGCTGCTGCCAGTCTACTGGTATACAGCTGTAATACATTTAGGGCAGGCTATAGCTCTGTAATGAATTTATGTCATATGACACAATTGATATGCAATTTTCTGCAACTAACTGAAGCGATATATGCGATTTTATATAATGAAACACCTTTGAAGGTCCTGAATCACAACTTGGGCTGCAACGAGGTGAAGAATGTGTTGTGTAAAAGACTAGTGCCACCTGTATAGCCTAAAGCTGTGGAGAGTGCATTTCGCGTCCTTTGAGAAGGTTTTTAATTTAAACCGCCCACAGTGAAAACCTCTATGCCATTTTGTAAAATGCAAAACCGCACTTTTTGTTGTGTAATGGAAATGACAGGTAGGGCCATGACATGTACACTATGATCTTCATTCCCAAACAATCAAAGTGAATAGCACGACCCTAAGTGTTATGTACATTCTGTCTCACATTTACTGTCACAAATTGTTAGTGTGGGATGCTGCGGTCGGCAGAGAAACTGATTTCTGGAGCAATATAAATTATCAAGCACTGTGATGTCAGTTGTTTAACTGCATCATAGGGTGTTATAGTAAAAAAGTGAGCAATAAATACAACAAGTATATTTCACGTCGGAACCCTCATGAGGTATTTAGTAGCCTCAATTATAAAGAATTTGAGATTTTGTTCGGAAGACAGGTTTTATTCCACTCAAAAAATGGCATCCTGCCAAGGATTTTTTTATGTGGAGCTATATTTATTTTTATTAATTTCAGCTGGAATGTGTATGCATTGTCAATGATATCGCTTGACATGTTTTAGATTGACTGTTTACCCAACTTAGGCAAATTCTTATTGGCCAATAACCTTGTGGATGATACCAAGAACTTGCTTAGCAGGAGCTAATCTTTAGCATTTGCAAGGTACGACGCTCCTGAATGCTTATCTAAGGCTGGGGTGCATACCGCTCTCAAATCTCATCGGCAAGTTTCCGGAAATTATCTACAAGGTTTCTTATGCTGAATGTAATTAGCTTGTATGGGCTAAACATGGAATTTAAACAAGTGAAGCACGCAGGATAAGAATCATGTCAGCAAGAGGCAAGCATCAAGAAGCACTGCATCAGGAAGCACTGTCGCTCGACACAGACTATCAAACATGAATTATTGGGATGATTTAAATTTGTGGCAGCGAAATGAAATTATTCTTCTAATCTACATTTAAAGTTTTTGATTATACAGTCTACTACCACTTTCTTCACCAGAAACATTCATAATCATTATCCTATCTACGCGAAATCATTCTGGTCGATATTCAAGTCTTCTGAAGTTGTTTTTCAGTGCTGATTCCCTGCGGAAAAGAGGTGTTCATATCAAGACCATACCTTCAACTTTTTCCCAGTTTTTTTGTAAATGGTAAGGGAAGAATTTCACACTTAAACAGCATTGAGCTTCAGCAAGTTCTATGATAGAAGCTGTTGATACTTTTTCCCTGTCCATACTTGACCCACCTGGTTGGCTGAGTAGCTGGAAAAGGTGCAGGAGAAAGGTTGTGGCACCGAATTAGACTTGTGCGCCAGGGACCTTATCACGGTCACTGGAGGAACTGCTTGTGGTCTTGGCTTCTGCAGTCAACTGCTGTGGCCTCGGCATCTTTCTTGAGGGCCATGGCCATGTCTAAGAAACCTTGCCTCCATAGGCTACATAAAAGAGGATAATCTTCCGAGCTGAGTCGTTTTCTTAAGAGAACTCATTTAGCTCTTATTCATAGCTTCGCGACACAAAATTGCTATGTGACTGGCCACTCAAGGCACTTTACGTGTATTCGCGGGCTTCTTTCACAGAAAAACACTCTTATATAGCACACAATGTGCAACAGAAAGCCGCATCGGGAGGCTCTCATGTTGCTCTACAATTTTCTTATTGGCACTTTTCATCTAATTATTTGAGAAGTTTATTAACTAATTAAGAGTATTTATGTAAATACCTTGAATATTAAAAAATTATGAGTATCTTTAAGCGGTGGCAAAGAACATCACCTTGGTTCTGTCTAGTTACATGGCATTTACTTATTTCTAAATCTTGGTGCATGATACTTGGGACACCCTATAGATCACAAAACAATATTACCGCTTTCACAATCCGGTCGTGCGTGTTATTGGTGACTTTGGCTGCTTAAAAATGATTCTTTCAGCAAGGTGCAGTAGTTCTGATGTTAATCTGTTTTGCAGCAAGGACATGCAATCTAGAAAATCAAGTAAATAGTGAAGTTGTGTTCACTATTCGGATGTGTAACTAAGAAGCTGTAGAAAAAGAAAACAGGACACAAACCTAATAAACAATGCAAAATTTGAAAATCTCAACTGAACCAGAATCTAGTTTTTGAAAATGCAGCAGAAAGCCACGAGGTCATGCGGAGTACACGATTGCTATGTACTCCAAGTGAACTCGTTCTTACCGCAATGCTTGGGCACCACATGAGCCTAACAATCAACAGCTTTCAGCAGATTATAACACCAGAAAATGAATTGGGCTTTGAAGCATCTCGATATGAAATCCTCAACAACGTTTCCTGCCGTTTAACGTGCTGCGCTCATTCTCTATTCTCAAAAGCCGGCTCCCAGAAAGCAAGCTCGCAGCTAGTTTCTCTAAAGGCAACATCAGCTTTAGTCTCAAGGGAGGATTGACCTGCAGATAAAGTGGATAATGCATGGCAAACATCATGAACACTTTTACATGTTAACCATTGGGGTCACTCACGCAGCCATGAAGTTAAGTGATGCAGACCCATGATATATTAAACCTGGTTTCGTAAAGTGTTTCATGCTTCCAAGGCTTCTGCAGTTCTGAAAGCTGTCTTCACTGTACAAATAAGCGACAAGAATAAAAAATATTACTTCAACATGCTAGCAACATGCCTTTATACTGGCTTTACTTTCTGGTTGGTACCGTGGCAACAGCTGACACCTTACTTTTCTTTAACTGCAACAAATACAGGCAAAGTTACATCCCTGTGCGTTGAAACTGTGGCTTTATTTTTCTAAGCGAACTGCCTACATTTTCTATCAAATGATTACAAAAATAATGTTTGCACTATTTTACTGCTGTTTCTAGACGTGCGAAACATGTTCACAGCTGTCTGACCAAATGCAACAATAGAAGGATACACTGGAAAGCTACAGTACCATTTAGGTTAACCTGGCACTAAGATTATACAATTTAGTTAATGCATGCATTAGCCCTGTGTCAAGTAAAAGTTAATGTTCAATTGTTCATGGTGTATTTCTACTTATTCTGAGCAATTAAACTGCACAATGAATGTTGCAAGTTACCACAGTGTTGGTTTTTGATTGCCTATGTGATTTGTTTCGTACTTACACATGCAATAATGCCACTGCTACAAGAAAAATGGGTTAGAAAAAGAAATGCCGTGATAACCTTTCATGTTTGCTGAAGACAGGAGCAATACCGAAAAGCACGTGGTTGAAGCTACATAAATATACGGTTTTTAATCAGCTTAATTGTCCAGCAAGTAATAAAGAGGTACGCTGTACACCTCTGCGTGACAATTCAATATGTCTTCTTTAGACTGCACTGAGGCTGCTGCTTGGTACTGTTCGGCAGTTCGGCTTTGGTTTTCTGCTATACAGAATTGTTTAAGTACTACTAGCTTACTTTGCGATAAAATGGAACTTCGAGCACTGGTCATCAGCACATAAATAATGAGACTGCAAATATAACACAAGAGGAGGACTATGGACCTCTTATAAAAGTACCATATATATTGCAGTTATAACGCGATGTGGGCCACAATGAAACAAAAAACAACGCATTGAAGTTGACGGCGCTTCCATGCCAGCAAGGTTATTGGAGAGGCTGTACTTCAGAAGTGCACGCGACAGCGTCCAACAAGGCAAAGCCATGTTTCCTCGTGTGTTTGAACACAGCTCCAAAGGCGGTAGGGATTCCGGATATCAGCCCAGTTTTCTTGCTGACGGCAATTTGAAGTGCCAGAAACTATAGAGAGGAAACTGCCTTATAGTTTTGTCGCGAACAATAATATAACGTGAAGTGCAATTCCGAGGCCAGAAGCTATCAAAAAAAAATATGGCATTATATACCTGGAAATTGGTAAGCTGCATGACATATTAAACATGATAAATTTTCATGATGCACCAGTGTGCAGGGTTTTATAGACAAAGTCAAGTACACTAAGTGCAAATACCACACTATGATGGTAGGCAATAAAGTAATTTTTCACAATTTAAAGGGCGTTACCTTAACGTTAAAACCAAATTTCGCATTACTCAATCAGAGCCCTCTGAATTTTAGCACGCAAGGGCACCACTTGCTTAACGAATAGCAATGTCATGTCTATGTATACAAGTATCACACATGCGTTTCTACCATTGCACAAAATAAATAAATTTTCCCATCAAGTCTACCTCATGCAAGATTACAACTGAGGAGGAGGAATAAACTTTTATTTTGGAAACAGTTTTCCGGGGTAAGCCCTGGTTCAACTGAAGCATAAATTTTAAAGTCACCCTAACAGGAACACCTCATTTGAATTTCACAGCAAATTGACCTCTGTTTCTCCCAGCCTCCTACAATGCTGAAGCTTGCTGCATGCTTTACAGAGAAATTATAGTGGTATAACTGAACTCTAAAGCTATTCAAGACTGCATCATTGTAGAGCACATATACAAGCGTCCCATTTCATGTGTAACGGCTTAATTGATTTGCTTGCACAACTTGACAGGTGCATATTATTGCTACTTATCCTTGTTCAGCATTTTTGCATGCTTGACCTGAATCGAATGATACCAATATATTAACATATTAACTCAATGAACCTAATTTGGCTTACGTTTAGCGCGTTCGCATTCTGCCACAGCTGCACTCTGTCATGTGTTGCAATAATGAAGGAGTGCTTGTCCACCAGCACTCCGAAATCACTAACAGCGCTCACCTGCACAGCTAAGTAGATGGTCATGATTCAGGTAGCGAAATGCCGAGAAAGAAATCCACTCATTTGGAGAGCAACAATACTGCGATAACATGAAAGAGATAAGCTCATCGCAGGCAGCGGATGTCTTCTCAGCTCCAGCAGGGCAATAGCAACTTGCCTTTCAGTAAAAGAAAATGATTCATTAGTAATGATAATATACCTTGTCGCTGCTGAGTATCAATACATTCTGATTTCCATACATATCTACATTCCGATTCAGCAATACAGTGATTGAGAGTGGGCGTCGGCGGGCAGCAAGTATGCAGATGCGGCTAAAGACATGTTTCTTCTTTATCCAGTTTCTGGCTTTCACCTGGACTTGGCCCGTTGCATTGACGGATCAACCTGCTATCGTGGTGCACCAGATGAATACTATCGCCCGCAACGTGCTGCTGGCGGCGGCAGATGATTATCCAATTCTTGTTTCCAAGTTCCGCCTGGAAACAGCACCAGTGCTCCCTCTGGGCTGGTCAACCACTTCACTGAGGACATCGCCGGACGTGCTGTACTCATGGGACCGGGCATCGTACGCACCTTTCAGTGGGCGTTGGTGGGCAGCAAGTATGCAGACGCGGCTAAAGGCTTGTTTCTTCTTTATCCAGGTTGGTACTTCTTATTCCTTGCATTCTAAACGCTCGAGTAATCGCTGCTTGCTGCTCGTCCCACGCCCACATGTTTTGGTACTTTTGGTTGCGGATTGCTTTCAAGTGTTGAAAATGTTGCTACTGTCCGGTGATGTGGAGCAAAACCCTGGTCTCGATAAAGTTGACAAGGGCAATGCTGATGCACTGGCTGCCATAAATGCTCTCGCGAGTACGATGGAGGCACGACACGCTGAGGTGATGCTTTCAGTTGACGAGGTAAAAGCTAGTCAAAAACTGTTGGAAGAAGGAGTGTCTGATATCACCACGAGATTAACAACTGTTGAAGGGAAAGTAAGCGCTTTCCAAGGCACTCACAATGTCGATGCGACCGAAGTTCACCGCGTTGCTGCTAATATAGTGCGAAGTGAAAACACTGCACTGCAAGCACGCCTTGACGAATTTGAGGACCGTTTCCACCGTGAAAACTTAATTATGTGTGGTTTGAAAGACAATCCTTCAGAAAGCTGGGCCCACACTGAAGAAGCCGTACGAGCCATTCTTGCAGATCATCTATCTTTCTATCTATCTTGAATTCCTATGTACCGATTACTGCAGATGCAATTTCACGAGCGCATAGACTTGGCTCCATACCCGCCGTCGTTGCTCAGTGGCTATGGTGTTGGGCTGCTGAGCACGAGGTCGCGGGATCGAATCCCGGCCGCGGCGGCCGCATTTCGATGGGGGCGAAATGCGAAAACACCCGTGTATTTAGATTTAAGTGCACGTTAAAGAACCCCAGGTGGTCAAAATTTCCGGAGTCCCCCACTACGGCGTGCCTCATAATCAGAAAGTGGTTTTGGCACGTAAAACCCCATAATATAATTTTTTTTAGACTTGGCTCCTTTGTTACTGGCAGGAATCGTCCTATAGTTGTGAAGTTTGCTTCGTTTAAAACAAGAGAGAATGTTTTAGCACACAGTTCTAAACTTAGAAATATGGGAGGCGCTCTACAAGAGGACTTCTGTAAAACAACGAAGCAGATACGTAAAAAGCTGATAGATTTCGCCAAAGCTACCACACAGCCCTACAACCTAAGATATATTCGATAATATATTAATAAAATATGCTACGTCTACTGCAAAAAAACTGATAACGTCTGTGGAATAGATTCCCCAAGCGCATTTGCATCTGGTATCCACGTATCTTCTTCAGATCCGCAACACCTTGCTGGTTTTCATCCGGTACATGCGTCCGATAATGCTTCAACTTCCAATGTGTCACACCCTCATAGTGCTCCGACTTAGGAATCACCGGCCGTTCAGACGAAGCATATCGGCGACTATTCATTCCTTCTTGCGAACACCAGAAGTATATTAAAGAAGCGTGATACCTTGTCATGTTTAATGAACACGAGCGTAGCCGATATCGTTGTTTTAACAAAGACTTGGTTGTCAAGTAAAGTCATGAATTGTGAACTCTTTTCTTGTGAAAAGAAATATACAGTGTACAGACACGACCGAAGGGACCGATCAGGGGGCGGTGTTTGGTTGCCCTTTCTGAAGACATAAATTCTTACGTCGTCCCGATCCAATCAGAGCTTGAATTCCTATGTACATGCGTTACCTTAAACCATCAAGACGTCATTGTTTGTGCATGTTATCGGCCTCCGCTTTCTGCCACCACGTTCTGTGATAAACTCCATGATAGTCTGAACAAAGTTGTGTCTCGATACCCGAAAGCGCCAATATTTCTTATGGGTGACTTCAATTTTCCAGGTATCCAGTGGACCAATTCTAACCCCATTGTAACTACTAATTCATCCGAGTGTACAGCTTTCATTGACCTCTGCTCTATATTTAATCTTTCCCAGCTTGTACAAGAACCAACTCGCGTTACCCCTTCGTGTGCAAATGTACTCGACCTTCTACTCACCAACTATCCCGATTCGGTCTCTTCCCTAACGCTACTACCATGTCTAAGTGAGCACCTTACAATCCATTTTACTACGCCATCGCGCTCGCGCCACACATCGAAACATTCGAAAATAATCCGCGAATACGGGAGAGCAGATTTTCAAGCCATTAATACTGCTTTGGAAAAATTCATTCACGAGTTCTTGGCACAGTTCTGGGAACGCACAGTGCAAGAGAACTGGCAGTTATTTCAAATGCAAGTCAACGCACTCATCGATAAATATATTCCGCTATGAAGAATGTCTAGCAAGAGGCGTTCGCCGTGGTTCAACTTATCGTTAAAACGCTTACTAAACAGGAAAAAACGCATGTTCCGCCGCTGCAAGAAAGTTATGACTGACAGATCAAGGTTGGCTTATCAATCTACCGCTGCGGAATATAAACGTGCTGTCATCGGTGCTAAACACAATTATTTTCATTCAACCCTTCCCTTTTTACTTACTTGAAATCCACGCAAGTTTTGGAATGTTATCGGCATGCGCGAATCCGAAGAAGTTCGCTTGAAGAACGATTGAGGATTCTTTGTATCAAATAAACAGTGCTGTATCTTACTCAATGACACATTTTCATCATCTTTTTCACATGTTGCACCGATAACCGTTCCTATTATTTCTGCACCTGACTTCTTTCAAATGGACCCTATCCTTATCGATTGGGTAGGCATTTGTAAACTCATTCAAGTTGCTAAACTCTCATCGTCAGCTTGCACTGATGGTATTAACTACAAGTTTCTCAAAACACCCTGACTTATTCATCCATTATACTCTCGTATGTCTTTTCTCAGTCATTGCAGAGCGCCACGTTGCCGGACGACTGAAAAGTGGGAAAGGTGGTTCCGGTGCTTAAATCTGGTGATGTTCATAGCCCCCACAACTACACGCCTATCTTATTAACATCAATCCCATGCAAACTTCTTGAACATATAATATATTCTAACCTAATGTCGCATCTAGAATCGAACTGTTTCTTCACACCTAATCAGCATGGTTTTCGCAAACACCACTCCTGTGAAACTCAACTGGTCGCGTTTACTAATGCCTTGTTTTCCATTTTGGACTGTTCATCACTTGTGGATTGCATTTTTTTAGATTTCCCGAAAGCATTTGATACTGTGTCACATAAACTACTACTTCTCAAGCTTAGTAAACTAAACCTTGATACTAATCTGATGAAGTGGATCGAGTGTTTTTAGCAGGGCCGTACCCAGTACGTTTCAACCAATGACTGTGACTTACCTGCATGCCCCGTAACATCCGGAGTTCCCCAAGGCTCCGTACTAGGTCCTCTGCTTTTTCGAATTTATATTAACGACCTTCCTGATTTCATTGACTCACAAATTAGACTCTATGCTGATGATTGCGTAATATATAGACAAATATCTAAACCATTTGATGCAGCCATTCTTCAATCTGATCTGGATAACATCTCCACTTGGTGTGACACCTGGTCTATGAAACTAAATATTGGTAAGTGCAAAGCAATGAGAATAACGCGCACGCCTAACCAGTCTTCATGCACCTACTTCCTTAATAACTCTTCTTTAACTTCAGTCTCTGATTATAAGTATCTTGGCGTATACATTACTGTCAACCTATCATGGAAAAAGCACGTTGAACATATCACTAATAATGCTAACCGCACACTTGGTTTCCTTCGCATAATTTTTCCCTGGCTCCTGTGTCCCTAAAACTACTTCTATATAATACTCTTGTGCGCCCGAAACTAGAAGGTGCTTCTTCCGTTTGGGATCCTCACACCAAATCACTCATACAAGCCCTCGAATCCATCCAAAATCGTTCTGTTCGTTTTATACTCTCTAACTATTCTCGTTCAGCCAGTGTAACGCTAATGAAGAAAACATTAGATCTTTCTGACCTTTCCTCACGCTGTCGTATTTCTCGATTATGCCTTTTTCACAAAATATATTTCACCTCTGACACTCTTAAGCAGTCCCTCTTTACTACTCCTACTTACTTTTCATCCCGCATGGACCACCGGTTCAAAGTTCGCGTGCCAAGCTGCAGGACTAATCTTGATTTTGATCTGTTTGTTCCGAAGACAAGTGCGGACGGGAACCACCTTCCTGCCTCCGTCGTGTCCATCGCAGTACACGAAGTCTTCAAGTCTGCTGTATACGATCACGTTCATTAACCTTCCTACTAAAATGTATTCGTGTATAGCCATTTGAATTTTTGTACACCCACTCCTCTCTGTAACGCCGAACGTCCCTGAGAGTAAATAAATGAAATGAAATGAAACTGAATCATTCGTAAAATAAACGTCTATGATGATTGCATCCGCTTCTTTTGTATGTCCAAAATTTTGCAAATGATACATTTACACCTTGCTTACTGCCACGAACGCGTTGATTGCCCAGGCATCATTCGAAGCAAAACGCCTTGCTGCACCGCAAGCAGTTACACGAACGAAAAACACAGCAGAACAGCCAGAGCGAATAACTTTTTTTTGTCACTACAATGAAAACGGGCCTGCAAGCCAGAAAGTAACGATAACACGAAATAAGTCACTGCTGTTATCTCGAACGTTTACTTCCTTATTCTAACAGAAGTTCTTGCCGTCGCGGATACACTCTGCTCTCATGGTTATATCGCGCTCAGTTTTACAAAGACGATATTAAGAAAACTGAGCGCAATATAACCATGAACGTTCACCAACTAGCCCCCTTCATTGCTTTACTCTGCTCTCAAGCCGGTACAAGCGTCAATACAAGTGCGCAATTGAATGCAGTTTGATCCTACGCTTTTTAAGCAAGTGAGTAATAAGTAATAAGTAATAATAATAAGCAAGTGAGTGAGAAATGTTCCATGGAATATTGCGATCTTGATCGCTTGACCGCGCTACCATTGCAATCGATCAAAAATCTAGTGACTGGTGGCCCCAAATTTTTATTTCAGTCATCAATATTGTTGTAAAAATTGTTGAAAACAAAAAAAATTCTCAAAACGCAGCTATGGAGCAACTCAGAAATGAAAAACGATATCACAATTCTGTCAATTCTATCTAATAGCGCACCTAAAGCGGAAAATTTTATATAGTATACATGACTCTCAAATAAACTCCTAAAATGCAAGTAGGACTTTTGCAGTACCCTTGCAAACATGTAAGAAACTCACGTGAGATGTTAATGAATTAAATTTGTCCGCTTTGGATGATCTAACTGATGCATTTTAAAGACCTACATCTGGTTTTTAGTGCAGAGCTACGAATTTAGAAACTTCCTGCTTTCATTTATTTCGAACTTACCAATTTCTTAAAGTTTCTCCTTAAAAATTCACGCTCTATATTAATATTTCTCTTCCAACAGTCACTGGAATTTAACATTCTCATTTGACTGCAACAAATTAACAACCTTTTACAAGTATTTGAATAGGTGTCACCTCAGTTGAGCCCGAGCTAAAGCTTCCTGTTAAGTGCACGCAAAGAGCATAAATGTGCTTAAAACACAGACCTGATGGTACAATGGATGTCACTTTCCCGCAGCAGTGAGGGTGCACTGCTTGTTGTCATCTTGACCTGTGAGACCTCAGCGGCAAAAAAAGCTCTCACCAGGTTAGGCAAACAGCGAACCACACACAACACAAAACAAAACAAAAGCGATGGAAAAAATATTTTCCGAACTCGTATGAAACCTGCGTACTCAGCACAGCAAAGAAACACTTTACCGCAGCACTAACAAAACAGCAAATTCACGATTGTTTACTTATTGTAGTTATGAACCACTGAGCGCAAACTGCAGGTTTCTGCCGCATCATTCGTGCTGAATTCGGCGTTTCTTAAACCAGTTCTTCTCTACTGTACGCGTATTCTACTCCAGCCTGTTATCCCTTCTAAACGTCTATTTCTTTAGAAAAACGAGCCTTCAGACAGAAAAGCTTCAGCTTCAGACAGGCTGGCCTTGATTGCCATAGAAGTCGGTAAATGGCGTAAATCTTCCATCACCTTTGCGCAGAAACACACATGTATAGCATGCACTACTTCACCTAGGGGAAGCATGATAAATGCATAAATGTGTACAAACACGTACGAAAATACGTATGCAGAACCACGACGCTTCATATGACGCCGTAACTAGCGCTGCCAATTTTCAAACCTGCATAGCGGTGTGATTGAAGTAGTCACCCGAAAAAGACTCAGTAAATGCTTGCTTAACAGTGACAAAGCAAACGGCAGACAAGAGTCACTCGTGACTGTTTACGAACAAAAGAACTGAATGAGACTTCAAGAGTGGTCAGCGGAGCGAACTGTTTACAGACGACTAGCGCTTCTGAGCTATGGCTGGCTAAAATTTGTTTGTGTTTTTAAGTGCCATTGGGATTATCAGATACGCTAGGCGACTTCGCGCCACCATGCTGTCCGGGTTTCGCCGGTGCGGGCACAGCCTGTTTAAGGCTCCCGAGATCAGCGCGCTTGGCTTCAAAGAAAGAAGGAAAAAAAGAAGCCACGGGTAGGTACAGTCATGCTATCTCCACGAAATCGTTCCACTAGATTAAATCGTCTGTGCAGTGAATCCAGAGCGGCCTTCTACCTTCTGCAACTTCCATGTCCATTGTCCGCACACACTCGCGCTGCTGCTGCGCAGATATTTGCGTACAGTGGTCCGCGCGGAGCAGTACCTCCCCCGGTCTCGTCCCGTACATTCGACGCACGACATCTGCAGAACCGCTGGCAGCCTGCCTCGCAGGGCTCTCTTCTGTGCAGGAGCCGTTCCTTCGCGTGCTGCCTCTCGCCAACACATCGCCATCGTGTATTGTTAAGACATCCTTCGAGTAGCCTCGGCGTGACGCTAAACCATGCTGGAGCTTTTAATGCTTTGCCCTTCAGGAGAAACTCCCTCTGCTTTTTCTTGTTAATGCGCGGCATTTTTTACCAGCTCAACCCAGATTTCAGCACCGACACATCTCGCCGCATTCCTGAACCGAGTCCGAAAATTGCGCAGTCCCACAATATGAGCCCACCGCGAAGGTACTGCTGCCTAGAAATGTGGGAAATTCTCGTAAGTACGTATCACCGGATATGCACCACTGGCCAGGCGCGGCACTTCAATGAACCAAACACATGGCAACGTTCGTCACTGGTTATCACAACAAGCATCTACGTTTTATTTGAGTACACGTCAATTGGAGCTAACGCTGGCGAACTTTTTCCACATCTCAATGGGCGCGAAGAGAGAAAGTTCTCCAACTAAAATACAGGGTGCTTTAAAAGACAACAAACAAAAAACAAGCTTTATTTTTCAGCAGCTCAGTAGTTTATCCTGGTGGTGTTCCAGAGCAGGCATGGTTTGGCTTTGTACATCGCGGCTCCTTGTTCGCACTTGAATGATGAGTGGAAGTAATGGCTGTTCTTGGCGGCGAGGTCAATCCTGCAAATAAAAAGAGAGGTGCCCAAGAAAAGTTTAAGATTGCTGCTAGTGTTTAGATGCTTTTTGAAATAATCAGAATAAAACGTTGCTTTAAATGCTGTAACAATACGCGCTACAGTCCATATAGTCAGTTTATGCAGTGTCCCACATAAGGGCGGCCCTCAAACACGTCCCTAGCATCATCGCCATCATCAGCGACAGCTTACTATTTTCACTACCAATGCAGAATGAAGGCTGTCCCAACGATCAGCAATTATACCTGACCTGCACTAGGTGAGTGAACTGCAACCGAGTGCGAACTGCAACTGGAAATGTTCTCAGTTGATCTCACCACCTAATTTTATACCCATAGCACCCATCTACAGCAATATATGTACATTGGTTGTCTACTGTGCGCATTACGTGGCTGCCCCACTGCATTTTTTTTCTTATAAAGCCAACCGGAATATGGGCCACGCCCGGTTACTGTCTGATCCACACCGCTCTCCTTCTGCCGCTAAACATTACGCCTAATGCTTTTTGTTCCATGGAAATGGACGTTACACCTGACGCTGCGTGTATAGAATATTGTAACCTCTACCAGCTAAAATCATGGAAATGAGTACAGCGTGCCAACTCCCTTCCTTCATCCCCATTTACGTCCCCAAGATACCATTTTAACGCGTCGTCGTGTACACTTCTGGCCCCGATTCAGGGTTGAGTTCCTTGTCATCACGCCAGCTTACGTTACAGACGCCGCAGGCTTCTTGCATCACGGTGTGGCATATTTTGCCATGGCGTGGCCCTGCAACTGCCCACGTACCATAACCGATGCTTCCTGATGCAAGCTGTAAAACTTTGAATATAAATTCTGGCGTTTTACCTGAAAAAACTGACATCTAATACGAGGCACGCCACTGTGCGAGGAAGTGTGGATCAATTTCGTTACAATGGAGTTCTCTAACGTGCGCGCAATTCTAAGCACACAATTGTTTTTGCAACTCGATCTCATCCAAACGCGGCGACCAAAGTCAGGTTCGAACCCGTCATTTCAAGCTCAGCAATGCAACGCCATAATCACTAATGGCGGTTTTCACTGGTCGATTTGAAGCGGCCGCCGAAATGCTCGAGAGAGCGCTCAGGTTTCACTAATCCGAATCGGCCAGCGGAGAGCAAGAACGCTCCGCTGGGGATCACACGGGAAGTCTGCGTACACGTCGCACAAACTGGTTCCTGACACCATGCCCGAATTCCCCTCTCTACGCTTCCACGGCAACCAAATTCGCTGTTCCCCGTGGGTAATTTGACCGCGGCAGTCGCAGAGTCCGTCATTTCTATGTCGCGCCCGCAAGGATTGGGCATGGACAACGTGCATAGAAGGCTTTGTACAGCACCTGCGTCACCTCGTAATCGCTGTCGTCCGAGCTCTCATCGCCAAACGCGAGTTCTGCAGCAGCACCGAACGCAGTCATGTTGCAAAGCAACACAATGTTGTGCGTACCAACCGGGTACCGATTTCGCTTGAAGACGGATGTGGCGCCAGCTATTTCCGCCCGAATCCGCGCCTCGGGGGCGGAGCGAGTTGATCCGAAACGACCAGTGGAACGCGCGAACCCGCTCCAGATAGACCAGTAAAATTTGGATTCCTTGCGGCAGAGCAAAAAATTCTGCTCCGAATCGACCAGTTAAAAGCGCCATAAGCTACCGCGGCTGGTCACAAGTCGGGTCCTTTCTTGCTTTTGTTTGGCTTTCTAACAGTTCGCAGCCGAAGCTGGTCAACATAGGACGCAATGCGCTGCCCAGTAAATATTTTCTTCTATTTAAGTAAACGTTACGCCCGAGATTCCTTTAGGCCTCATGTTAACAATGTCACGAAAGTGTTACCAGTATCGATTGCGAAAACTGTCATTTAGAAAGATAAAAAATTTTAAGTACATATGCTCCTAAAACCTAACATACTCGAAGCGTACACTCATTCACTCAAGTAGTAGCGCTTTGGGTGACATCGGACATGAAGATTATAGAAATGGCACCAATCTCTCAACAACCCACGCAGTGACTTTGAGGGGCACCGTCATAAGTTTTCAAGACAAAATGCAGCTTCACCTACAAAATTTAACTCCCGTCTACGCAGCTGTGTCCTATAGCGTATCTCGTGCTGCAGCCTTTTGGGAAACGATGTGCTTCTATATAGTTTTCGACCCCCGAGAGTACAATAGTGGCCGCACAGGCACAGCGAGATAAAAGCTACTGCCAAGCGCACTGTATCGCAATACAGCAAGCCAAAACATTACTTTTGCGTCTTCATTTCTAATCAGCATTGCAAGTTCACTTCACTTTATTACCTTAAAGGCCCCCAGTATTGGGGGTATTACATAAGGGCTGGGTAGCTAAGAAAATAAATTGAATACACATAGAAAATATGCTTAGGTACAAGTTTGCTCGCTCGTAAATATGTTAATTATGCAGTTCAATAACGTGGATTGGCAGGTGATTGCAGTGATGTCGTGTGGAAGACCGTTAGCACTGCAGTCAACACCGAAGTTAGCACTGCCATCAATACAGCACTGCGGTCGCTCCTTCGTTAAAGGGTACACGAGTGGTTACAAACAAGAGGCGTCGCACGAGCATGCCAGAGAAAAGTGTCTGTTGCTCACAATACCTTTAAGCACAGTAAGATGCTATATTGAAGGTCGCAAAACCCCGTCCCCGTAAAACTGTACAACATGGCTATCGTAATATGAGTGCTAGGGTAAAAAAGCACAAACACGCTTTCAATAAAGATGTGTCATTCTTCCAGTCTGACGCGTGCTGGGACACATTGACATATCTTACAAAATGTGCCACAATATACAACCTTTAACATGTATGTGTGTTCAGTTACATGATAGCCATGTCTCCAACCTCACAGGCGCCGCGACGAATCACTAAGTGACTGCAAACGAAATCGAATAAAAGTACCGCCGAAAATCGGCTCGCAAGTTTCAATTGTGTAAACTATATCTTATGCCTTCCAATGGAAATGTGCACAAATGTCTGACACAGGGAATGGTCTGACTTCGATTTAATTAATTCAAGTTATCCTTCACGTAGTGGCAATCGAACGTTCAGCACATGTGCGGCTGTCACAACAAAAGTAATGACCAAATGATTTTTAAGAAAGCTGATGAAAAGCAACGATTCAGAAAAAAACAACGATTCACAACAGTGTCTAGACTGCTCGCCCACTGTTGTATTCATTGTGTACATTGTGCAAGATTGGAAATAACAAATGATTGCGAAAATTATAGCTAGCCTGTGCTAATAAAAACCACCCAAATTTATTGAAACTACATCACGCATCCATATACATATAACGACGCCCTCATGCAAACATCCTAAGACTGAGTAAGCAGTTCAACATGAATGGACGTAACAAAACCGCAGGTAAGATAAAAAAAAGGAAAGGGAATTGCAGGACAAAGAAGTCATCGACCCAAACGCTCAGCTGTTTGGTTCACGTCTTAGTATATTGAATTACATTTTGCAATCGTTATGATGATGACGGATTGGCATCCCCTTCGTGACAGTGATGAATAATCACCTAGCCTGTTCGAGTTGCTTGCATACATGCTTCAGGTAAGGTATACATGCTTTTCACTGCGGCATTTTTCTATACCTAAAAAGCTTCTCCATTTACATTGTATCGCTACCTATGTCTGTAATGGATCCGGTCTTATCAATTTCTTACGTGCTTTCTTTTTCGAGCAATACTCCAAACGTTTCTTGTTTATCTCGGCTGCTCACCCGTTGATGCTTCAGGCCACGTTAAGTCCAAGCCCTTCTGGAAGGTGCACGTTGACTACGGGCCTCGCTGGATCAATCCCGTCGCATTTCAGTAGGATGTGCTGAGTTTTTTCAGGATTTTCGGCAGAACATGCACATTTTTCATCTAGTAGCAAATATTTGCTCCGGTATGTTTGTCCTTAGGCAATCGGCTCGAGCCTCAAATAGCAAGGCACTGCCATACGTGTTATGGTACAGATTGTTCCTTCTAATTTCTTTCTTCTTGTTCTTGTAAATCTCCATGGTCCTTTTTGTTTCTATTCTTTGCATCCAAGTGGCTATCTCCGTTTCTATCACCTTCTTTATTATGTCTCCCTCTTGTTTATTTACACTTTCGGTTACCTTGTACATGGTTGCCAACTTTCTTGACCTCTTGCTTCATTCTGTGTCCACGCTTTTCAGGTATAGATGCTTGTACCCTTTAGCCGCCCTATTTTTATCCAAGCTCTTGAGTCTTTCTTTAAAACTAATTTTGCCCAGCGCTTCTCTGACTTCAAACGTGGTCCAGCCCATGTTAGCTTGCACTGCCTCATTTGTGGTTTTACCGTGGGCTCCGAAAGACTACCGGCCTACCGACCCTTGGTTAACTTCCGGCCCCAACAAGATATCCAATTCTATGCACAGAATGATATTTACCAGCGTTATCGCTGGCACCACTACTCCTTTCGAGACTGCACGTTCCACCTCATATTATTGAGGCCCCATAGTGATGAATGCTTAATTACAATGCGTCTCGAAGCGACATATCTTGCGGCACATAAAAAAGGAATTGATACTGAATGTTATCTTGAGCTCGAAAAACAAGTGGCATTTCCTATGGCAAATAAATGGTAATCATTTTGATATTTCCTCACCTGTACACTCACATTGACCTTGCTCAATATAAAGAAATAGTTTTCTAAGAAAACCATACAAAAATTGAAGCTTTGTCACCTGTGGAACATATCCGGTAAATTAGTGCAACCTCTTTTCTATGCCGGCACTTTAAACGCATTTAGTCCCGACCCAACAAGCCCTTTAGTTTTTTTCAGCTGTTAATAGCGTCGCTTCTCTCCAAAATCAACGAAAAAAGATGGCAGACAGTCGCTGGATCCCCAAAGGAATAAAAACTTGGATTGCTCTAAACTTGGATTGCTCAATCGATTCGATTGCTTTTTATTCCCAAAGGAATAAAAACTTGGATTGCTCGAAGGACTTCACAGTAACAAATGACCCTTCTACCCAACCCCATATTTATTTATTTAGATATTGATGTACTTATTTATTTATGTATTTATTTATTTATTTATTATTTATTTATTTATTAGCACAACTATTTAATACGCTGATTTATCATGCATGCGGTACGTGTTAACGTCTTACAGCTTGACTTCATTTGTACTGCAGAAAAAATTTTCATTTCTTCTGGTAACTCTTGTATACGAGGCTAGGTCATGTACAATTAGTTTCACTGCTTTTTCTAAGTCTGTATGAAATTTATAGACTCTTAACGAAAAACAGCAATTTTTCAGCGTAAAGTTCACACACACAAAAAAAATTGAATGAAAAGCGCTATGGGTTATTTTAATGGGTTGTGAATAAGTGGCTAACGGTAGCGCTTGTCCTTGTCTTTTGTTCCTGTGTGCGTTGCGGTGCTATTCTTTTGCGCTTACTTTACGGATCAGGAATGAATGAACAAGGCAAACGATTAATTGCTCTGGAATGAATGCAGCCTCGGGAGTGTCCGGAGCATTCACCGTCGTTCGAAACTCGTTGAAAAATATTGTGCTTTGGCCTAGATGGGAAACACCGGAATGTTTTCTTTGGATGCATATATGCGAGGCGTAAAAATCACGCATCTTCTCACTCAAGTGTCCCGGTTACACTAATGCTCAACGGCCTTCGAGTTTCGCCCAAGTGACATGCAGCACCTTCTGTGTGATTGCTGGCGCGACTTCCCTAAATATATATATATATATATATATATATATATATATATATATATATATATATATATATTTGAAGCCAGCACTACGCTTGCAGCGCCACTGGTGCTGCGAGACATTCTCGGCCCGCCGGACAGCAGCAACACGTGCTATGAAATCACAAGTATTGCCGAAAGATCTCGAACAGCTGTATTGTGTATATGTGCCTCTGCGAGCAATGTTCTATGTGCGTTTATGTTGTCGCTGTGTGCAGCATAATTATCACTCAACACCTGAAGTAGCTGATCTCCAGCGTATCGTTGATGTTTACATATATACACAAAAGAATTTCAGGAAGCCTATCGGAGTGAAATGGTTCATGCGAGAGGGTATCGAACATCGAATGCAGCCATTTCCTATTTGCGTTTCTAATCGCATTTACAGCGGTTGTCTCGAAGATGCTTTATTATCGCCGCTCATCACTCACATTTTTGGTGTGTCAACCAAACCGAATGCCAAAGCTCGAACGTGTTACTTCAGTCAGAAAACAATCTAAGGGGTTTCATCACTAAGTGATCGGTTTCGTGTGCCCACCAAAGCGAATGTCAAAACTCGAACCTGTTACTTCAGTCAGAAAACAAACTAAGGGGTTTGATGAGTGACTAAGCAGAAACTGCATTTTTCCTATTCCCCGTGATTTTGTTGTTCACAATGCCACAATATGAACAACGAAGCCGCATGAGTTCCGTGACGTCAGTTTTTTCTCCGTTGGTGAAAGTGAAAGTTTATTTTCTTTTCAACGAAAAGATTGCGCCAAGACAAAAGGCAAGAGCCTGACGAGGTCCCGGTCACCCGTAAAACAGCTGGCATTGTGCACGAGCACTTCACAACAAATTCACAATGAATTTCTCAAGCATTGTAAAAGCATGAAGCAGTAAGTGAACATGCACAAAATTTGTACAACAAAAGAATAAATTGAATACACAACTTATCGTATGAGCGGTATAAAATTACATATTTCTTTTACAAACAGAAATATCAGTCCTAAAACACAGAAACAATATCACACAGCTTACAACATGTGCAGTTACAACATATGCACAACATGTAACTAACTAAAACTATTTATGAATTTTTGTTTTTGAAATGCTACCTAATCGAACAAGTTTTCGTCTATAGGTGACTATACAACGGTTCACAGCATTTGCCTTTCTTGAAAGTTGCGACCTTTTGGAGGTATTAACTCCATAACCGAAATCAGTGCTGCGTTTGGGCCTCACAATATGCACGTAAAAATGATACTTACAATTCTTTGCCCATATCAGTGCCGCAGTGCAACTGTAACAGGAAAACCCATGTGAAGGTTTAGAAGCAATCGTGAAGGAGTATGCTTATCTAGAACAATTATTCAGGTGGGAGCAAGATCACCTGAATCAAGCCTACAAGGCGAGCAAAAATGAACTATGCGCGTACGGCACACATATTCGTGTCCTCATGGGCGGCCAACTTTTGAAAACTATGCGTAAAATCACCGCATTCCACACATACTACCTTAGGGTGGTGAAACTTCGCTAAATATAAAGAAGCTTGCGATAGAGCTAAGGGCAGCGCAGCGAGCGTTAGATAACAGGCGTAGCATTGCCAGGTAGGAGCACGACAGTGTAGATTAGAGAGTGAACTCGGGTGGCTGATAATGTCATTTAGACTAAACGCAAGTGTTGTACGAGGCATGCAATGCCCAGAAGATAACCCGCGGCATGTGTTACTAAAATCATCAGCAAAGCAAGTTTAACGCGTTCGACTATTGCAGCTGACTAGGAGATGGGATGAGATCGAGGAAATTGAGGGAATATTACAAAATCATTTGACGCAAGCCAAGATCATTATAGATTGCTGGAGTGAGCGTGGCTCTCCCGTTACGAACTACTACGTGACAGAAAGAGAAAGGATAAGAACGAAGTACCATGAACCATGCAGAAACAAAAACAGAAACAACTATAACCATGCATAAAACAAGCTGGCTACTAAAACCGATCGCGGCTTGTCCCATCAGATCGACTTTCTTCACCTACTCTTGGTTCTCCACACCAGTAAGATGATCACAAGAACAATAGCTGCTGCGATGATGACTGATAACGATGATGAAAAATAGAAAGAAAACAGGGGCGTTACAAATCGCTGCATAGCACTTGACACTACCGCCGCCATAGAGGTGATAAATACGAGGATGAAAGTGGTGGTAGTGTTGTGGTGGCGAAGATTGATGATTATCATGAAGACATGGTCGGTTATGAATTGAGAGCGCGATTTTGCACTGCTGTGCATAATGGCGGTGAGGGCGGTGATGATTGATAGTGATAATTATGAAGACAGGATTGTATTTCAGTATAGAATTTGGTACTACCGCTGGTAAAACAATTACGAGGACGATTCCCAAAAAGTTAAAGGCAATACCAAAAGTGGAAGCCCGTTTCGCGAAAATCCCATCATCCCTAGCCCTTATTATTGCGATTACCATTTTAGGGCACTTGATGCACTTTCAGGGGTTCCGTCTGCCTGTGTCTGACTGCTTTTTCGCCAACTAGGGTCACTAAGAGTGGGTAGTCTGTGGGTCTAATGTGTAGCCCATCGGGCAGCTGTGTTGAAGGAACAGGGTGGCGCCAACTTCGCGCAGTCGGTATCTGCCGCTGTTTAACCAACCGCCATGATGCTATATAGAAGCACTGGTTGAGTACCACTTGGTCTGTGCCACTTTGCAGTGGACGTGACAGCAACTGGTGATAGAGTCACTGGCCACGCGCCACTAGGTATGTGTCGCTCTTCACTGAATCTCTTTGGCACCAACCAGGCATGAATAGCAACTAGCTACGTATGTGCCACGTTTTTATGACAAAAATATCCGTTAGTATTTCTCCTGTGCTCGGCGGAATCAAACCGGTGCCACGCGCCGACTTTGAGGCAGCGCCGCTACATGGCGCAACTTGTGCAGTCGGGAACGCGAGGGAAAAACCCGGTTGCGTGCAACTCTCTGCGATGGCAATACGGCGTGTCGCTACATTGCATCAATGCTGGCTAATCGCAATAACTTCAACATTATATCTGAGATAGGCTCTGCAAGATTCCTAGACAACACTAAGTAGCATATCTCAAATGCAGAAAAATAGATACTGTAAACGATTGCGACGCAAAATTTACCCGAATAAATTAGAAGGCGCTGGCGCCTGCGACCTTGCTGGGCCACAGGTCCAATGTCCTCTTGTGTTTCAAAGTGACGAAATGAACTTACACACCGCGCATTCCACAAAATGACCAAAACAACAGCTCCTATTTCACTCTGAAACCTAACACTTCGTCATACAGCGATTTGATTTTTTTCAGCGCTTCGACGGTCCACCCGGCGTTTTTCTTCAGTTCGAGCAAGAGTACACGACGACTGATACATCGCAGTGTGAATAAAATGACATCCAGTTCTACGAAATATTGCGCCCTCAAAAAGCAGGTGTGCGCCATGGACTCACCAAGGCCCAGTTGTAGAAAAAGAGCTGCGTGGAGCTCAGGTCACTGAGCCAGTCTATACGGAACTCAGGACGTGGGAATGCCTTTTCGAGGACCATGCGCTTGTAGTACTACAAAGCCAGAGAAAAAGAAAGAAAGAACGAAAATATAAGTTTTCCAAAACACGGTGGTCACAAGGTGTTTTTGCTTCCAATCATTCGCGATCCGATCATTCACAGCACATGCACCCCACAAAAGCACAGCCCTCAAGGTCTTTGTTACTTAGAGGCTTCTTTTACTTAGTCGTAGGGACGTGGATTAAGATACTGCCTATCAAGAAGGGTACGTCGCGTCGACACCGCCGCCTTGGCTACTTGGGCACTTTTCTTTCTTTAACCTTTCTTACATTGTAGTGTTGTGATCTGCTTAGACGGCTACTGCATGGGTGAAATAGCATTATCCAGTTCACATTCTTCCCATACCAGCGAGTCTTAGTGATAACATCGGCCGAGTGCAGCTCGGATGATGATGATTTGAACACAATGTAGGCTGATGATTACTTTAGGAGAGGGTGTAGATCTACACAAAGATAATGTATACTGACCAGATTCTACTCGTTCTCCACTATGCACCGTCTGTACACTACGCTGCGCATCTGCTGTCTTGAATGCCCGAAAACATTTGAACTCCACCATCTCTCGTAATAATTTATTCAAACAGTGTAAAAAAGATGTATAAAATTCGTATAAGCAGCCTGTGCGCCTTTACCCTCCAACTTCTTGCCAAATATTAATAATAATGACAATAGCTCATTTGTAAGCCCATGCTTGCTCACTGCGGCGGCTAACCTGCATACGCCTAAGGCATATTTGTTAGGCTGGACAGCCTTCAGAGAGAAAGTTCATGCGCAAAATCAAATACAGCACCAGCATTAAGTAATGAGTCACACAATCACAAGCTAAGAACAAATTACGAAGCTGTAATAAAACAATTCTACTGGCAAAGTTAACGCAATTCGCAACATAGGTGCGCACTAGTGTACTGAAATCTAAGACTTAGGAATCGGAACAACACTATTTACTACATCTAACAAATATGCTATGTTTCTAGCACACAATTACCTCGCCTGAGCAAGATAGGCAGTGTTTTGTATCATTACTTCCCATTTGGTCAAACAAACGAGGACAAATTACGGCGCGTGCTTTTACTACACAAGCAATAGCAATACACGGAATACACGAGACAGCAATACACGGAAAGCAACATGTTCTATATGTCGCCCCCACAGCATTTTCGCATACAGCACTTTGATGGACTACATAATAACAATATCGTACATGACATCAAAGATAAAAAGTCATAGAGCACGTCAGAATTGATCCTGCGTGCTACCTTTATGACATTGTGCACCGCAAGCAACACAGCGTTCAATATGCTGTGCACTAATAAATGAGTTTATCTCTCACTAAGATTGTATGGCGTTAGTACTCGCATTTTAATATTAACACATTGGGTCCTTCGTGTGCCCTCATCTTCCATGAACAACCACAGACTGACGTCATTGGGAACAAATCTTGACGAACTTCTTTCAAGTACTCCGCGAGACGCTAACTTCCAGGCCTAAGCCTAGGTACTTCTCATTATCCACACGTTCAGTAGAAAGATAAAAACAATATGCGCAATTGTTTTGATGCAAGAAGACAGGATGATGTGCCTCGATCCATTTGCGTGAGCTGCGTAAGCGCAATCTGTTTCTTTTAGACAGGTTCCCATAGTTAGTTAGTTTGGGTTTAGTGGCACAAAGGCAACTAAGGCCATGCTGCGCCAGTCACAAGACAAAATAAAACGGAACGTTAGGGCAGGTAAACCTCCATTACATTATAGTTGGTGTAAATAACCAGTTTTCTTCTGAAAAGTCGAAGAGGTTAGGAAGTGGCACTAGGGGGTCATCTGCTAGTAATAGGGCAGGGTGTAATGGAATGTGCAAATTATACAGGCTGTGCAAAAACCTCCATCTCAGTGCATCGATGTGTGGACATGTTATTAAGATGTGCATGACTCTAAGAGCTTCATTACATTTTTCGAAAGTTGGCGGATTTTCTTTTCGGAGAAGGAAATTGTGCGTCACATGTGTGTGTCGAATTCGAAGTCGATACAAAATCACGTCGTAGAATCGTTGCTGGTGACTGCATGATTTCCTCTTGCCAATTACAGGTTTGATTAGAAGAAGGTTGTTGCTTGAACAATTGCCCCAATCGCGTTGCCATTTTGACCTCAACGCCTTCCGAATCGCATCGACACTGTCTTTATATGGAAGTGCTGTATTTTGAATGCTTTTGTACGCTGCGATTGATGCGCATCTATCCGCTGCTTCGTTACCCAATATTCCAACATGGCTTGGTACCCAGCAAAACTTGATTGATCTGCCATATTTGTTTGACAGTAATGCATTCAAGGTATCGCCTAACAAGGGTTCACTTTGGGACTTTATGTGTAGAGCCTTCAGTACGCTTAATGAATCTGTGTATATGACTGTGTTTTCAAGTTTGTCAGCAATGATCTTTTGAACTACCATCCACATTGCGTACACTTCGGCTGTGTAGACAGAGGCATGCTGAGGTAATCGAATACTTGTTTCCCAATTTTCTGTTACGGCTCCTACACCCACGTGTTTTTCCGTCTTAGAGCCATCAGTATAAAATTCTATGTAGTTTATATACTTGTCTTGAAGAGTGTGGAATTCTTGTATAATGTGTTGATGTGGTGTGTCTCTTTTCTTTAAATATGTCAGTGTCCAATCACATAACGCTATGAAATCACACCACGGGGGTAAACGTTCTGGCTTTCTGGCAACCTGGAGGACTTCCAGAGGTATGTCATAATCCCGACAGTATTCCTCGTATCGCAAGATAAGCGGCCTAATCATGTTTGGTTTATTTTTATAATGTAAGCGTGAGCTGCACTGTGTGACGTTGTTGTAGCATATGTGTTGTGGTGAGGATCGGATTCTGAGTATGTAGGAAAAGTTAGTAGCGCTCTGCGATGCTGTAAAGCAGGCTCATTGCATTCAACATGTAAGCTCTGTATAGGTGATGTTCTGTAAGCACCGCATGCCAGTCGTAGTCCTAAGTTATGGACTGGATCAAGTCGTCGGACGTAAGATGGTCTGGCTGAACCATATGTAATGCTACCGTAGTCTAATATGCTACGCACCAAAGTGCGGTAGATGTGTAGCAGGCATTTATGGTCAGAGCCCCACCGTTTCCGGAAGAGGATTTTTAGAATGTTAAGTGCCTTGCTCGCTTTGATTTTGATACTATTGATGTGTTCTAGAAAGTTCAACTTTTTATCAAACCGAACACTCGGAAACTTGTGTTCTTGTTTCACGGGTAGTGTGGCATCCTATAGTTTAGGGATGAGATCTGGTTGTAGGCCTTTTTTGTGTAAAGACAACACTAATAGTTTTTTCACTTGAGAAACAAAAGCCGTTTTGAGATGCCCACTGCATTAGTTTGTTTGATGTAATTTGAATTTGTCGTTCGCGGGTTGCCATGTTCGTTGCACGACACGCAATTTGTAGATCATCCACATATAAGGAATGCATTATGGAGGATGGAATTACATTATTGAGCGAGTTCATTTTCACGACAAACAATGTTGTGCTCAAAACGCATCCCTGAGGTATACCGTTTTCTTAAATAAATACGTGGGACAGCACCGTTCCTAAACGCACTTGGAATGTTCGATCGGACATGAAATCAGCAAGACATTTAAGCATTCTACTGCGGATCCCTAAATCCGCTAAATCCCTTAAAATATCATACCTCCATGTTGTGTCGTACGCCTTTTCTAGATCAAAGAAAACAGTGAGACCGTATTGCTTGTGTAGAAAGGCCGCACGTATCTCGTGTTCTAGGCGAACTAACTGATCTGTTGTAGAGCAGCCTTACTTGTACCCACACTGATGATTGTCGAGCAGGTTCTCAGTTTCGAGGACCTATGCGAATCTGATGTTTATAATGGATTCATAGGACTTGGCAAGACAGCTTGTTAGTGCTATAGGACGGTAGCTGGTAGCTGTTGTAGGATGTCTTCCAGCTTTCAAGAAAGGGATTATAATGGATTTTTTTTCCACTCAATCGGCATTTTTCCTGTTTCCCAGATTACGTTGAAAAAGCGGAGCTATGTCTTAACTGCTTTTGGCGATAGGTGTGCGAGCATTGTGTAATGTACTCTGTCCGGACCTGGCACTGTTTTTTTTGCCAGTAGTGAGTACTCTGTTGATTTCCGGAAGTGTGAAGGGGGCATTCTATGGTCTCTCGGAACTTCCTGTTGTCGGAAGCTTTTGTTTTTCTGCTGATTGTTTACACTTTTGAAATTCAGTGGAGTAGTTTAGGCAGCTTGATATGTTATGGAAATGCTGCCCTAATATGTCTGCTTGTTCTTTTAAATTCGTTTGTGTGCCTGGAGGTGAGAGTATGGGGATTGTATAAGGAGCGTACTCGCTTCTAAACTTACGAAGCTGATCCCACATTCTTTTGGATGTTATTGAGCTATTTATGGAAGATACATACGTTTGCGAAGACGGTCTTTCGGCTTGCCTACGCATGCACCTGGCTTTCGCCTTTGTTTGTTTGAAATATAGGAGGTTATCTTGTGTTGGGTATCGCCAAAAGATACTCCACCCTTTGTTTTGTGCTTTTTTAGTTTGTGTACGTTCACTCGTCCACCAGGGTTTCAGTTTTTTCTTTAGGAAACCGGAGGATTGCGGAATCGTCTGTTCTGCTGCAGCAAGTATGGAGGCAATAATCTTTTCATTCATTTCGTCTATCGTTTCATCATCTGATATGTCATCAAGACTGGCCTTCTCGCTGAAGAGAGGCCAGTCTGCCAGATGGAGTTTCCAACGTCGTGGTCTTAATGGCACTGTAGGGAAAGGAGATGTTATTTTAATAATGCCGGACATGTGATCACTGCCATAAGGATTGTTAATAACACTCCATTTAAAATCAATCAAGAGATGGGGTGCACAGCGCCAGATCTACACAGCTCATAGCTCCTGTGCTTGGGGAGCAGTAAGTTGCCGCACCAGTGTTTAAAAGGCATATTTCGTTTGTCAGGATAAAATCTTCAAGTGTTTGTCCCCTGGCGTCAGTTTCGCTACCCCATAATATGTTATGAGCGTTAGAATCACCTATTAAAAAGGGTTTAGGTAGCTGGTTTAAAACTAACTCCAGATCTCTTACAGTAAAATGTGCAGGTGGTGGAATGTACATTGAACAATTGGTAATGGTTTTATGTGCTAAAACCGTGACAGCAACGGTTTCTAAGTGAGTATTAATGGTAACTTCTCTATCTGCAATGCCTCTCTGTAGAACAATAGCTGCACCACCTGAAAGCCGGTTGGCCTGAGTACGGTCGCGCCGTACAACAGTGAAGCCTTTTAAAATGTTTTTGTGCTTGTCACCTAGGTTTGTTTCCTGTAAGCATAATTCTACGGGAGAGAAATTAAATAACAGGTGTCTTACGTCACCTAAGTTATGTAAGAGACCTGTACAATTCGAATGGATCATAAAAGCCATTATAAAATTGAAGGGTAAGAAATGATTTGAACGACTGAATGGAAGATAAGAAATATGTTAGGTGACATGGATCTGAAGAAGGCAGGTATAAAGGAGCTATAACCCTTTTAGGTTATAGCCTTCTTATTTTGGGTGGTTATTGAGATTTTGTTCCTCTTGCCGCGCTCGAGAGAGCGCTTGTCCTTCGGTGCCGATGACACCGGGGTTTTTGTTTCGACCTCCATCGGTCTCTCTGAGGCGCTGGAGGACCGAGAGCTTGGCGCCGAGACACGTGTCTCGGGCCTTGGAGTTCACTTGGTCTTAGGGCCCTGCGGGACTGGTGTCTGAGGGGCCTTTGAAGCGGATGGAGTAGTGCCGGCTACTTCCACCACGGGGGCGGGAGGGGTCACTGCGGGACCACTATGCGTAGTCTCGGAGGACTCCTGAGACCTCTGTGACGCTGCCCTCATCTGCGTCACATCGGCGTAACTTCTTCGCGGAAGGTACGATAGCTGCTTTCTGGCTTCATAGAAGGAGATTTTTTCTTTGACAGTTAGAGCAATTACTTCTTTTCCTTCTTCCAGTAACGTCAGGACCGCGAGTAAGCTGGGTGATCTCCCTTGAGTTAACACAAAGTGGGGAAAAGGTGCAATTGTCAGTTTGATGATCGTTGGAGCTGCATTTAGCACAAGTAGTTCGTCCTCGACATGCATGCGAAGCATGTCCAAAGCTTTGGCATTAGAAACATCGTCTAGGGTTCAGGATATATGGTCTAACATTTACCTTTACATAACCTGCATCCAGGGAGGTAGGCATTACACTTGTTCCGAAGGTGAGTATTACATGTTTTGTGGGGATTTCATGGTCATTTCTGCGGATGACAATTCTTTAGACTTTGGTAACATTTTGTTCCTGGAAACCTTCCAGCAGTTCTTCGTCGCTTAAGCCAATAAAATCTTCCTCTGATATTACACCCCTGCTTGTATTTAATGTTCTGTGCGGGGAAATTGTCGCTGTTGCGTTGCCAATACTGGTAAAGTTCTGTGAGCTTTTGCGCTTGATCGTTGTCATTTAGTTCTAGGGGAAGGTCCCCGCTAGAGATTTTTGAAGCTTTGTATGTAGGTCCGATTTTTTTTTTTAGACACTTGGCCACTAAGAATGGAGAGAGCTTTCTCACTGGTACGTTGTTTTTGCTGTGTAGTACATAGAACTTGGGAAATAATGGAGCGTTGCTCCGAAAAGAGAACTGGAACGTTGCTTCGGTGCAGCATCTTTTCAAACGCCGATCATAAAGAATAGAGGCTTGCGCTGCCATGAGAAAAATGGTTATGTTCGGCAACAGCGCCGAAAGCCCACCACGGAGCCCAACGAGGTGACGCGGCAGAGCCTGTGTACAAGTCTGCAGGACGCCAGTTGTAGGCCGTCACTATAAACAAATATGGTGTACCCAAGGTAGGATAGCCACACAAGGTTAACCCTAGCCGCCGTGGAGAAAGGAAGTAAATGGAAGAGAGAAGACAGGAAAGATCAAAAGTGAGAGACAACGACTAAGATTTGGGGAGAAAGGGACAGGAAGAGGCGACTGCTGATTTCCCCCGGGTGGGTCAGTCCGGGGGCGCCATCTACGTGAAGCAGACGCTAAAGAGGTGTGTTGCCTCCATCGGGGGGCCTTAAAGGTACGAACACCCGGCATTGGCTCAACCTACAGGATCCCCCTTTCCCCGGACATGGCTAAGCCGCGCACGGCTACACGCGGGGGGTCCGACCTTCACGTGCTCGGGTCCGTGGTGTCGCAACACACCAAACGCCTGCTGACGCAGACGTTCCTGCGGGGGGGGGGAGGGGGTGTTCAAATAAATGTTATTATTACTTAGCCTGGTTACCAATAGAAATGTGCTACATAGGGCACTTACATTATGTTCTACAGGCCGAAACAAAAGTCATATCAGTCGCGCACGCGCATGTATTTGGACAAGTATTGAGTACCAGAACGACATTATTATAAATAATAAATAAAACCAAACCCGTAAGCAACCAGGGCAGAACAACAGGCTCGGCACTTAAGTGGTCATAGAATTAAAGTAAACAAAGTGTTGCAAAGTCTGGCGTGCCCAGTAGAGCAAAGTATTTCACCAATTGTCTATGCACTTTGACGTCACATAGCACAAAGTGGTCTGGCAAAGCCTACAAAGTCAGTTCTGCGAGCAGCTTAACAAGACACTCAGCAATGCTCCTCGCGCCATCTTTCGTTGCTTACGTACTCGAAATATCCGCGTGAACAGGAGCACTGTCCTTCCACTTACTCTGTATGCTGGCACCACAGATGCGAGGAGATGTAGGTCCATGAGTGATTCCATCGAGTCCTGCCGGAGAAAAACGTGCACAAAATGTCCCTAAGCAAAAAAAAAAGGCCGGAGATGTTCGCTGGGCTTTGCGCACAACTTTACTAAGGCGGGCAGAGTGAGAAAAAAGAGTCTAGAAGATCTTCGGTAGTTCGCTCTCATAATGCTGAACGAAACAACAATAGCGACTTACTCCACGCGTTAGCGCCTTACAATGGACGATTACAGCTTAAATGGTGGCAGCGCAACATTCTACTGTCTCCATCCACCGATGCACGTCCCCACAAATTTGGTACCGTCTTACGGACGATAATCGGCAACACTGCATCAAGTGTCGTTCGGTAAAGCGTCTGCCTTGCACAAAGATGCAGCAGGAGCGGCTGTGTCATCAGAGCGCCCCGAACCGTCTGTGATCAATGCCAGCTGCCCTTCTGATCGGGAACATCAGCTTCAGCAAGCTATATAAGCTAGGATAATCACGGAATTATTCATTTTGCAGCGCAGGTGATGGCGGTACACAATTCTACTGATTATCTCGTGCCGCCAGCGCAGGTTGGTTAAATCCGCATCAGCGTGTAGCATGTTTTTATATTTGTTTGCCGCACCCATTGCTGTCAAGGCAAATGCCAACTCGGGCTGAGCTGCGAAGAACTTTAGAGCCCGTGTTCAAAGAAGTTACGGGATTGCGTAACAACTTCTTCCTACTTATTGCCTTATTTCATTCATCACACAAAGGAGATTGAGCGGGAAGATCTTGGTTAAGAAAATAAGGAAGTCACGCGAACGAACGGGCAGCTGACAACATAGGTTGCTGAACTTCAACAATTTTCATGAATCAACAATATTAAAATCAAGGGAGTGGCCCAAGTGAAGGGCGAAAGCTGTGACCCAATTCTTTAACTGCGCTTTTGAATGCAGCAGCAGGCGGGGGGAAAGTCGCGGTGCCGCCCGAAAGGTGTAGCTCCGATTGCGACAGCAAATTATTAGATTGCAGTACAAAGTAAGATAGTAGAACTGAGGTTGTACAGCGCGAATAAAATAACGAAACCGGGAAACAAGTACCACCGACAAGCGCTGTCTGCGGAATTTGTTTCCTCGTGTCCTTGTTTTATTCGCGCTGTTGAACCTCATTTCTAAATATGAACGAACTAGCCCTCATCAAGATCTCACTAAGGATAGTAGTTTTATCGGCCGTGTAAACTTGTAAACATTCGCTTACTGACCAAATTAAGAATGACAATGTGTAAGTGTGGCTGAACGAGGACGTAGAAAGCAACAGACACACCGAGACAGCGCTGTTTTGTATGTCTGATTCGTTCTACATCCTCGTTCAGTCGCGCCTACAGATTCTGTCATGGATTCAATCAAACTATCCCGTTAACTTAAATATGAATACATGTCGCTCGATGAGCGCGGCAAATTGCTGCCAAAATTCTGAAGTGAGGAATCACGGCAGGAGCAAGTGAATTAACTTTCATCAATTTCTCGCTTTAACGCGAACAAAACGTCGAAAGCATAGCGCATACGAAGCTACCGGCACTACGCGCGCTCTGCAAAGATCGCAGACCGCTTTAAAAATGAGGCCCGCACGGGCACGCACTTTGGACGCTTCGGCAACGATAACCGCACAGCCATGATAGGGCTAGGATCCACCCACTTCAGATATTCTACAGACCCCCAAAAGAGGAACGCCGCAACGTTCAATTCTTTCACCGCTACTCTTCAATATAGGGATGAAAGGACTAGCGGTGAAACTACAACGGATCCCAAACTTAGGACATGTGATTTACGCAGACTACGTAACTCTCTGGACCTCAAAGGGAACTTGAGGGGAACCTCAGGAAACCCTCCAGAAGGCAATTAGCATTGTTGAGGATCATGTAACAAAAGCTGGCATGAATTGCGCCCGGAGAAGTCCGAACCAATCCGAGTTAGAGCGCCTTATACACGAAAGGACGATAGACTTCCGATAACGCTTGCTCTGGGAGGTCAAACAATACAGGAGGTATCTAAAGCTTGGATACTCGGACGATGGATACAGGAAAATGGAGCAGTAGGGCAAACGATCGCAAATCTCCGGAAAACGGTTAACAGCGTGACTAGGATGATAAACAGAGTAGGAAGAAACAGAAAAGTCTTCAAGGAGGAAGAGACGATAAGGCACGTACAGGCATTTGCCATAAGCCGTGTAACCTTTGGCCTTCCTTTCCAAAAAGTATCAAACTCAGAGGGAAATAAAATAAACGCCCTTATACGCACAGCTTATAAGGCGGCGCTTGGTCTACCGATTTGCACTAGCACGACCTTTTTTAATGCAATGGGTATTAGCAACACATTTGAAGAAGTCGTGGCTGCAACACTGATTGCACAACGAGAAAGGCTCAATTCCATGGAGCAAGGTCGAACACTTCTCCGTCGATTAGGGTATCCACTCAGACCGGCACATTCTAACGACCAAACAGAACTCCTCCCACCGAACATACGAGCTCAGATCTCTGTGTCCCCAATCCCTAAAAACATGAGCGAGAAATACCACAGACAACGGCGTCTTGCACGGGCCAGGACACTCGAACGTAGGTTCGGTAGAAACCCGGAGGTTTACTACACGGACGCGTGCAAACAGGATACCAAAACTTTCACTGTGGTAGCCACAAACGCACAAACTACTATTTCCGCAACAGTCACAACAGGGTCGGTGGCCACAGCAGAGGCTACTGCGGTGGCTCTGGCTATACGTGACGCTGAAAATAGAGCACGTTCTGCGTTAATACTAAACGACTTGCAGTCGGCATGTCACCTTTTCATGGCAGGCACCCTGCCCAAACTCACCATCAAAATCCTAGGAAGAAATCTCACGGAACACCACGCTATTGCGTGGTGTCCGGCGCACGCCGGAGCGAGGGGTAACGAGAGGGCGGACCGCCTCGCTCGAGAATATAACATCCGAGCGACGGAACGCACTCTCGTAGAATCTCCGATCACAGCAAAAGATATCTTGGAGGCACAGAGACGAGGAAGGCAACGGTATAGCTTTCCAGACATATGCTTGGACTCAGCGCAAATGCGGGACTGGCGCCGACTACAAACCCGTACATACCCACACCTACTCATACTACACCACATACACCCCACCCGGTATCCCAACACTTGCCCTTGGTGTGGAGGGCGGCCATCTCTTGACCATATCACATGGTCATGCCAGAGTCGGCCACAAGAAATCCAATCACCCCTTGTGGGGCAAAACTCCAACAGTAGGCAGTGGGAGGTGTGGCTAGCCAGCACGGTGCGGGAGGACCAATTGGCCCTTCTCGACCAAGCCCGGCGTGCCGCGATCGCCAGTGGGGCCCTGGACTGAGGGACCCACCCACTGGACCTGAATGTGATCTTTTTTTAATTTAATAAAAGTTTTATACTACTACTACTAACCGCTGTCGAGACACGCGAGCGCCGGCAACGCGTCCCGACAGCGTCTGTCAAAGGCGTCTACTATGGCGTCCGCGATTCGCGTGGCCAATGCCGTAGGAAACGCCACGGTTGTCTCCACTTTATGAAACGGCCGGCCAGGAGGACATCGAAGCACCCTAGCAGCCGCTGGAGAACACCCACCCAGGCCGCGTTCCTCGCTCGCGCACCTCCCACTCTTTCACTCGCACATACAGCATACGGCGCGCGGAAACGGTTTTATCGCCCTTGGACATCATACGAAACCTGACGGCGACACCGACGGCAGAAATGCACCTGGAGTGTTTATATATTGCTATCGCAAAAATAAGTACACCTGTCAATGTTCCATCATAGACACTTTTAGAACACGGGCCCCAAACGTTTGGGGCCCCAAAAGATAGCGTCAGAGACACTACGTGCGCGCGAGAAGAAAAGTGCACATGGGCTTTGCATCGGGCACGCTATTCCACTGATTTAGCGGGATCCCCAAAAGCTGCCACAAAGGATTTACGTCAACAAACATGGCGGCACCCATCGTGGCGACAGCTGTAACCTAGCACCAAACTGGGCTAGAGTGGTGGTAACGTGTGAAATTCGCAAGCTAGGAGAACTGACTACGGTTATCATTTTTACAGCGAAGTTTTATACCTCTACAGTCCAAGGAAATTTCCCTCTCGTAAGCAAAAACTCCCCATACGTGGGTCGATCCCGAAGTTAGTGCAATGCCGGCTCGACCCGCGGCGGAGGTGAAGCAGGCGTTAAGCACTGCCCATACGTGGGCCGATGCCGAAGAAAGTGCAATGCCGCCTCGACCCGCGGTGGAGGTGAAGCAGGTGTCAAGCACTCCCCATACGTGGGCCGATCCCGAAGCTAGTGCAATGCTGGCTCCACCCACGGCGGAGGTGAAGCAGGCGTCAGGCACTCCCCATACGTGTGCCAATCCAGAAGAACGTGCAATGGCGGCTCGACTCGCAGTGGAAGTGAAGCAGGTGTCAAGCATTCCACATGCGTGGGCCGATCCCGAAGATAGTGCAATGCCGGCTGGACCCTCGGTGGAGGTGAAGGAGGCGTCAAGCCCTCCGCATACGTGGGCCGGTCAGGAAGATAGTGCAATGCTGGTTCGACCCGCGGTGGAGATGAAGCTGGCGTTAAGCACTTGCCATACGCGGGCCGATACCGAAGATAGTGCAATGCCAGCTCCCCCGCGGCGGTGGTGCAGCAGGTGTCAAGCACTCCCCATACGTGAGTCGATCCCGAAGCTAGTGCAATGCTGGCTCCACCCACGGCGGAGGTGAAGCAGGCGTCAGGCACTCCCCATACGTGTGCCAATCCAGAAGAATGTGCAATGGCGGCTCGACCCGCAGTGGAAGTGAAGCAGGCGTCAAGCATTCCACATGCGTGGGCCGATCCCGAAGATAGTGCAATGCCGGCTGGACCCGCGGTGGAGGTGAAGCAGGCGTCAAGCCCTCCGCATACGTGGGCCGGTCGCGAAGATAGTGCAATGCCGGTTCAACCCGCGGCGGAGGTGAAGCAGGCGTCAAGCACCCGCATACGAGGGCCGATACCGAAGATAGTGCAATGCCGGTTCAACCCGCGGCGGAGGTGAAGCAGGCGTCAAGCACTTCCCATACGTGCGCCAATCCTGAAGAAGTCCAATGCCGGCTCGATCCGCGGTGGAGATGAAGGCGGCGTTAAACACTCTCCATACGGGGGCGATACCGAACATAGTGCGATGCCGTCTCCACCCGCGGTGGAGGTGAAACAGGCGTCAGGCACTCCCCTTACGTGGGCCAATCCCAAAGAAAGTGGAATGCCGGGTCGACCGCCGCAGAACTATTGCGTCAAACTCTTGCGTTTGCTTCCAGTTGTTGACAAATTCGACTTCAGCCCGCCGTCTGCTAGCCGCGTGGTTAGCTGATATGGTAGAGCGGCTGCCCCGGAAAGGCGATGGTCCCGGGTTCGAGTCCCGGACCAGGACAAATTTTTCTTGAACTACCAGGCTTTTCTTTCGAGGAACCCGTAGGGGTTTCGTACGAACGGGCGGATGTCTGATTCTCCCTTCATTAATTACTTCTCGCCACTTTGCGGGTTACCGCAGGATTATTACGTCAGAATAACCTCTAAATTTTAATTAAATGCGAAAACACGAAAGTCTAAGTTACTGTTCTTATGATAAAATGGTAAATCTTACTTAATTATCTGTAACAGATTTTTTTGACGTGGCAGTGACACTGTCAGCGCAAGACGCTAACCACAAACTTAAAGCCCATTCCTAATACTCTTCAGTTACTCCTGCGTGCCCCAACGCTAACCACCGCAAAGCTCTTCGGGGCCCCAAGCCTTTGAGGCCCCTGTTCTAAAACTATTCACTCACGCTGCATCACATATTACACAGCGGTGAGAGACGGTGCCACAAGACGCTTGAGATACGACTGTGCTTGAAGGTGCCTACCTATGCACTCAAGCGCCTGGTCGTGCTTATGAAAGCTACCTCCGTGAGCCGTTATCCTGAAATAATTGCGTTGCTGCCGTCAGAGCATTGCTGGACGCGTAAACTTCCTTAGGCCCGACCATCTCTAGTACTGCGCCATGACGATACGTACGCAGCACGCGAGTTCCGGGCTTTTAGTACAGGGAAATGCCTACGTACGTAAGCGAGCATTCACTTTCTGAGGCTGGCATGGGAATATGCGACGAACTGCGCCAACAGGTAGTCAAGCCTTTCGCGCAAACAACGCATGCTGAACACTTTGTCAAAAACAAAGCTCATATTTTTTTGCTATGGATTCCCACCGTGCTGGATCTTGGAGTGGGTTCTACGCGTTCACTTCACGCAGTAAAGCCAAATCGCAGGCCATTGAAAAGTACAGCATTCGGTTGGCCGCCTTTGATGGCGCCATTTTGCGAAACTTATCTCGCGCTCTCCCGAACAAACGAGAACCACAAGAGCAGCATGAAAGGCTTCCCACGTACACGCGCAAGAACAAGGTGCATGCGCACACGGCAGCCGCGTATGCATCACGTAACGTTCGCGTTCCGCACATGCGCACATTGCAGAACGTAGCAATATCACGTACGCAACGCTGTTGCGTACGGAACGTACGCAGTAATAAACACTGTCTCGCAGCTAGTGTAACGTGTCTTCAGGGTGCTGCTGCTGAGACAAAGTGAACGTAGTTAAGATCGGTGTGCTGCAATTATTCGCTTTGCCATTTAACCTGGATTTGCGCATATTGTACTGCAAAGTTGTCGCACACCTGTACTCGACATTATCTGATTACCCGAGTAACAGATAGCTTTAGTACTGCGCCATGACGATACGTACGCAGCACGTAAGCACTTTGCGAAACGTAGCAGTGCTTCTCCCGGCAGGGCTTTTAGGACGAAAGCCTTTTTTCTAGGCTCATGGTGAAGTTTATGTCAGCAGACCTGAGCGCCGGAGTATCCGCCAAAGCGTCATCACGCCTTGAGAAGACAGATTAAAGACCGAATAAACAAAAATAAAATGATAGATAGTGACAGTTAGTGAGAGATAACGTTGTAATAGAGGTTGGTAGGAGTTAATCAAGACTAGTAATGACTACTAATGACTCCGAAAAGACTAATATGTCTAACGATGGCTTGTAATGACCACAATTAATTAGAAATGACTAAAACCTATAGGAATGATTAGTAATAAAGATAATCACTACTTATGATTTGTGATGGCTATAATGACCACGAAATGACCAATATGTCTAACGACGGCTTGTAATGGCCACAACTAGTGATCACTAATGAGTTATAATGACTTATTTTTTTATTCAGTTACGTCACAGGCTCCTGAAGGAGGATTGCGTGGAGGGAGGATGCAGCGAATTAGAAAGGAGTACAAACAAATTATACATTGTTAGCGAGTGCGTGCTGCCTATATTAGACATAGAAGTCAAACCTTTTCGCAGAATTTATTCGCAATGGCTCCCCGACTCACAGCGGATGAGCGACGCGCAATTGCTATTATGGGGCGCACAATGTCCCAAAGAGCGATAGAGCCCGGCGCGTGTTATCAGCTGAAACGCGTAATCTTTTGGCATGGCGATACAGAGAGCGCACTGAGGAAGCCTACACATTCGGTTAAACGACTGCCCGTTTCAACGTTGCCACTCGTGCAATGCAGTTCTGCATGTATATTAGGCCACGCATGCTCCTGGGCACAGTGCGTCAGATCCCGCAACTGCCGCACGGTGTCGCCCCGCAGAGCAAGGCCGTCTGCTCGCGCGCTCTACACAGACGTGGCCGCGGCTGTACCGCTTGGAAGCATCGAACTCGTGGCTGAGATTCTTCTTCCGGCTACCGTTCGGTGCGGACCCGGAATCATGTGCTCCAGCGCAGCGGAGATAGCGGCCTCTGCAAGCCGCGGAAACAGGATTGAAGACAATGATGGTCAGCACTACGAGATCATTTTGCCTACATTGTCCACCGGACGTGTTGTGGTTAATACTGTTTTTTTTTTTGCACGGCGACGTACGAGTTAGGCCCTACAGGGTTGAGGACTTCCGCGACGCCCTAGCCAACGCTGGTGCGCTTCCCGACGTGGTGGCGTTGGGGGCGTACCAAATCAACCATGTTTGGGCGGTGGCTCTCATCAGCACTGAAGCAACTAAGAAGCTGGCCGCTCTCAAGGAACTGGAAGTAAAAGGATGCCGCTGCATTATCTTCGATCCAGATAACCAACAGGTGAAACTGCGGCTGCACTGGATGTTGCACGTCGTGGCGGACGACGACATTCGGACGGCTCTCGCTGCTTACGGCAGCGTATCCGAAGTGACCCGGGAGCGATGGCGTGTCTCAGGCGTCAAGGAGAAAGGGTCCACAACGATGACCGCGCTCCTGAAGCTGAGACCCGGTTTGAAGGTCGATGACCTACCTCACCAGCTACGCGTTGCAGGAGAGTTGGCCCTTGTGGTGGCGCCTGGGCGGCCTATGCAATGCCTACGCTGCCGCGGTACGGGCCACGTTCGACGTGAATGCAAGGTGCCGCGGTGCTCAAAATGCAGACGCTATGGTCACGTCGACAGCGATTGCGTCCGCGCATATGCAGTGGCTACGGAGCCGGCATCGCAAGACAAGTCGACGGAGCTGCTGATGGACGTCGACGAGGCGGAGGAGGTAGCGAAAGGAGCCGAGGAAGTCGGCAAGCCAGCAGGAATGACCGACCCGTCGGGTCTTGCCAGTGGGGACACAAGCACATCAAGCAACGCAGAGACGCACCCCGATGAGAAGGAATTGCCTGCCAGCAGTGACGCAACCATGTCAAGCAACGGAGAGACGCACCCCGAGGAGAAGAAATTGCCTGCGTCTCGGGCGAAGGCCTCGGAGAATGGGAAGAGCGTTCCGGCACCCAAAGTCGCCGAACCAGCGAATAGCTCGCCGAACGCGGACCCGAGCGGCGGCCGCGCAGTCAGCGTCTCCGCGCCAGCCAAGCACCCTTATGGCCACACCGGCAACGATGGGGATAAGGTGGCAGCCACCAGCGTCGAGGAGCCACCTGCAAAAACAACTCAAGCCAGGCGGGCCAGTCTCCGGCAGCGACCTAACATTTCGTCTGAGAGGCGAACCGGCGATACAGCACCTACGCGGCAAGGTTCGGAGCCTGCACAGGCTGGCTCCGGCATCAACGAGGGTGTCTAGCCACGCGCTAGACGCGGAGGGTAAGCACCATGCTCTCGGCCTTTTCACTTCCTTGCGAAAATGGCTCCTGCATCTCCGTTGAAGGTAGCTACACTTAATGTCAGGGGCTTGGCAGGAAAGAAAAAGCAAAGTCAGGTGTATTGGCTTTTAACGGAGCACGACATTGATATTGCTACGGGGTATATTCCCACTAACGAAGAGCCGAGCAGGAAGAAGACGAAGACGACGATTGGAAGCTAGCGCGGGCTGTTGCCTCTTGGTCAACTGCGGCGTATTGCCTTGTAAATATACTTGTAAATAGCTTTTCGTCGGTGTCTTCCTACGTAACATATTTGGTGGAGGTGGACGTTCCCTGTACCTCGTCACGGAGCTTCGCAGTGGACGGTACGTCGAGTCTACCTTCATGGCTCCCGGCGACGCCAACCCGACTCCACCGGCTCCGACACCTGCTGCCACTTCGACGACCTACATCACCCTCTCCGCCCCCCGTGATCCTGGCGTATTATCGGCACAAGATGGGGAAGACGTCGAGGACTGGATCAGCCTTTACGAACACGTCAGCCGCAATAACCGGTGGGACCCAACTATCATGCTCGCCAACGTCGTGTTTTACCTCGGTGGCACACCTCGAGTTTGGTATCGGACGCACGAAGATGAGCTGACCAGTTGGGATTCGCTTAAGCAAAAGCTTCGAGACTTGTTCGGCAACCCCTACGGTCACCAACTTGCCGCGCAGAAGGCGCTTTCCGGTCGTGTGCAGACGTCAACGGAGCCCTACGTCACGTACATCCAGGACGTCTTGGCTCTATGCCGCAAAGTTGACGCACACATGACTGAGTCCGACAAGGTCTCCCACATCCTCAAAGGCATTGCCGATGACGCCTTCAACTTGCTCGTATTTAACAACGTCGCGACGGTGGATGCAGTTATAAAAGAGTGCCGCCGCCTGGAATTCGCTAAAAGCCGACGTATCGACCAACAGTTTGCCCGTCTGCCCAACACCCCAGCGACATCTTCCTGTGCCGACACTCCTCGTCCCAACAACACTGGCGATGTTACCAGGATTGTCCGGCGTGAGATCGAGGCCGCCTATCCGGCTGCGTTCGACTCCAGCCCCTCCAATGCACCTGCAGTCACTGTTTCCCTGATCCAGGCAATTGTCCGCCAGGAGTTCGCCAACATGGGTATTCACACCATCTGCTCGGCCCATCGCCCTGATCCCCACCCGGCATCTTCGATTCCACCCCATCCCGCACCTTCTTACCCACCACGTTTCCGCAACCTCCCTGAATGGCGCACTGCAGACGACAAGCCAATTTGTTTTCACTGCCATAGAATTGGGCACATTTCTCGCCACTGCCGCAGTCGCTGGAGTTCCCTGAACCAGTCTACATATACTGCCTACTCTCGCCCCCCGAATGGCCTTTCTCGTCCCTATGCTGCCCGCTCAGATAATGCCGCCACCGATTCTCCTGCGCCGAACCGCCCCTATTCTCGTTCGCCTTCGCCCCAACGACGACAATCTCGCTCTCCCCAGCCCCGTCATTCCTATTCGCCGACTCCCTTCGGACGCCGCTCCCAGCCGGAAAACTAGACGATGCAGCGCCTCGAGGTGACGCTGCATTGCTCCCTACGCCGCCAAATCCTCTCCTGACGTTGCCCACTCATCTGAACCTTCTTGACGTGCAAGTCGACGGTTTTCCTGTATCAGCTCTCATAGACACTGGGGCGCATTTGTCGGTCATGAGCGCGGATCTTCGTACCCGGCTGAGGAAAATAATCACGCCCGCCACGACGCCTGTTGTCCGTGTCGCCGATGGCGGAACAGCCCCCGTAATTGGTATGTGTGCCGCCCGCGTCTCCTTCGCCGATCGCTCCACTACTGTGCTATTCACAGTCATCGCTCACTGTCCCCACGACATCATCCTCGGCCTCGACTTCCTCTCCGCACATTCTGCTCTCATCGATTGCTCCGCCAGTACTCTCCGCCTCGACCTGCCTGTTCTGGATCCCGCTGAACAACACCTTCCTCGCCTCAGTTCCGTCGACTTAGTTCGCTTGCCACCTTCGGCACTGACTTACGTTGACTTCGTGTCATCCCCACCAGTGCCCGACGGTCACTACATCGCGGCTCCTATGCAAGACGTCCTCCTTACACACGGGATCACACTACCTCATACTATTTTATCTATTACGGCGAATTGCGTCTGCCTGCCAGTGGTCAATTTTGCCTTGACGACACAAGTGCTGCCACGCGGGATGTCTCTGGCCCAACTTTGCTCATTCGAGGATCACTCTGTAGCATCGATTTCAGTAGACGACAATTCAACCGATCCTCCTCTACCATCGCAGTCGGCAGCTTGTACCATCGCCAACTTCCAGAAAATGATTGCACCCGACTTGCCGTCCGAGCACGCTCGTGCGCTCTACCGCGTTCTGACTTCCTACCAAGATATTTTTGACTTTAACGATCGTCCTTTGGCCCAAACAACAGCTGTTAAACATCACATTAATACCGGAGATGCCCCTCCTATTCATCGCCGCCCGTATCGAGTATCACCGGCTGAGCGTCAAGTTATTCACACCGAAGTTCGCAAAATGCTTGCCAAGAACATTATTGAACCGTCCTGTAGTCCATGGGCATCACCGGTTGTGCTGGTAAAAAAGAAGGATGGCTCATGGCGCTTTTGCGTGGATTATCAGCACCTTAACAGGGTTACCAAGAAGGACGTGTATCCCCTACCTCGGATTGATGACGCCCTTGACTGCCTCCACGGTGCTCGCTATTTCTCCTCTATTGACCTTCGCTCCGGCTATTGGCAGATTGCCGTGGACGATTTCGACCGCGAGAAGACTGCTTTTGTAACACCCGACGGTCTTTATCAATTCAAGGTGATGCCGTTCGGCCTATGTAACGCTCCTGCCACTTTTGAACGCATGATGGACTCCCTTCTTCACGGTTTCAAATGGTCCACGTGCCTGTGCTACTTGGACGACGTTATAGTTTTCTCCCCAACATTCGCTACGCACCTCGAGCGCCTCTCAGCAGTCCTGGACGTTTTTCGGCGAGCCGGTCTGCAACTCAACGCATCGAAGTGCCAATTCGGCCGTCGCCAGATTACCGTCCTTGGACATCTCGTTGACGCGAACGGAGTGCAACCGGACCCAGGCAAGATCCATGCTGTTACGCACTTCCCTGTTCCGAAGTGTGTCAAGGATGTGCGCAGCTTCATCGGCCTTTGCTCGTACTTCCGCCGTTTCGTCAAAAATTTTGCGGCCATAGCACGACCACTAACCGAGCTTTTGAAAAAAGACGCCCCTTTCCAGTGGGGCGATAACGAGGCCTCGGCATTCTCGCTTCTCATCGATCTTCTCACAACGCCTCCCGTTCTGGCCCATTTCGATCCTTCTGCGCCTACCGAAGTCCATACTGATGCCAGCGGTCACGGAATTGGCGCAGTACTGGCACAACGCCAGCGTGGCCACGACCGTGTTATCGCTTACGCCAGCAGGCTCCTCTCGCCCGCGGAGCGCAACTATTCCATCACTGAGCGTGAGTGTCTGGGCGTAGTTTGGGCGGTTGCGAAGTTCCGCCCATACTGATATGGCCGACCCTTTTCCGTTATCACAGACCATCACGCGCTTTGTTGGTTATGCTCATTGAAAGACCCTTCAGGAAGACTTGGTCGCTGGGCCTTACGCCTCCAAGAATATTCGTTCTCTCTCATCTACAAATCTGGCCGACTACACAAGGACGCTGACTGCCTGTCTCGCTACCCGGTAGACGAACCTGACGACGCCGACAGTAGTACCGCCGACCGCATTTTCTCTGTGTCTGCCTTCGATAACATCGCCGATGAGCAGTACCGGGACCTATCGCTGCGAGTACTCATCGAGCGTCTGCGCTCTACACCTACCGACGCATCCGTTCGCCGATATGTCCTCCAGGGCGGCATTCTGTACCGACGGAGCTTCCTCCCTGATGGCCCTGATCTTCTTCTTGTCGTGCCAAAACATCTACGACAGACTGTGCTCTTTCAGATGCATGACGCACCCACTGCAGGACATCTTGGCGTAACCCGCACGTACGACCGCGTCCGCCGCCGCTTCTATTGGCCTGGTCTTGCTCGCTCTGTCCGACGCTATGTTGCTGCCTGTGATCCCTGCCAGCGTCGGAAAACGCCTCAGGTGCTACCTTCCGGTCATCTCCAGCCGATCACCGTCCCTGTGGAACCGTTTTTTCGTGTTGGATTAGACCTCCTCGGTCCCTTTCCCACGTCATCCTCTGAGAACAAATGGGTCGCCGTCGCAACTGATTACGCCACCCGATACGCTATCACGCGGGCTCTACCTACCAGTTGCGCCACTGACGTCGCGGACTTTCTCTTGCGTGACATTATCTTAGTGCATGGCGCCCCGCGACAGCTGCTTACTGACCGTGGTCGTAACTTCCTCTCGAAAGTTATCGCCGACATTGTGCGTTCCTGCTCTATTCAACACAAGCTGACTACCTCATACCATCCTCAAACCAATGGCCTGACCGAGCGCTTAAACCGTACTCTTACCTACATGCTGTCCAAGTACGTTTCGAAGGACCACCACGACTGGGACGTTGCCCTTCCTTACGTCACCTTTGCTTACAATTCTTCCCGGCACGACACCGCCGGATTTTCTCCATTTTATCTACTCTACGGTCGCGAACCGACCTTGCCCCTTGACACGGTACTTCCTCCTGCTGCGACCTCAACAACCGAGTATGCGCGCGACGCCATCGCCCTCGCCGATCATGCACCCCAGCTTGCCCGTGCTCGACTGACGGACTCGCAAACCACGCAGCAGCGTCAGTACAACGCCCGCCACCGTGACGTACAGTTTTCGCCTGGTGCACTCGTGCTCCTGTGGTCGCCCTGTCGTCGCGTTGGACTTTCCGAAAAGCTCCTTTCGCGATACACAGGACCCTACCGCGTGCTGCGCCAGGTGACGCCTGTGACTTATGAAATTGCTCCTGTGAGCTCAACCTCGTCATCTACTCTGGCGTCTAGTGATGTCGTGCACGTCAGTAGGCTCAAGCGCTACTACACTGCTTCAGAGTCCAGCCTTTAGTCGCTCCGGGACGGCGCTTTTGCCGCCGGGGGTAGTGCTACGGGGTATATTCCCACTAACGAAGAGCCGAGCAGGAAGAAGACGAAGACGACGATTGGAAGCTAGCGCGGGCTGTTGCCTCTTGGTCAACTGCGGCGTATTGCCTTGTAAATATACTTGTAAATAGCTTTTCGTCGGTGTCTTCCTACGTAACAATATATTGGCCGTGCAGGAAACAAAAGTTGACGGTGAAGAAGAGACCGGGAGCATGGTGCTACGTTTCACGTCTAGATTCTATGCTATTGTAAGCCATGCCATTGGCACATCTGCTGGTTGTGTGCTTTTTATTAAGAAGTTGCCGGCTCTGGTCGTGCATGCTGATTTCTCGTGCTTATCAGGTCGGTGTGTTGCTGTCGATTTCACACTCAGCGATACAGAATGGCGTGTTTTGTGTTTGTGCACACCAAATGTTGTGGATGAAGGGGTTGATTTCTTTAGAAGTGTTGAGCAGCGTCTCAGCTTCGATAAACAGCTGATTATCATGGGCGACTTCAACTGTGTCCTGAGTGCTTGTGATAAGACTAGTGATCGGGGGTTCAGGGACGCAAGTACTGAGGTACTGTCGCAAATCATTGACAAATGGAACCTTGAGGATGTGGCGGAGTGTATGCAAGGCGCGGGTGGTGTGAAGTACACACATTTCCAGCGCGCAAGTCATGCCCGTCTGGACCGCATTTATGTAACGTTGGACGTGATTCCAAAATGCAACAGTTATCAAGTAGTGCCGGTGTCTTTCTCAGACCACTGTTTAGTAGAGTGCGGGATTGGGGCAAAAAAACATGGCAGTGCTTTTAGCTGGGAACTGTGGAAGATAAATAACAAGCTGATTAAAGACGATGCTTTCAACCTTGCGGTAGTTGAGGAAATCGGCAAAACAAAGCCGAATAATGAACTGAAAACATGGCAACAGTAGGAGCTTTGTCAGGAACAACTTAAAATAAAAGCAATAGAGCGGTCTTGTTCTATGGCGTACGAGGAGAAACTAATTGAACGTAATCTAAGGTCTATGCTTGCAAAACTGCTCGAGAAAGAATGCGAAGCGCCTGGTAAATGGATCGATGACGTAACGAAAACGAAACAAAAAATTGAAGTGATAGAAGAGGAGCGGTATCGTGGTGCGCTGGTCCGAGCGAGAGCGGAACATGTAGCTGCTGGGGAGACGCCGTCTAAACGAGCGCTCGGAATTGAAAAAGCCCACGCTCGTCGAAATCACATAGACAACATAGAATGGGAAGGCGTCTTATCTGATGATAACGAACATATTAAGCGTGCATTTTTTCAGTACTATCAGGCGTTGTTCGCTTTACATGTTGCCGACACGAACATGTTTAAGGATAAGTTCCTTGGGGCACTGCCGCGACTCAACGATGAGCAGAAGGATAGGTTAGAGGTGGCAATAACCGAATCAGAGGTAGAAATGGCGATAGACAATTTAAATCCTGGTAAATCGCCAGGACCGGACGGGTTAAGCGCGGCGTTTTACAAAGCTTTTAAGCGAGGAATCGCGCCAATATTGACGGTAGTGTTTAATGAAGCTTACGAAATTAACGAATTGCCTCAGTCTTGTGCAAGATCACACACTGTCTTAATCTCCAAAACTGACGATGCACAGAAGTTACGAGAAGTAACAGCGTATCGGCCAATCGCACTTACAAATGTGGATTACAAAATTTATATGAAAGTTTTAGCACGAAGATTACAGTCAGTAATTCAGGAAATCGTTGCACCGCATCAAACGTGCGGGATTAAGGGACGATCTATTACGACTAATATTCACACAGCAAGATGCGTGCTGGAGTGCTGCGATATTACAAATAGCCGCGTGGCCATCTTGCTACTAGACCTTGAAAAAGCTTTAGACTGTGTCGCGTATGAAATTTTGCTTTGCATACTAGATCCTGTTAACGTTGGTTCTGTTATTCGCGAGGGTGTCGCCCTGGCGTATCGAAACTGCACGACGAGATTGATTGTTAACCAGAGTCTGGGGGCCCCCATTAGCGTGCAGCGGTCGGTACGCCAGGGTTGTCCCCTTAGCCCTCTTTTGTTTTGCATCTACATAGAGGCGATGTGCTTAAACATCGTGAAAAAACAGGCAATTCCTGGCTTTCGGTTGCAAGCAGTGGAAGTCAAGCTGTTGGCATATGCGTATGATGTGGCGGTTTTTTCAACCAGTAGGGAAGGTTTATTTGAGGCTATTAAATGTGTAGAGAACTTCTGCCAAGTCACAGGCAGCAGAGTGAACTTAGCAAAATCACTAGGGCTCTGGCACGGAGAATAGCAATTGACGCCCGACCGCTTTGCAAACGTGTCCTGGGTTACAACCCCAACGAAGTACTTGGGAGTACCTCTAGAATGCAACCGTGATAGCGCGATATATTGGACAGCGCAGACGCATGATACACGTGGAAAGGTGGAAAGGAACAAACTTATCGATTTTTGCTAGAGCCACCGTGTGCAATCTCTTCTTTATTAGTAGGCTGTGGTATGTAATGCAGGTGTTACATTGTGCAAGGCTCAATGTACAGAAGCTGCATCGAATTTTCGCCATTTTCGTGTGGGATGCGCAATGGGAAAGGTGCAGCCGAACAAATTTGTTCAGAGGAGTCAAGAATGGTGGATTGGGCCTGGGACACCTTTTTTGCGGCAGATTGTTAACAGGTTTCTTTTCCTTCGTGATGTCAGCGATCCTTTTTTGCGCACCGCATGCCAAGTAAGACTCGGGAGCGCGTTGCCAGACTTTGTTGTTTCAACCGAAACACTTACGGGAGGCATTTTTGGATATTTTAGAGAAGTTGTCGCAAGTGTACGATTCCTTGCAACGAGCTTTTCAAATGAATATTTACCTACTGTCAAAAAGAAAAAAATTGTACAAGAATTTGTGTGATGTCGTTCTGCCGGAGCCAATGTACAGAGCCTTGTACAGTGGAGGCCCTGGTAGGGACGTGTTAAAGAGAGTAAAGAAAGTGCAAGTTGCGCCAGGGGTTAAAACCTTTTTTTTAGGTTACACACTGGAACGTTGCCAGTAAAAATGTTTTTACAGGAAAAAGGCTTATTTCTTCCATGGGGATCTCACTGACTTAACTGCAAACAACCAGAAACGATAGATCACGTTTTTCTTCATTGTTGGGGAGGGGTATTTTTTGGGGACGTACTACAAAGAACGTTAAAGAAACAATTTCCCCTCGACCCTCATGGAATACGGTATCTACCCATTCCTAACAAGGATGGTTTTCCGTTTGATTTGATAATGTTAATTGGCCTCCACAGTATTTGGCGCTCTCGAATGGAAGGATACTACTGCGATCCCGACGCACGACCTACGCGAATTTATTTCCGTGAAACTGCATCGGTTTGTTGAAATTTTGAAGGCCGGCGGCGATACCCCCGAGTGGCTGTCAAGGGTGGAGCCATTGATGGCTCTAAATGAATTTTAATGTGGTGAACCCAGCCTCCCACCAGGCTGTTTATGTCAATACGACGTGTTCATTGTATCTTTTATGTTTTGTTCTATGCATTGCTATTGCTGTTCTTTCTTTGTCAAAGTCAGGCAATAAAGAAAAAAAAAGAATTCGTGGCTGAGTGGTAGCGTCTCCGTCTCACACTCCGCAGACCCTGGTTCGATTCCCACCCAGCCCATCTTGGAAATTGCTTTTCATTTATGGAGTACCTGCCGTGATTTATCGCTCACTGCCAACGGCGCGGACGCGGACACCGGCTTTTCTGCGACACGAGCTCCTTAACGCTATCGCGTTATTACGAAGCAACCGGCACCACGCAAACTCTGAAGACATCGCCAATCGCTTTGAAGATGAGGCCGCGCGGGCGCACACTTTGGCCTCGTCGCAGATTATTTTCAAAATTCCGCATCCGCCAGGCAGCGCCGTAAGTAGCAGCGGTGGGAGAACACCCTCTCCCTCGCATTAGCCCCGTTTTTCGCGCGCGACAGAAGAGGGCGCGCTTCTTGCTCACCGTGTACCTAAAACCCCTTAAACTACGTAAAGTAGCGACACTCTCCTCCTCCGCCTTCACTCCTCGTCATTTCTCCTCTCTTTCACGCTCCCTTCTCGACCGTGGCGCCGCCTACAATACTCGAACGTAGCAACGGCGATAACATGCGCTCCTCGCCACTCCATAGACGCTTCTCGAGCAAAAATGGCACTGATGCACGGCGCGAGGGCCCACGTGATGCTATTAGGCTAATAGCGACGCGGCGTCGGCCTCGGTCTCAGCGCACGAGGAGGAGGCGGCATTCTTCAAAGCGTGGAAGTACTTTACGAATTTTAAGGGGTTTTACGTCTACTGCCGTTCTCGCTCGCGCAGGCGAGATTGAGCCGCGTCCGCCGGCTCACCCTCTCACGCTTTCACTTGCACATACAGGGTACGGCACAAGCCTAAGTTGTTATCGCCCTTAGACTCTATACGAAACTTCACGGCGACGGCGAAAGCGACGGCAGAAATGTGCCTTGACTGTGTGTATAATCGCTACCACAATATTTAAAGCACGCGCGATTACCGCACACTCTCGCCTATATGTTCAAGCTTCTGCCCTCGTAGGCAAGCCAGCCAACAAAACGAACGGCAAGTAGTGACGATATACACGGCGCTCACTCACGTTTTTCTTTCGGTCTGCCCTCATGCAGGTGGCGTACCTCTCCATCTTCCTCGACCACGAGTAGCCGACCCAGTTCTCAGGAATCAATATGCCGTCAGTGACCATGGCTCCTGCAAATGCATTCAAATGTGCCACTTACACAGGAAACCACCGCCCTTTCTCTAGCCTTGAGTCTTCTACTGTAAACTACCTTTTTTCTTGCTTTGATTTCATGGAGCTGAACTTTTTTTCACAAACTTTTCCAGAGCTTACGATAATTTTTTTTCGGGAGCATTTAGCGCCCGCTTATACTGTAGAAAAAGGCTAAATCCTGTCAGCATCGGCGCAGCTGCTTCAAAGATGACCGTTGCGTAACTTGAAAGGCAACTAGCTATGTAGCATGATGTGATTAATAACAACTTGAACCTTTTCACGTTGGGCTCAATTACTACATGGCACGCGTCTTATTTTGAAAACTGGCATCCAAGCAGTGATGCAACCATATTTATTTGAGCAATATTGATAAATTGATGTGAACTATTAGTTTCCAAATGCATCAACATTCAAGTTCACATTTGTCAGCCCTCCACTTGTCCACAGTGCTGGCAAATGTCAATATGATTTTCGCACGTTTGTTAGCCTTTTGCTTATAACTTTTACATTTCAAATTAAAAGGCTAATTGACTTTACCTCTGGAGGTCGCAACATAAACTAACATACACAGTATATCTAGCACTGAACCTGATACGGCTGATGTTAATGTCTACCGACTGCATGGAGTAGATTGCTTTGGTTATATTAAATAATTGTGCCTAGAAATGTTGAATAAATTTTAAGACTTAGACAGGCTCAGGTACGAAATTTAGAACTTTGTAAATGAGCCATAGAAATATGTATTGACGCCATATACTCAACAAGCTGGGAAATCTGCAGCAGAAAGAAATTTGTAAGCAGAACATCGCGAAAAGAGCTGAAATATTATGGCAATTCTGCATAAGCTGCCAACTAACACAAGTAATTTGTCGGCTTTAGACGCTAAACGGATGCGCTTAAGAGCGCTCAGACGTGTATTTTTCATGCAGAGTTGCATATTTGTAATTTTGGTGCCTGATTTGGGCGCCGGCGTTGCAAGATTGGTAGAACCTACAGCTCAGAATGCGGTGGTAGGGTTCGACTGCTGCCTGAGGTTAGGTTGTATAATGTCCTCTTTCATTCTTCTTTTCTATATATACGCTTCAACCAATAACTCCGTGAGAATATAATTCGCAATGAATGTCGACGTTAATGTAATTGGCATTGAGGCAACGTTGCCACAAATCATATTGCCAAGGCCAATACACGTCCTGCATGAGGCGTCTACTGGAGCCGGGCTCCTCTATCGCACTTCGCAGTGGGCACGCTGCGCCATTTAGCGGCACCGCCGTGAAATCCTCGCGTGGCTGCTGAGAGAATGGATACCCAGGCGACAACGCTGTCTCGATATACATGCCGTGGGTTCGATCATGCCCAGCACAGGAGAAATCTTTAACGATTCATGTCTCACTGAAGAGCGGAACACACCCAGTGGCACCTGCCAAGTGACCGACGCTGGCGTCAAATATGTTAATTGCAGAGTGGCACATACCCAGTGGAGCCTACCCAACGTCTCAAGTTGGTCCGACGGTTGGTTTCGAATGGTGTTCCTTCGGCACAACAGCCCGATGCTTCACATCATGGACGACCGAGTGACCTAACGTGGCAGGAAAAGCCTAAAATGTAGTCTCCTGAAATTTCAGGGAAGTCCCGAAGAATGCTAACAACATTACAAAACACCAAGGTCCAACACAATGCTGGAATCGAAATGGTGCATTTCTTGTCAGCGAAGTAGCCGCAGCAGCGGATGCCGCGAGCATAGCCACGGCGATTGTAGCTGTTCGCTATTTTAATCACGAGAACGCAGGCGCTGCTGGATGCGTGATGCTTGTTGGAACAGTGCGCACTTACCCAGTTGCATGCACCCTGTGTTGAAGTTGTGTGTTCAGATTCATGCCAAATGTCAGATACCCTGTGACACAAGTTGTCGAATATGCCAAACAGCAGATGGCGGCAAGTTGTCAATTTGGACACAGTCCCAGTGGCCCAAGTTGCGTTCTCGGCAATGCAACGGCCAGTACATACTACGTTACCGCGATGTCCATATATCCACCAAGAAATCAGCGACAAGCGACAATTTCCGGGTAAAAAGCAAACTCCACTTTAAGACACGTTTATTTCAGCTACGCTTTCTTCAGCTTCACGGGACCGTTGGTGATATAAACTCGACCCCTCGGTAACCCTCATCACCCTAGTGTCATGTAGCGCAAAACACTGACACGCTACGTCTCAGCTTTGTCATGAAAGACAAGATATTTGCAGAAAACGTCGACCATGATTGTCAATGTAAGCAAATAGTCCGAAAGAACAAGCGAACGTATGAACAATAGAGGGAGAGTTACTGACAAAGAGAGCGAACGAACAAACATCTCTGCCCGGTCCCGACCACAGGAGACCAACCTATAACCAGCGACCGACCTACCAATGAGACCACCAATCAACCGCGTAAATGGCTGAAAGAACCAAAGAAAGTTGAGCAACCTTTAGCTCTGCCCCAACTGCTACGTTACCTATTCTTATGCATGTAAAACACAGAACTGATTTTTCTTAGGTTTACAATATAAAGCCTACCCGCGGCCTAATAATGGCAGCATATCTGATTCAAAGCATACCTCCGGCTCAATTACAGCAAGAGTCCTAATTTAAGGCAAAACTCCGACCCAGATACGGCTATATTTCTAATTTGAAACAGTAATCAGATTCAACTCCGGTAAGATTCCTGCTATATTGCATTACTACGGCTCATCTGGCCATGGTCTCATTTAATTCATTGCTACGGCTCAACTCCTCCAAGGTTTCTGAGTTAAAGCGCAACTCCTCCCAACTACAGCAAGATTTCTGATTTCAAGCATACCTCCGGCCGTACTTCGGCATCATTTCTGATTTAAAGCGCAACTCCGGTTCAATCTACGCAAGATTTCCTATTTAACGCGCAACTTCACCTAACTTCTGCAAGGTTTTCGATGTAAAGTATACTTGCGACCCAACTGCAGCAACATCTCTGATTTAAAGCACACCTCTTGCCCAACTCCAGCAACAATTATAATTTAAAGCACAACTCCTGCCCAGTTCGGGCTAGATATCTGATTTGAAGTGATACTCCGACTCAACTCTGCAAGATTTCTGATTTATTGCGCTGCTACGGCTCAACTTACGCATGATTTCTTATTTAATGCATTACTATGGTTGAAGTACGGCTCAACTCCGGCAAGATTTCTGATTTAAAGCATAACTCCGCCCAGCTCTGCCAAAAGTTTGTATTTCAAGCACACCACCGGCCCAACTCAGGCAACATTTGACTTAAAGCGCAACTCCGACCCAAATCCGGCAAGATATGTGATTTAAAGCTAAACTGCACCAAGCACTGGCAAGATTTCTCATATAAAGCATACGTCCAGCACAACCCCGGCAAGTTTTCTCCTTTAAACCCCAACTCTGGCGAGATTTCTCATTTGAAGCAATACTCCGGCTCTACATCAGCAGCATTTTTGACTTAAGTTACAACTACGAATAAAGTCGACCATGATTTCTGATTTAATGCACCACTAACGCTCAACATCGGCAAGACTTACGATTTAAAGAACAACTCCACCCAACTACGCCAGGATTTCTGATTTGAAGCACTCCGTCAGCGCAACTCCGGCAAGATTTCTAATTGAAAGGAGAACTCCGACCCAATTTCGGTTAGATTTCTGATTTAATGCGCTACTGCTACTAAACTTTGGCATGATTTCTGATTTAATGCACTACTAAGCCTGGACTATGGCAAGATCTTAGGTAAACAGTAAATCTGTGGGACAACTACGGCAACAACTTTGATTTAAAGCATACCTCCGGCCTATCACCGGCAAGAATTTTTATTTAAAGCATGACACCTAACTCAAGGCAACATTTGTGAATCAACGCGAAACCCGAGCCCGACTGCGGCAAGACTTCCCACATAAAACATACCTGCAGCCCAACTACGGCAACAATTTTTATTTAAAGCACAACACCCAAATCTCGGCAAATGATCTGATTCATCACGCAACTCCGGATCAACTCCGGGAAGATTGCTCATTTAAAGCCTAGCTCCACCCAACTCCGGCAATGTTTATTATGTAAAGTACAAATGTGCCCCGATTACGGCAACTATTCTGCTTTAAAGCATACTTCTGGTCCAACTCGGGCAACATTTATAATTTAAAGCACAACTACGACCCGATTTCGACAAGATTTCTAAATTGAAGCATTCGTTCGGATCAGCGCCGACACGATTTCTGGTTTGAAGCGTAAGTGCGCCCAACTCCGGCAGGGTTTCTTGATGAAAGCACAACTGTTCCCAACCGCGAGCTATGGAAAGAAGAACGATAGGTGTAACTTTAAGGGATAAAAAAAGAGCAGATTGGGTGAGGGAACAAACGCGAATTAATGACATCCTATTTGAAATCAAGAAATAGAAATGGGCATGGGCAGGACATCTAACGAGGAGGGAACATAACCGAAGGTCATTAAGGGTTACGTACTGGCTTCCAAGGGAAGGGAAGCGTAGCAGGGGGCAGCAGAAAGTTAGGTGGGCGGATGAGATTAAGAAGTTTGCAGGGACAACATGGCGACAATTAGTAGATGACCAGGGTAGTTGGAGAAATATGGGAGAGGCCTTTGCTCTGCAGTGGGCGTAACTGGGCTGATGATGATGATGATGCTGATGATGATGTTCCCAACCGGAGTTGGCGTCACCTTTTCCAACTAGTGCCTCTCGTTTTCCGCTCGAAGTACACAAGGCCTTTGGTTCTCGCTGGCCTCAGTAGCTTGAAATGTTGCCGCCGTTACAAAGGCAACACTCACTTCAAGAGATGCGCATTAGTGGAACGATAAAGCGAATTGTTCAGAAGGAATAAATAAACTAAATGGAGGGCAGGCGCTAAGTTTCAGAATGAGAAGTACATGAAAACACCAGATGTAAAAAAAATTCACAGTTACAAGTCAAAGATGAAGTAGTTACCAAAAATATAGCGGAAGAGAAGCACGAACTGCATTACTGACACTTTAACTTGTTCTCTTCGAGTCGTCATCCAGTCAGCCGAGCAATAGGGTTCACATAGTTAGTCACGCGTTCCAGCTTCCTAGTGGCGAAGAAGACAGGCTGATGAAGCGAGCGCAGCGGACGGTTTGCTTAACTACTATATTGTTCCGTGTGGAGCTTAGTAAAGAGAATTATAACGCTTGAATCTATGAAAGCTACAAGTACAGTGGTTCAGCCAGCACAATAATTATGGTCGGTACGTAGATGTGTTTAAGCTTTTGTCCTTCAAATTGATTTGCAATTTTGCAAACTGATCATATTCAGGAGTATATAGCGGTTTGAATGCGAGAATTTGGCATTAATTACACATAGCGAATCATTACGACCTGATTGCGTTTGCATTGTGTAAAATGTTTTGTTACTAAATATTGCCCAATGGGCCTGAAGGTTATCTCACATAATAAAGAAAATAACGCGCGCAGACACTGATTTCCTCGCTCTATTAAGGAACCTGCGAGTGCTCGAACATTTCGAAACAATAAGGGGTATAAATATTATCACCAGAACGCTTGAAGCCACGAGAACAAAGAACAGAACGCGAAAGACCATGCTTCGGTGCTCTTCCCGTGATTACTCCGCTTACAGCAAATCCTCTCATTGAAATTCCAAAGTGGTTTTCTTGGGTGGTGGCGAAGGCCTGCGGAATGCTCAATGGCTAATGCAAGGAGAGGCATCTACAAAGTCTGTATGCATTGGAGCCTCGACACAACCGCATGACCACGCCGGTGAAACGTGCAGCCGGTATCAGTAGAATTGGTGGAGAATACGGGTGCGTGCGTGTTGAAATTCAAGGATTCATAGAATTCTGTCTGGTCGCGTAGAAGTATGACGAAACAAGGAAACATCGATCAAGAAGTAAAACAACATTTAGCTGCTAAATTCATGCAGCAACACCTCTGGGAGGTGTCTAGGTATGCGTGCATTCTGCCGCTTACTCATTTCCCCAGAGCCCGGTGTCATTATCGATGTGATGAAACTTGATTCGACCACTATGAACTCTCATCAACTTTTGTCGGTCGTTATCAGCCTTATCGAAGTAGTCCAACCCTTATCAACCTTATCGGAATAAATCCAATCCTTATCAACCCTTATCGGTAGGCATTGATCTTAACGCAATCGATTCGACCTTTATCAACCCTTATCGGTCCTTATCAACCTTGGTGTCAGACCAGGCTACGTAGTATTCCATGATGATGTAACCAGCGCAAAAGGGGACGCGGAACCCAAGAAAGGCGGCAATATCAAGTAGCCGGTCTTACAACTTGCCCCAGTTTATTTCTAGTTCGACGGGCTTTGTCGACTGTGGTAACCAGCACTTGTCCTTGTCGCCTTTCTTGTGTTCTGTATCCCCTCTTGCGCTGGTTCTTCATTATCAACCTTATCGAACATGATACGACTCTTATCCAGGTCCATAGGCCCTTACGAAGTCTATCACACTTGATCCGACGCTTATTATATTTATAGGTGCTCATTATCCTTATCAAAATTGCTCCAACCACTAACACCCCTTATCGCTTTTAAACACTTTACCGGTCCTCTCCAACCATTATTAACCATGATTAGACCCATACAACCCCTCAGCACTCCTTATCATATTTATCAACTCACTAACTGCTTATTTGTTTCTGTTGCGCGACGTTCAAAGTATGAGGCCTCAGAGATCGGCGGCATTTCCGGCAGTGAAGGACCACACCAACGGAAGGCGCACCCCGCGACCACCAAAACGCATTGCGATGCAGCATTTCGCATTAAATTTTCGCAAAATCAGAATTTTTCTGATTTCTGGTCCTAGAGATGGCTTTTATTCCACCCTCACCAAATATTTCAACAAAGACTTCACAGGAACTGTTCACCTTTGAAATTTGTTTTGTACCGCCGCTACAACACAATCATCATCATCATTATCATGACCAGTTTGGTTACGCCCACTGCAGGCCAAATGCCTCTGTAATACATCTCCAACTACCCCGGTCATGTACTAATTGTGGTCATGTTGTCCCTGCAAACTTCTTAATCTCATCCGCCCACCGAGCTTTCTGCCACCCCCTGGTACGCTTGCCTTCCCTTGGAATCTAGTCCGTAACCCTTAATGACCATCTGTTATCTTTCCTGATTACATGTCCTGCCCATGCCCATTTCTTTTTCTTGATTTCAACTAAGATGTGATTATCCCGCGTTTGTTCACACAATGTGCTCTTTTCTTATGCCTTAACGTTACACCTATCATTCTTCTTTCTATACATCGTTGCGTCGTCCTCAGTTTAAGTAGAACCCTTTTCGTAAGCCTCCAGGTTTCTGCCCCGTACGTGAGTACTGGTAAGACACAGCTGTTATACACTTTTCTCTTGAGGGATAATGGCAACCTGCTGTTCATAATCTGAGAATGCCTGCCAAACGCACCCCAGCCCATTCTTATTCTTCTGATTATTTCACTCGTGTGATTCGAATCAGCGGTCACTACTGGTCCTAAGTAGATGTATTCCCTTACTACTTCCAGTGCCTCGCTAACTATCGTAAACTGCTGTTTCCTTCCGAGACTGTTAAGCATTAGTTTAGTTTTCTGCAGATTAATTTTTTAGACTCACCCTTCTGCTTTGCGTCTCCATGTCAGTGAGCGTGCATTGCAATTGGTCCCCTGAGTTACTAAGCACTGCATTATCATCAGCGAATCGCAAGTTACTAAGGTATTCTCCATTAACTCTTATCCTCAATTCTTCACAGTCCAGGTCTCTGAATACCTCCTATAAACACGTTGTGTAAAGCATTGGAGAAATCGTATCTCCCTGCCTGACGCCTTTATTTATTGAGATTTTGTTCCTTTCATTATGGAGGACTACGGTGGCTGCGAAGCCCCTATATATATATTACAGTATTTTTACGTACGGCTCGTCTACACCCTGATTCCGTAATGCCTCCATGACTGCTGAGGTTTCGAATGAATCAAACGCTTTCTCATAATCAATAAAAGCTATATATAAGGGTTGATTATATTCTGCGCATTTGTCTCACCTGATTGATAGTGTGAATATAGTCTATTGTTGAGTAGTGTTTACGGAATCCTGCCTGGTCCTTTGGTTGACGGAAATCTAAGGTGTTCCTGATTCTATTTGCATTTACTTTGGTAAATAATTTGTAGGCAACGGACAGTAAGCTAATTGGTGTATAATTTTTCAAGTCTTTGGCGTCCCCTTTCCTATGGATTAGGATTATGTTAGCGTTCTTGCAAGATTTCGGTACGCTCGAAGTCATGATGCATTGCGTATACAGGGTGGCCAGTTTTTCTAGAAGAATCTGCCCACCATCTTTCAACAAATCTGCTGTTACCTGATACTACCCAGATGCCATCCCCCTTTGCATAGCTCCCAAGGCTTTCTTTACTTCTTCCGGCGTTAGTTCTGCAATTTCAAATTCCTCTAGTCTATTCTCTCTATGGTTCAGGTATATATAACTTCTGCAAGCGTGGGTGTTTATCTCAGTGACATAGGAACTCGGTTCTGGCTTTCGGGCCGTATGTTCGGCACTCGCTAACATCCGTAACGTATTTCCTTTTAAATTTACACATTATTTTTTTGCAATTTTTTACCAATTCTGAAACAACCAATTAGCTTCAGTTACACTAGGATAATGATGAAATATATCAACTTCACCAATTACGCATTTATTTCCCAGTTACAAGGGGTCACGGGAAAGAGACGGTTTTCCCAGGCTTTCCGCCAAAATGCCTACACATTAAACTTGGAAGATGTTTCCTGCCACACGGACGCCCATTTCACAAGGACTCCAGTGTAGGAGCCCTACCGTCTTAATTTTTCACTAAGTGTTAATTTCCTGGTCGGCGTTCCCTTTCTTCATCAAGTACGTACGTGCATCAGTTGCAACGGAAACTACCAGTATATGGACCTCTCCATCGGGCGAGGAGGAAAGGGCGCACGGCGAGCCTTTCCTTCTCTCTGGCATGTGCGATCCGGCGTGGCCCTGCTTGAAAGTATTGCTGTTGCACACTGCGGAACGATTTCGAGATGTTTAAGGTCTTTGTGAAATTTAAGCATGTCCGTTCTTATAAGGTCGTCAGGGAAGCTTTTCGGTGTATCGGTAACTACAGTATGCGGAAAGATCTCTTTCTATCAGCCGCGGTGTGTGTAGGTTGTGAACTATTTTGCGTGTGTAGGTTTTCATTCAACGAAGACAACCGGCGGCTTTCTATTAGTAGCATGAAATGCTGAATCTGCTCATCATCTGATCGTTCGGCGTAGGGACTAAAACATAAAGCATGCTCGGGTACGGCCAACCTAAGGCAACCACGAAACATCTAAGCGGCAGGTGCTATGATATAATTGTGATACGCCGGCATCGTTCTCACGCATTCAAGCCTAGTTGGTTTTGTGATCTTTGGAGTCGGGCATGAAATAGATGGCAGCTGACTCGTTGTCATCGAAAACGAGGAATATGGGTTTATTTACAGTATATACATCAGAACGTTACAGTTCATCAGTCTAACATGATTGCAAGAGGAATGCATTCCCAGCAGCCGCACAACAACTGCTTATAAACAGTCTGTCCTCCCTAGATCCCTAGGTAAGCTAAAAACGACCGTTCAATCTGTTACAAACTCGGAGCATTCAAAGTCATCGTAGCCGACCCACGTTCAAGCGGGAGCGTTACACACACAGCCGCACAGGTTTCACTGACCACGCCGAGATGAGTGAGTTCTCGGAGACATGGTGCTTGCCCCGAGCTGGTGCCTCTTCAGCCCAGTGTTGACACTGCAGACAATGGCCGCCGTGTATGTCCATAACAATTAAGCATCGTGAGACGGCTGCCCGACATCTAGCAGGTTTTCCACCACTTCTAACAAGCCGTGGCGGCCACGGCAAATCTGCTAACAATCCTTGGTCCGCCGACAACGTTTAGTCATAGCGACAGCACTCGCTTGGCGACGCGGCGCATTGTTGTTTTCCCAGAACGAGTCATTGCAGCGGGCCGGGCGCGTTCCAAGGTCTGGTTCTCCGAATATCGCCACCCACACCGGTGCGGCTGGCTGGGAATATATTGTACGTCGGTACCCTTGCAGGCCGTTCGTAACAGCTTGAAATCACTAAGTGTGTACGCTAGCCTTCCTGCCTGAGGCCGATGGCGCTACTCGACACAGCGATCACTGTGCTTGGTGAACCAGCATGATAAATCTATAAGCTATGTGCGTTAGCACTGCCTTTTTGCCCTGTAAAACAATAATATATGAGAGGAATCGTATTATAAGGAAGCGTTGGCTATTGTTGAGGACAAAAATTCCGTAATACGTGTGAGTAGAGAATGGAACACAACCAAAAAAAAATTTTCTTTCTTGAAAAAGAAAGAAAAACGGGCTAACGCCACAGTACGAGCTCGCATAGTCACACCGCCCAACGTTTATATATCTATAAACATTGATGCCGCATGCTTGGAAAATATGCTATATAGAACAAAGATGTCTGTAATCGAGCACCTACCACTTCTTAGGATACTCGCACAGTTCGTAACGGTCGCTTCGCTGGATAAGTATAGCTCACACTGTAAGGTATGCTGTTATTACTAATCAAAACTATTTTATTCATGGGTGGCAACCTCATACACAGAACCAAGTAGTCACGCAATGTAATCTGCAGCAAACAATTTGAACGCTTGTCAAAGTATAACAGCACAGCTCAGGACTATCGTAGCGGAACGGCTCCCACGCTGTTACGATCGTGGTGTATGTTTCATTGCATCTAAACCGCAGCTTAGAACTAGAGGATAATACTGCAATAAGGTCACATTAGTGAATGGAACTATCAGAAATGCACAATTGATCTGCGAGGCTGATTGTAGGCTCAAACATGCGCGCGCACATCACGCTAAATGCTCCCTCCGCCTCAACGCCAGCAGTAAGTTCAGCCAAGCCAACTTAGACCACTTCTGTACATCTCACAGAACTATTTTGCACTTATAGACGCCACGTCATAGTAAACAGACCACATGAGCGCGAAAACAAACCACAGAAACTACCGCCGAGCGTATACCTGCCATGCAAAGCGGTGCGCTCGCCCAAACCACTATGCCGACTGCCTATAGATGGCGCCACAGCGTAGCAATATGGTGGCGCCCATTAAAGAACGATGTAGAGAAGCGCATTGAAATTGCGCGCGTATCCTTCGCAGGAACTCCACCGGATACAGCGCTGTCTTGTGTAGGTTTGAGGTGACGGCAAAAATTACCGTTATATGACTCCTTGTATGATGCGAAAAATGAATGCTACAGCTTCGCGGTCTTTACATGTCCAAGTTGCTCGCATTTTTATACATCTGCGATAGTAGTTTGCGCGTGTGCCTGCCTGTCGCACGTTGCTACCATGTTCAATTGTTTGATCCCCAATAGAAGGCAGATAGCGCGGAATTCCCTGTGCAAGCTCGCGCATGTGCACTGGAATCTCCCGGCTCCTAAAGAGCTGGTTATTCAGGGGAGTTACCACCTGTGGTAGTCGGCTTGCAATGACTGCGCGAATAAATAGTGCGCCCTCTCACCGCTCATTGTCAAGGCCTTCATGAACCCGCTCATCACCAGGTAGCCGGCGGCTGCAGTAAATATGCGGCTGCGGCAGTATGCAAGAGAAACAACAATTAGTTCAGTTAGTCAATCTATAACTAGTATAACAATAAGAGTATCTGAACCGATAGCTGAAGAAGGCTGCATTGCGGTCGAGTTAAAAGAATAAGTACGCATGTCCGCTGTTAAAATAACCGTAGGGCATATTGAAATGATCGAATGATTTGCGCTTACGGTAAAAAAAAAGGAGAGCACTAAAGAAAAGAAAATAATTCAGTTACAGATTATTCCTCTCTAGAAAGACAATTAAGAACTTTGCATGGAGCTTTCGGTTGTCTTAAGCCCCACGAGTAACGTGTTCCTCATTTTTAAGGCACAGAATTCAGCTGCTGCTTCAGCGCGCATAATGTTCTTTTTATTTAGTCCTAGCATCTTAAAATGCATACTTTGTGCTTGCCGCTTTTTTGTTTCATGCATTCTTTTGTACGCATCGTTCAGCAACGTAGTTCACCTCTCTCTATCTCTCTCTCTCTCCGTTTGATATCTACTCCGTCCACTATTCTTCAGCAGCTTCCTGTTCCTACGGCGGAATGTGCGTGCAGTGTTAGTTCTTACAGAAAAGCTGTTATGCGGCTAAACAAGCGCGGAAAAACATTATACGCCAGTTTTCACGGTATTCTGAAAAAAAAAAGAACGATCACTCACCTAGTCTACGTGTTCGAACAAATATGGCAAATTTTAAAGGCAGCATCAAGGTCGATGTTGGAGCATGCGGTTTTACTTAACGATGTAGATAAAATTCTTAAACCATCGTTTTTTGACTTGTTTATAGAGTTGTTACACGAAGCGGTTAGATTTCCCCTATTCTCTCGGAGATCCAGAAATTGCCGGGATTTCCTATATTTATACAGGACGCGGGGGCGGCTTTATGAGTGAAGGGTATCGAAAGTTCGAAGCTCATATATTGTTCTTCCCAATTAATTGTTGAATAACTCATCTTCTCCCAATTCCTATACGTTATAGGAGGAGTTCCTGGTGACTTGTGGTAATCGCGTTCTTTATATCTCATCAAACGAGGAAGCGTGTTGTAATTGATACACGATGACCGCTTAATCTGTGCAGGGTTGCAGGAGAATTGCGGCCCCAGTACAAATTTGCCTACGCAACCGTCGCTGAGTGTCGTCGTGCCGCTATCCGCAATGTTTGCCACAGTTGTAAAACAATTGTGCAAGAAACCAACTTCAGATACGGTGAAAAGGGAGGCGTGTAAAGTGAACATTGTGCGCCAAAGCTTTAGCGTTCATGGCTTAATTCGAAGCGTTGCACATAATTACTAAACTTTCGTCTTTTCTATACTTTTATGCTTCATACAGGGTTTGTAGTTGGTTTCCCGGGTGTCATCGATGAACGAAACGAAGCATCTTCTTCATATTAGGGGGACATTAGGTACAGGTTAAATGTAGACGAAATCATAAGCGTGCGGACTAATTTTGCCCTTACAAGTACGTTATATACAGGCAAGCGATGGCGAGCGTTGGTTACAAGTGCGTATTACGAACTATACAGGATTTTTCCCGCTGCCTTGGGAACTGTGAACTGTGAACGCCACCAAGATCCCATTTAGCGAAAATGGGGGAACAATATGGACAGTGTTTTCAAGTGTAAAATGTGAGGCGATAGTTACTTCCCTGGTAAATAAAGCTCTCCGAGTGCCTAAAAGCTTTATATGCGGGCAAGATTTCGAACTGGCTAGAAGCTTGCAACCAACGTTTTTATAGTGTGTTGCTTAACTACAAACCAATGAAATTCGCGATTCAATTGCTCTAAAGAAACAGCTTGGCTGAAACTTCAGTTCCGATTTTGCAAGAGTCGAGAAAGGCTACAGTGATTTTCACTATATATACATATTTCTTTTTTTCAGGCAAATAGTGTGAATGAAGCTGCCGGCTGCTCCGGCGGATCGCACGGGCCAACAAATACGATCATATTGCCAAGCCCCAGTGAATATAAAGCATCCGTAGACTAAATTACCTGTAGTAAAGTTAGAACAGCTTGGATCACAGTATGCGAGCACTCATTCTGCTTGAGCCTCTCTTAACCAAGTAGCCCCTTCACTGTGCCCAACAGCTTATCGGCATCCCTGGATGGTCATATCGACGCCATGAATAGTAAGAGCTTTATCCAATGATATTAACACCTTGCATAGTGCGAGCACCACCTAAGACCGCGAGCTGAGAGCCTTAAGTTTTATTGGAAGAAATAGTGCCCGAGCTTATGAGAACGCTCAGATAACAACAATGGCGGAAAGCACAGTCATCGCTCGTTGGATCTGCTATCGCGGGTCAAGTCTTTCAATTATTTATATGTATATCATAGTACATTAAAAAAGTGATCGCGGCTGCTCGGGCGTATGTTAGACGCAGAACACTGTTCGTGTCACTCACTAAATCTCGATTGACAAAACTCCCTCGCTATACGACGGTGACAACCTGAAGACTTCTCAGATATGAGGCGCGCTTCGCACCGATCGCTGAATTCACAGAAAGTTACAATCCAGTGAAACTAAAAGCCATGATCCGGTGAAACAGTAGGCGGGTTTGAGTTAGAGAGCTTTAGCCAAATCCATAAACAAGTAGCCGAGTAGCCAAGTATACAGCACTCCAAAAAACCATGACTTCGCTATATAGCTTCGCTGCATGGAATTCGCATCACGGGATACGGTAGCCTGGTTATATGTTAGCAACACTCGAAAGATTTTTAGTTTTCATCAAGAGCGTGTGGACGCCATTGTTAGCGTCACAAACACGGCCTAGCAGATGAGCTTCTTTCACAGACTAACTCGTACTGACATGGATCCAAGGTAAGTGCATCCTTAACCAAGCTCCTATATTACCAAGCTATGCACTCGGTTGCCATAGGCACTATAATAGCCGCACTAATCGCAGCCGTGACGGCATCCACTGTACTGCGTGCACCGTGCATGATCTGCCGATTCTAATGCTGCTTTTTACTCGCAGGGCTTCGTTCTCTCAATTCCATCTTGCTGAGTACTCACTTCTTTTGGCTGTTGCGGAAGACTGGCTTGGTGAACACCCCCATGGGCACGTCTGGAATTCAATTTCAGTGAAATTGATTGAAGTTTGCTCGGAAAATGCCGATTTGTTTGTTTGGAAGGCTAGGAACAAAGCTATCCCGGGTTCAACAACAATATCGAATGTAAATACGCATGTAGCACACGAAGACATATCACTCGATTACTGAGTCCATTGTGAAAGGACATATATTGACACATGTACTTGTCATTATGGGGCGACACGTTTTACCGCCTAACAAATTTTATCGCATAGCGCGGGAAGAGCCTGCCTGCATGCGAAGTTTCTGGAAAGTTATCGATGCTATCTGCTGTCTGTTGAACTTTGTAGAAGGCATGCGGGTCCCAACGAATAATTTGGAATATTCGATGACTGCTGTATAAAAGCCGACGCGCTTGAACCGGTGGTCAGATTTTCGACGATCGCCGACCGTGTTCGCCGCTATCTTTGTGATAAAAGTGTAGCCTGTTTCGTGGGCAAAGGTCCGCCCAATAAAAGTTAGTTTTGTCGTTCACAGTATTGCTACTGTGTTAATCAGCATCACCACCACGTGACATCTGGTGGAGGTGCTTTTTGTTCATGTACCGGACACCCCCGTCAAGCCGTGATCCAAGCCCGGACCGCAAAGAGAACACCAACGCAGTATCGGACCATCGAGCAAGCCGCCGCCTTCAACAGCTCCCGCCGGAACACGGACTTCTACCTGAGAAGACCAAGAAGATTGTGACCAAGGCAACCCCTATGGCAGCCCCAGCTTCCCCCATCATGCTGCAGCAGCCCACGGAACCACCGAGGTTCCCCGGTTCCACATTTCAGGACCCGGAAAGCTGGCCGGAAACGTATGAGAGGGTCGCTACAATTAACAGCTGGGCAAGCGACGACAAGCTGCGACATGTCCATTTCGAATTGGAGGAAGCCGCCAGGAAGAGGTTCGAGAATCGAGAAGCCACCTTGACGTGGGACCTGTTCCGAAGCGGCTTCCTGTAAACATTTACAAGCGTCGTGCGAAAAGAGCGCGCACAAGCTCTACTAGAAACCAGAGCGCAGCTGCCAAATGAGACGATCGCGACCTTCACGGAGGAGACGCACCGTCTTTTCCGGCACGCCGACCCGGAAATGTCGGAGCAGAAAACAGTCCGCTTCCTGATGCGGGGCGTCAAGCAAGAACTTTTCGCCGGACTTACTTGTAACCCACCGAAGACTGTGGCTGAGGTTTCTGCAGAGGCGTCGACGATCGAGAAAATTCTGGAGATGCGCAGCCGGCAATATAACCGCCAGGGGCTCACGCCGTAGTACGCCATCCAAGGACTGGGTTCCGACAACCTTCAAGAGACCATCAGGGCCATTGAGCGCGAAGAACTGCGCAAGGTCCTGCCTTCGTCGCAGCCTCAAGTGGCCTCGATCGCCGACATCGTGAAAGATGAGGTTCAGTGATCGCTTGGAGTTCCTGAGGTGCAACCTCAATTACCGCAGCCCCAGCCAGAAGGTATCACCTACGCCGCCGTCGCACGCCGTCAAGGCCCCCCTCCGCGACCGCGCCCTGTAACGCCGCAATTCCGTCGTCCGCCGCCGCCGCCAGCACGCCCACCCGTCATCCAGCGCACCCACGCGAGGAAGACGGACATATGGCGAGCCCCCGATCACCGCCCGCTCTGCTATCACTGCGGAGAATCCAGCCATGTGTACCGCCGATGCCCATACCGCGACTTGGGACTTAGAGGGTTCGGCGTCAACGCGCCGCGTCCGCAACTTGGATAGCGCCCACGTGGCATCGCCGATTACCTAGCCGCCACTCAGTGGAACTCTCGAAGACCGTCCCGTTCGCGGTCACCAGGCCGCTGCTTGTCGCCGCAACGCCGACCACACACCGTCCCAGCCCGGGGCCGCTCTGCAAGCCCATATCCGGAAAACTAAAAGCAGCAACCGATGGAGGTTTGGTTGCTGTTCGTCGAACTGACGAAGATCCGCCGCCGCCGACGAAGACGCCGAAGAGACCATCTCGACGACATAATAACGACACGCCACCGTCTCGACGAAGTCAGGAAGCCAAGGCTACACCGACGAAAGACGACTTGACGACGCAAAGTTCCAGCTTGTTAGCCGTGATCCGACGCCAGACAAAGAACCACCGACTTCAACGTGCTTCTCGACGGCCACGCAGATACCGCCTTAGTGGACACAGGCGCCGATTACTCCGTAATGAGTCGACACATCGCCGCCCAGTCGAAAAAAGTTCAAACTGCAAGGGAAGGCCCTCAAATTCGGACCGCAGGAGGACACCTCATTACGCCGACTGGAATCTGCACGGCAAGAATTACCGCTCATGACCAGACTTACACTGCCACCTTCGTAATCCTCGAACAGTGTTCACGAGACGTCATTCTCGGCATGGACTTCCTGAACCAACACGGCGCAATCATCGACCTGAAGTCGATAACGCTGTCGGAAGATCGAGCGACACCGCCGGGGAGCTCTCGTAGTCACCACGCCTTAAGCGTGCTCGAAAGTCAAGTCAGCATACCGCCTCACCCCAGCATTGTCATTTCCGTAGGCACCAAAATGCCTGCCGACGTAGAAGGCGTCATCGAGGGTGGCCAACGTCTACTGCTTGACCGCGAAATTGCGTCGCAAGAGGGATCAGTCGACTGCATGGAGGGAAACCTGAGGTGTTGCTGACAAACTTCAGACAGCAATTCAAGCACATTAACAATGGCATGACGATCGCGTACATCGATGAAATTCTGGAAACCAGTAATGCGTTTGCCCTGTCGGATTCCGCCGCATTTACCCCGACGACCATGGTTCCCGAACTAGACTACAGCATTAATCCAAGTCTCCCGGTGATTAAGCAATAGCAGCTCAGGTGTGTGCTCCAACGATACAAAGGCTGCTTTTCGATGTCATCGAGGATTCGACAAACACCAGACGCCAAGCATCGCATAATCACCGAGGAGTGCGGTCGACCACTCCGCCAGAGCCCTTACCGAGTGTCGCCGCGAGAACGTGAAGCTATAAGAACACAAGTCGACAAAATGCTGCGCGACGACATCATCCAGACGTGGGAAAGCCCGTGGGCATCCCCTGCTGTCTTGGTGCAGAAAAAGGACGGAACCTTGCATTTCTGCGTCGATTATCGTCGACTGAACAAAGTCACGGAGAAGGATGTATATCCCCTACCACGGATAGACGACGCATTAGATCGGCTCCGCAACGCAATATACTTCTCCTCGATGGATCTCAAGTCTGGCTACTGCCAAATAGAAGTCGACGAGAAAGATCGCGAAAAGACCGCTTTCATCACGCCAGACGGCCTCTACGAGTTCAAGGTCATGCCATTCGTACCCTGCTCGGCGCCTGCAACGTTCCATCGCGTCATGGCCATGGTGTTAGCAGGATTGAAGTGGCAGACCTGTCTTGTTTACTTGGATGACGTCTTCGTCTTCGCCAAAAATTTCGACGATCACCTTAGGTGGCTTGCGACAGTACTAGAGGCCATCAAGTCATCAGGGCTCACTCTGAAGCTAGAAAAGTGCCGCTTCGTTTACGATGAGCTTCTGTTCCTAGGCCATGTAATCAGCAAATCTGGTGTCCGTCCAGACCCACAAAAGACAGCTGCCATCGCACAGTTCCCGCAACCCATCAACAAGAAGGCAGTGCGTAGATTCCTTGACATGTGTGCCTACTACAGGCGCTTTGTCAAGGACTTTTCGCACATCGCCGAGCATTTGACACTTCTAGCTAAGTGTGATGTTGAGTTCAAGTGGGAAACGCCGCAGGCCGACGCATTTGAAGAACTCAAACGATGCATGCAGTCGCCGCTGGTTCCTGCGCACTTCGACGAGTACGCCGATACAGCAATCCATACTGGCGCAAGTAGCCTAGGCCTCTGTGCCGTTCTAGTCCAGAGAAGAAATGGAGTCGAACAGGTCATAGCTTATGCTAGCCGGTCACTGTCAAAAGCGGAAGGCAACTATTCTACGACCGAAAAGGAATGCCTCGCCATCGTTTGGGCTGCAGCTAAATTTCACCCTTATCTTTATGGCAGGCCATTCAAAGTCGTCAGTGACCATCACGCGTTGTGTTGGCTAGCGATTATAAAGGATCTTTGAGGACGAGTGGCGCGGTGGAGCCTCAGACTACAAGAATACGACATCACTGTAACCTACAAGTCCCGACGAAAACACTCGGATGCCGAATGCCTATCACGCGCACTCATTGACCCGCCGCCGCAAGATGACGAGAATGACGACGCCTTCCTTGGAATGATAAGCGTGGAAGACTTCGCTGAACAGCAACGGGTAGACCCGGAGCTAAAAGGCCTCGTCGAATGTTTGGAAGGGCACATGGACGTTGTCCCCAGGGCATTTAAGTGCGGATTATCTTCCTTCACGCTTGAAAACAATCTACTCGTGAAGAAGAACTCACCAGTCCGCGCCAATTACCTTCTTGTTGTCCCGTCGGGACTTCGTCCAGCAGTATTACACGCCCTACATGACGATCCCACCACTGGACACCTCGGATTTTCCCGGACACTATCGAGGATACAGGAAAGGTATTATTGGCTACGCCTGACCACCGACATCGCCCGTATGTCAGAAAATGCCGAGACTGTCAGCGACGCAAGACACTACCGACAAAGCAAGCCGGATTACTACAGCTAATCGAGCCTCCTTGTCGACCATTCCAGCAGATCGGCATGGACTTGTTGGAACCCTTTCCGACGTTAACAACCGGAAATAAGTGGGTCGTCGTGGTGACGCACTACCTCATCCGCTTCGCTGAAGCTAAAGCACTGCCGGAAGGTAGCGCCGCCGAAGTGGCGAAATTCTTTCATGGAAACATCCTGCTACGACATGGCGCCCCAGAAGTCCTCATCACCGACAGAGCAACGGCCTTTACAGCGGAGCTCACCCAGGCCATTCTGCAATACAGACAGACAAGGCACAGGAGGACAGCGGCCTACCACCCGCAGACGAATGGTCTTAAGGAGTGGCTGAATAAGACCCTCGCCGACATGCTAGCAATGTACGTCGACGTCGAACACAAAGCCTGGGATGCGGTCCTGCCGTACGTAACATTCGCTTACAACACGGCGGTGCAAGAAATAACACAGATCACGCCGTTCAAGTTGGTTTACGGCAGGAACCCGACGACGACGCTCGACGCCATACTGCCGCACGTCACTGACGAGGAGAATCTTGACTTCGCTACCTATCTCCAGCGCGCCGAAGAAGCCCGACAGCTCATCCGCCTACGGATCAAGAACCAGCAGCGTACTGACAGCCGACACTACAACCTCCGACGACGCTTCGTCGAGTACCAGCCCGGCGACCGTGTTTGGGTATGGACCCCGATATGCCGACGAGGACTGAGTGAGAAACTATTGCGACGCTATTTCCGACCCTACAAAGTCACCTAACGTATTGGCGCACTGAATTATGAGGTCGTGCCAGACTGCATTTCGCATACACAGCGGCGCCACGCATGACCTGAGGTGGTCCACGTGGTGTGTCTTAAACCCTTTTACGGACGATACCGAACTTTCCTTATTTTGTTGTTTTCTTTGCTAGGAGTTCTCCTTTATCACTTTCGTTTATTTGCTGCTTCGGGTCGATGGTTTTTAAGAGGGGGGTAGTCACACGTGTACTTGTCTTTATCGGGCGACACCTTTTACCGCCTAACAAATGTTTTCGCACAGCGCGGGAAGCACCTGCATGTATCCCAAGTTTCTGGAAAGTTATCGATGCTTCTATCTGCTGTGTGTTGTGGCCGAACCTTGTGTTGGGCGCGAGTGGTGTAGAACTTTGTAGAAGGCATGCGGGTCCCGACGATTAGTCTGAAACATTCGACGACTGCGGTATAAAAGCCGACGCGCTTGACCCGCTGATCAGATTTTCGACGATCGCCGACCGTGTTCGCCGCTATCATTGTGCCATAAGTGTAGCCTGTTTTGTGGGCACAGGTCCGCCCAATAAAAGTCAGTTTTGTCGTTCACCGTATTCCTACCGTGTTCTTCAACGTAACCACCACGTGACAATATATATATATATATAATGTTACGCATGAAGAAAACGAAGACCAGTGAACGTGCTTGCGGTCCCGAGTGGAGGAAAGAAGAAGAGGACGACGCTCAGTGGTCTTCGTTTTCTTCATGCGTAACATTAATGTTACGCATGAAGAAAACGAAGACCAGTGAGCGTGCTTGCGGTCCCGAGTGGAGGAAAGAAGAAGAGGACGACGCTCAGTGGATAAACCAGCTGACCGCTCTAGGGCTCAGCTGGTTTCATCCAGCTCAGCCGGATGAAGGGGACCGTTTACTTTAAGTCGCGAAGGTGAGCGCTAGAGCGGTCAGCTGGTTTATCCACTGAGCGTCGTCCTCTTCTTCTTTCCTCCACTCGGGACCGCAAGCACGTTCACTGGTCTTCGTTTTCTTCATGCGTAACATTCCTCTCGTCGCAGACGAAGCCCGCCGGGCGAGTCAATCCATGTGTCTTGACGTGAACAATTTCAAGCGGGCGACATGGACCACCTGTGTCTTGGCAGCTCTTCTACCACTCGCCGTGAGGCGAGCTATGTTATACGTGACTTCCGTGAGTCTGTCAATAATCACAAACGGTCCATCGTAGGTGGCCAAAAGCTTTTGGCATAACCCGCGTTTCCGTACTGGAGTCCACAGCCAGACTAAATCACCAGGGCGATAGGTTACCGGGCGGTGGCGAATGTCGTAGCGTGCTTTTGATCTGTCCTGCGATGCCAAAGTGCGCAAACGAGCAATACGACGAGCTTCTTCGGCGAGGCAGAGAGTCTCGGCGACAGTGGGATTTTCGTGACTGCAGAAGGGGAAAACAGTGTCGATGGTGTACCGGGGTGGCCGCGCGTACAGCAGGAAGAAAGGGCTATATTCGGTGGTCTCGTGCTTGGCGGTGTTGAACGCGTAAGTGATAAAAGGCAGTACGTCATCCCAGTTCTTGTGGTCGGATGAAACGTACATAGATAACATGTTTACAATTGTTCGGTTGGTGCGCTCCGTAAGCCCATTCGTTTGTGGATGGTATGGTGTCGAGTGACGCAACTGGGAATCACACAAACGAAGCAGCTCCTCTACGACGTCTGCTGTGAATTGTCGTCCACGGTCGCTGATGATCACGCGAGGCGGACCATGTCGCAGGATCACATATTGCAGCAGGAATGTTGAAACCTCAGTGGCAGTTGCGGAGGGCACGGCCGCCGTCTCGCAATAGCGTGTGAGGTAGTCGACGCAAACAACTATCCAACGGTTTCCCTTGGCTGATTTTGGAAATGGGCCTACGAAGTCAATGCCCACTTGTTGGAAAGGCGTGCTTGGAGGCGGGATCGGCTGCAGAAGACCTGTTGGAGCAGTAGATGGCCGTTTGTGGCGCTGACACTGCATGCAGCTGGCCACATACGTCTCAACAGATTGTCGCATTCCAGGCCAATAAAAGCGTTCCTGAATCCGGTAGAGCGTCCTCGCCGAACCTAGATGGCCAGACGTAGGGTCGTCGTGCATAGCACTCAGAATCGCTGTGCGAAGGCTCTCCGGCACCACTAGGAGAAAACGTGCGCCAGTGCTGGAAAAGTTCTTCTTATAGAGGAGTCCATCACGTACACAGAACTGGTTTGCTGTCGTCGAGGCGGTCGTAGAGGTGAAGAGCGGTGTTAATTTATCGTCTTTTCGCTGTTCGGTTTTGAAGCAGTCGACGTCTGGAAAACGCGGCGACACAGAAGCCACGAGGTGATCGAAGTCGTCGGCGTCACAGTCCGTAGTACTAAGTGGCATACGCGAGAGACAGTCCGCATCAGCGTGTCGTCGACCACTCTTATAAGAGACGGTGAAGCTGTATTCTTGCAGTCGGAGCGCCCAGCGCGCAAGGCGGCCACAAGGGTCACGAAGATTCACAAGCCAACACAATGAGTGGTGGTCGGTGACCACTGTAAAGGGGCGTCCATACAGGTAAGAACGAAACCGCTGAACCGCAAATATTACCGCGAGGCATTCTTGTTCCGTCACAGTGTAATTCTGCTCGGGCCGACTTAATGAGCGGGTTGCATACGCGATCACGTGTTCGCGGTCACCGTAGCGTTGAACTAGGACGGCACCAATACCTATGCCACTGGCATCCGTGTGGAGTTCAGTCGGAGCTGAAGGACTGAAGTGTTGAAGAACCGGTCGTGACGTCAGCAGGAACTTCAACTGACGAAAAGAAGAGTCGCACTCCGGAGTCCACTCAAAGGGGGTGTCCTTTCGTAGCAGGCATGTCAGCGGATACGCAACGTCGGCGAATTTAGGAATAAATCGGCGGAAATAGGAACAAAGCCCCAGAAAACTACGGAGCTCCTTGACACAGCGCGGTGCACTGAACGCTTCAACGGCTGCTGTTTTCTGGGGATCAGGGCGGATGCCATCCTTGTCGACGAGGTGCCCAAGCACAAGGGTTTGGCGGTCTCCGAAGTGGCATTTCTTAGAGTTTAAAACTAGACCAGCGTTTCTGATGCAGTTCAGGACAATATCTAGACGCGAGTTGTGTTCGCTGAAGGTGCGGCCAAAGATGACGACGTCGTCGAGGTAGCACATGCAGTTGTTCCATTTCAAGCCACGCAATACAGTGTCCATAAATCTTTCGAAAGTTGCCGGAGCGTTGCACAAGCCAAATGGCATCACATTAAATTCGAAGAGCCCGTCAGGGGTTACAAAGGCAGTCTTCTCCTTGTCGTCAGGATGCATCGGAATTTGCCAATAGCCGGAGCGTAAATCTACTGAGGAAAAGTAAGAGGCGGAATGAAGGCAGTCTATTGCATCATCAATACGTGGGAGTGGGTACACGTCCTTTTTTGTTACAGCATTCAAACGGCGATAGTCGACGCAAAATCTCCAAGATCCATCTTTTTTTTTAACAAGAATCACTGGAGCTGCCCATGGACTTGCTGACTCTTGTACGACTCCCTTTTTCATCATTTCATGCACTTGTTCGTTGATAATCTGGCGCTCTGATGGTGAAACACGATATGGCTTTTGTCTAATCGGATTTGCCGAACCCGTGCTGATGGTATGGCGCGTTTGAGACGCAGGGATTGCAGGTATATTGTCCTTCTGCGCAAAGTCGAATACCGAAACGTGCTTCGAAAGCACACCCACTAACGTTCGGCGTTCACTCGTGCTGAGCGATTTATTTACCATCGACAAAAGGGCCGTTTCCGAACTGTGGCCATCGGGTTCTTCCGGCACATCTGTAAGGTCAGCCACTGATAAGCACGCGTGTTCCCTGGCGAAGGCTAATTTCATGCCATCTGATAGTATAACGGGCTCCTTAGAACAGTTTACGGTCCATAAGCCAGTGCGTCCGCCTTTGATCGACACCACACAATGTGGCACCAACACATTCTTCTTCATACAGTTAAAGTGCATCGGTTCTACGGTAGCTTCGAAGCAGTCGGAATCGGCGCCGCAACAGATAACGGGAACGCAAACGGTAGATGATGCAGGTATGACCGTATCACCACAAACACACAGTGCAATTTCGCGATCTACAGGGTTCTCCAGGAGTCCTGATGGAACCCTACCACTTAAGAATACTTTTCCTGTGCGGCAGTCGACAGTAGCACCACACTCCCGCAAGAAGTCCATGCCGAGAATAACATCATGAGTCGACCGAGGAATAATTACAAACTCTGTCGTAATAACATGGCCTCCCAAAAATACGTCAGCACTACACACACCAATAGGTCGCAGCGGCTCACCACTCACTCCACAGAACTTTGAATCTTCGTCCCAATTAAACAAAACTTTTCGCCCTAACACGTGTTTAAAAGAGACACTCATGACCGAAATTGTTGCGCCTGTGTCCACCAGAGCCATCACAGGGACATTATCTACAAGCACGCGCACTTTGTTTTTCAGCATCAACACAGGAGGTATTTCTGTCAGTAGCACGTCTCCAGCGACCTCACCTCCATCGGCCGCGCTAGCTAGTTTTCCGGTGACGAAGGGGACGCGGTGCGACGCAGCGGTGAGGGAGAACGGGGAGCACGACGTTGCGGTGGGGGTGTCAAACTTCTGTCAGATGCTGGGGAGCGATTCCGGGAGCTGCTCGGCCAATACTCATCGCCAGACGATACGTGTGCTGGCCACGGGGCACCGTGTGGCCGTTCGGAGGGCCGAGAAAACTCTGACGGCTGGCCATACCACGTGGTCATACGCTGGTTGCAAAACCGCGATATATGACCCGGGACGCCACAGGAATAACACACCGGGAGAGGTCGAAACCTTGGTCGTTCGTCGATGAAGCGGACATTACCATTTTCCCGCGTGTAGTGGGTTGGTTCGTGGCGTGTGTCACGAGGATGCATCGGGCGTCGAGAAGGCGTGCGCTGAGTGCGTTGGTCATAGCGCGGAGTCGGCGGGCGTGTTGTCATCCTCGACTGTGGGGCTGCGCTGTACTCCACGGCCGCTGCGGTAACCATCGGTTGCCAAGGGGCCGAATGTTGCGCCGTCATAGCCTCTCGCGACGTGTACACGCCATGGTGGTCAACAGTCGAATGCAACAACCCTTCGCGGCGGGAAAGTTCCTCGCGGACAATCTGTCGGATGGTCGAAGGAAGGTCGAGGCAAGGACTCGTGTCCACACTGGCAACCGTCGTAACGTTTGCCAACCGACCAAACTTTGGCGCAATCCGACGCATCTTGAGCGTTTCAAAAGTTCTGCAGTGCCGAATGACGTCGGACACAGAACTGAGGCTCTCCTTTCCAATTAGAAAATTGTAGACATCCTCAGCCACTCCTTTCAGCAAATGTCCAACTTTATCTTCTTCCGACATGCGAGCATTGACCACCTTGCACAGCTTTAACACTTCTTCGATGTATGTTGTGCATGTCTCACCTGGTAGCTGCGCCCGTTGCGACAGTGTCTGCTCCGCACGCTTCTTTTTGGCGACTGAGTCCCCAAAACACGCCTTTAACTCGTCAACAAAATGTTCCCACGTCGTAAGCGCGTCCTCGTGGTTCTCATACCACACGAGGGCGGTATCGGTCAGGGAGAACACCACATTGGTGAGCTGAGCGGTTGGATCCCACCCGTTGGATTTGCTCACTCGTTTGTAGTGGACGAGCCACTCGTCGGCATCTTCCCCCGCTTTGCCTCCGAAGGTGGGTGGAACTCGGTAGTATGGCAGTGGACTGCTAGGCGCTGCCCTCGGAGTGGCTCCTTCTTCTGGCATGTCGAAGATGGTCACGGCTGATGGCGGGAGGCCGGCAAGTCGACGGCTTCGACGAAGCTGCGGCAGTGATGGTTCCGTTGTCGTTAGCGATACCCCGCACCTCCACCACTTTGTTGCGCGCGAAGGAGACCGTTTGTAACCCTTACGGATGAAGGGGACCGTTTACTTTAAGTCGCGAAGGTGAGCGCTAGAGCGGTCAGCTGGTTTATCCACTGAGCGTCGTCCTCTTCTTCTTTCCTCCACTCGGGACCGCAAGCACGTTCACTGGTCTTCGTTTTCTTCATGCGTAACAATATATACATATTGTCGCTAAGCACTTTGAGCAGTAAGCGTTCGCGACTAGAACGTTGGAGCAGCGAGAGGTAGTGTAGCCGACCGAGCACCAAAACAAGGTTGTTCTTTCTCGTCGTCGTTGTCTCTCTCCTAGCCACAGCCCCACTGCTCCCTATTTTACAGTACAGTTATCTCCCCCACGGAAAAGGAAGCCGTCCCGGCGGCCTACGGGTAGGACAGCACAGGCGGATCATAGTAGGGCTTGAGACGCTGGGAATGCACAATTTCGCGTCCACGACGGCGATGACCCAATGGTAGCTCGAGGGGTTCCACAATATAGTTGACTGAAGACGTTTGGTTGATCACGCGGTATGGGCCTTGGTACTTCGACGCGAGTTTCGGTGACAGTCCAGTGGTAGAGGCTGGAACCCAAAGCCACACTAGCGAGCCAGGAGCATAGGATACAGGAGCATTGGAACTTTTTCGATAGTGCTTCTTGCGTTGCTGGTCTTCTGACGTAAATATACGGGAAAGCTTGCGACACACTTCTGCGTGTGCAGCAGCTTCGGATAGGGTAGTTGTTTCCGTGGAGTCAGGGCGGTACGGAAGGATAGTATCCAATGTGGAAAAAGGTTCGCGTCCGTACAGGAGAAAGAAGGATGAAAATCTTGTGGTAGTCTGCGTAGCGGTATAGTAAGCGTAGGTCAGAAAAGGTAGAACATAGTCCCATTTGGTTTGGTCGGATGCAACGTACATGGCCAACATGTCACCAAGAGTGCGATTAAAGCGCTCGGTCGTGCCATTAGTCTGCGGATGATACGCAGTAGTGGTGCGATGAATGATGCGGCATTCTTTGAGGAGAGCCTCGATGACGTCGGAGAGGAAGACGCGGCCTCTGTCACTGAGTAATTCCCTGGGAGCTCCGTGGCGAAGGATGATGTGGCACAGGAGAAACCAGGCGACGTCACGTGCAGAAGCGCTGGGCAAAGGGGAAGTTTCCGCATAGCGCGTAAGATGGTCAATGGCCACGATTACCCAGCGATTGCCATCTGATGTGGTTAGCAGAGGTCCATAAATGTCGACGCCTACTCGATCAAAAGCACGTGCTGGGCAAGGCAAAGGCTGCAATGGGGCGGTTGAACGACGAGGGGGATCATTACGGCGTTGGCAAACCAGACAGGAGCGGACATAATGATGGATGAATCGGAACATCCCCCGCCAGTAGTAATAATAATAATAATATTTGGGGTTTTACGTGCCAAAAGCACTTTCTGATTATCAGGCACGCCGTAGTGGAGGACTCCGGAAATTTTGTCCACCTGGGGTTCTTTAACGTGCACCTAAATCTAAGCACACGGGTGTTTTCGCATTTCGCCCCCATCGAAATGCGGCCGCCGTGGCCGGGATTCGATCCCGCGACCTCGTGCTCAGCAGCCCAACACCATAGCCACTGAGCAACCAAGGCAGGTTCGCCAGTAGTAACGAAGGCGTAGACGCGCGTATGTCTTCAGCACCCCTGCATGCGCGCACTGGGGATAGTAATAGAACGCTGCGCAAATATCCGAACGCAGGTGTCGCGGGATGACAAGCAACAATTTGCAGCCGTCCGGGAGGTAGTTGCGACGGCACAAGAGCCCATCGCGAATGGAGAAGTGATGTGCTTGGCGTCGTAATGCGCGATTGGTAGTGGGTGTCGATGGGCTGGACAAAAAACGCAGCATGGACACAATCCATGGGTCTTTCTTCTGCTCCAGGAGAATGTCCGTGGCAGCAAGGGAAGACTCGGACAATAGGGCCTTCGGGAAGCTAGCCTCGTCTGTTAGTGGCGAACGAGACAAGGCACCCGCATCCGAATGTTTTCGGCCAGAACGATACAGCACGCGAATGTCGTACTCCTGCAGTCGAAGGGCCCATCGAGCAAGACGACCGGACGGTTCTTTGAAGGACGACAGCCAGCACCGCGAATGGTGATCAGTTATGACGTCAAGCGGGCGGCCATAAAGATACGGACGGAATTTGGCTATGGCCCAAATTATAGCCAGACATTCCTTTTCTGTGACACAATAGTTCGATTCAGGTTTAGTGAGTGCACGACTGGCGAAGGCAACGACGTACTCATCGAAGCCAGCCTTTCTCTGAGCGAGAACGGTGCCAAGACCAACGCCACTGGCATCCGTGTGTATTTCAGTTGGAGTACTTGGGTCGAAATGGCGCAGCATTGGTGGTGACGTCAAGAGACGACGCAGCTTTGTGAAGGCGGCATCGCGATCCGGTGACCAGGTTGAAAGGTTGTGGCCACCATGAAGAAGCTGGGTTAAAGGTGCTATTATAGTGGCAAAATTGCGGATGAAACGGCTAAAGTATGACGCTAATCCAATGAAGCTTCGCAGTTCTTTCAAAGTCGTTGGTCGGGGAAACTGGGCAGCAGCTTGTAGTTTCGCCGGATCAGGGAGTACACCTTCTTTCGACACGACATGGCCGAGGATGACCAGCTGCTGGGCAGCGAAGTGACACTTCTTCAAGTTAAGCTGAAGGCCAGCATCGGCGGTGCACTTTAGGATGCGTTCAAGTCGAAGTGGGAAGGAAAGTCCGGTGAAAAGATAACGATGTCGTCCAGATAACACAGGCATATCTGCCATTTGAGGCCGCGGAAGATGTTGTCCATCATTCTGTCAAATGTGGTGTGACAGGCGCATTACACAGGCCAAGTGGCATCACGGTGAATTCAAATAAACCGTCAGGTGTGATGAAGGCCGTTTTCGGACGGTCTGACTCAGCCACTGGCACTTGCCAGTACCCGGATCGTAAGTCTAAGGATGAGTAGAATTCAGCGCCTTGGAGGCAGTCTAGCGCGTCGTCAATACGGGGTAGCGGATAAACGTCCTTGCGTGTAATCTTATTAAGTCGCCGGTAGTCCACGCAAAAGCGAATTGTGCCGTCTTTCTTTTTTACCAGCACTACAGGAGAAGCCCAGGGACTGTGCGAAGGTTGTATGACACCGCGTTGGAGCATGTCTGCAACTTGCTCAGCGATCACGCGACGCTCCGTGGCGGATACACGATACGGCCTGTGGCGCAAAGGCGCATGGTTGCCGGTGTCGATGTGATGGACAACAGTGGAAGTACGGCCTAAGCGAGATTGTTGTAGGTCGAATGATGTGCGAAAGCGGTCTAGAAGATGGACGATCTGGGCGTGCTGCGCTGGAGTGAGGTTGGGATCAATACTCTGGTAAAATGTTGGGTCACACGGCGGCGTGGGAGGAGAAACTTGAAGGGCCAGAGCGTCAACCGGAGGAGAAGCCGGGTCGTCAGGCACATCGTAAAGGAAGCTTGTTTCGATTTCGTCGGCATAACCAAGACACTCATTGTGGAGCAGCCTCGCAGGGCAAGGAAACAGGTTCGATACATTAAGTGCGCTCGAACCTTGTCGAATGGCAAGAAGGGCAAAATGAATCAAGAAAGGATGGCGGCGAGCAACAATCTTAGATGGCGTGAAAAGAACTGTGGAGTAGGAAAACCCAACGCAGGAAACGGGTACAGGTGCGGCAGAGTATGGAGGAACCTCGGTGTCGGCGGTGACGAACACACGACCGGCAGTGTCATCAGTATCTTCAAAAACGTTGGTGCCGAATGGCGACAGCTCGAGCTCAGCACTGGCACAATCTATAACGGCATGATGACAGGACAGAAAGTCCCATCCTAAAATCATGGCATGGGAGCAGCCAGGCAGACCAAAGAACTCAATATGGTATAAAGCGCTGCTTATAACAAGACGCATGGTACACTTCCCTAACGGTTCAATTGGCGCAGCGCTTGCTGTGCGTAATGAAATGGCTGAATAAGTCGTCGCGACTTTTCCAAGGGTAAGACGAAACTGCTCCGAAATCATTGATATTGCAGCTCCCGTGCCTAGAAGCGCATGAACGGCAATGTCTTCTGCATAAAATTCAAGGACGTTCGCAGGAAATAATTGAGGTCTTGAGTAGTTCGCTGAGATCGCAGTTCTTGCCTCCGGAACTGCAGTCCTTAGTTTTGCTCTCGGATAGCTTCAGGACAACGGATAAGCGGCGACAGAGAACGCCGACGGGGAGACGGAGACCGACGGGTATTCAAGGGTCGGGAAAGAGGAGACGAGGCTTCGAAGGGCTGAGCGGCAGTAGAAGAACGGGACGGATCCGAGAGTCGAACCGTTAATTCGTGCCCTCGGAGAATCCGAAGGATACCATCCACGCCGGCGGCAAAGCCGTGCTACATGCCCAGGTAGGCCACACGAATAACAGATAAGCCGATTGTCATGGGTGCGCCATGGATCGTGAACAGCGGGCGGAGACTGTTGGAAGTATTGGCGAGGTGGGCGCCCGGGCTGCTGTGGCGGCCAGTAGCTGCTTGGGGGGGGGGGGGGGGGGGGCAGGAGAATATGTTGTAGCTGCTTGCGGAGGTGAGGGAAAGGCGCTGCTCAGTCTGGATTGATTACCTGCAGAAGGAGGCCTTGGATTAGCGACAACGGCAGCGTACGTAAGTGGCACAGGCGTAGGAGGCGGTTGATGAGCAAGTGGTACTGCGTTAGCGACTTGTCCTTGTATCATGTGACGGAGATCTGGAGACAAGCGCGGCTCTGAGGCTGGAGCGACTGGCAGAAGAGAGAGTTGGCGCGCCACTTCTCGTACAAATTGCTTGATTCTGTAGAAAATTTCTGAACTGCAAGGAGTATAAGTGACACCATCACTCAGAGCTGAAAGCGCGACGTCCGGAGTGAGTGCTTGGCGCGTAGAAAGCCGTTGTTTGCGCAGCTCTTCATAGCTCTGGCAAAGCGTTATGATGTCGTTGACCGTCTGAGGATTCCTTGCCAATAGCATTTGGAAGGCGCCATCTTCTATGCCTTTCAAGATGTTCTTGACCTTGTCATCTTCGGTCATGTCTGGGTCTATACGCCGGCAGATGTCAACTACATATTCAATGTAGCTCGTAAAAGTTTCGCCCTTTTGTTGGGCACGACAGCGAAGCTGTTGTTCGGCCCGAAGTTTGCGCACAGCAGGGCGACCGAATACTTCTTGAAGTGCCGTTCGGAATGCTGTCCAGGTGGAAACGTCAGCCTCATGGTTGCGGAACCAAAGATGCGCGACCCCGGAAAGGTAGAATGGTACGTAGCTAAACATGTCAGCTTCAGACCATTCGTTATGGGCACTAACTCGGTTGTATGACGACAGCCAGTAATCTACGTCATGATCGTCAGTGCCATTGAATATGGGAGGATGCCGTTGGCGTGGCGCACCAGGACAGACGACTGTAGGGGGTGCCATGGGCGGCTTGGTAGGACTAGTCTCCTCAGGAATGGGAGATGTGACAGGGATCGTCCAGCTTCGGAGTTACAGGTTTGCAATAAGTCCAGCACCTTCCACCAAATGTCGCGAAGCACTTTGAGCAGTAAGCGTTCGCGACTAGAACGTTGGAGCAGCGAGAGGTAGTGTAGCCGACCGAGCACCGAAACAAGGTTGTTCTTTCTCGCCGTCGTTGTCTCTCTCCTAGCCACAGCCCCACTGCTCCCTATTTTACAGTACAATATATATATATATATATATATATATATATATATATATATATATATTGTACTGTAAAATAGGGAGCAGTGGGGCTGTGGCTAGGAGAGAGACAACGACGGCGAGAAAGAACAACCTTGTTTCGGTGCTCGGTCGGCTACACTACCTATATATATCAATACAAATTAGGTGTATTTACCTATACCTATATATATATCATATATATATATATATATATATATATATATATATATATATATATATATATATATATATATATAGACCTACCTATATATATATATATATATATATATATGTATTGATGTATTGTAAGAAACCTTTTCATAACGCACCTCATCCTCACGTGTATGTATGGTCATTACGTGCATCGCCTTCATATTTCTGCGAAGTGCTAGAATAAAAGGGCTTCCTCAGAAGTTGGCACTGTGAATATCCTGAAGAACGGTGAAAATGGGGCGTTAGTCCCATCATCGTTCATAACTCAGTGTGCGCGCTTGTGAGTGCGCGCGTGGGTGCATCTGTGCACGCATGTGCTTGCTTCTTGTACTACTATTTGTTGTCAATATAACGACTGTTCCAAACATTGTGTGCACCAGCATTGTTGCTATCACTCTTGTTCAATTGTTGCTACGTAATCTGTGTACTGTGTTCTATGGCAAAGCAAGCAAGTGTGATGGCTTTAAACCACTTGAAAATGTTTATTTACTTTACATACATGCAGGTACTGTACTGATTGAGATTATTTGTTGTAAGGTACGCATTTGGGCTCGGTGGTTCATGATTACGAGCAGAAAACAGCGTTCTGCGACAGGCCGAAGGGACCACAGACAACAGTGACTCCAGACCACAGCGCTCAACGTGCTATGGTCTGTGTTCTTGTCTTCGTCCTGTCGTTGAGGTTTGTTTTCTGCTTGCATTTGTTGTCTTGTACTTCAGGCCCTACATACAACATTTAGTGTCAAAACTGGCATTAGGTTCTAAAAAAATAAGTACCGAGGAAGCATTTTTTTGAAGCAATGACTAGACACACACAGATATCATATTTGCGCGTACACACATGTAGTGCGTGGCAACGCCTCGCAATTTCAACTCTTATGAATGTATTTGATTCCAATCAGCCATGAAAATTATCAGGACACCTAATTTCTTTAGGTCATACTTCCCAGCTTTTAAGGGCAATGCGATAGTCCTACGAAATTCAGTCCTCCTGAATAGAAGAAAACTCCTTCCTTCGTTTCAGTGGCTAAGTGACGGAAGCAAATCTGCAATATTCACTGCACTCGATGCACACTGTCAAATTGGACGCTGAAATTGAAAAAAAAAGTTTAACTTGCGCGGGTTAAGTTAGGTTCGATTAGGTGAGGTTAGGTTGAGCTGAGTCATGTTGGGTAGGATGCACTTGTAGAAGACAGGAGAGGTAAAGTCTGGTCACCAGCTTCCTAAGGCTGGAAGCAAAGTACAGTTATTGCTGGTGCTGAGGTTACACTGTAATTTGCAAACTGTCTGCCAGTACTCTATTTGAATTTGGCCTAAACTGCATGTAAGTAAGAGAAGAATAAATCACGCTCAAAGGCAGAAAGGATGACTCTCACTCCTTGGGAAACTCCTGCGCTAGTAAAACAGTAGAAATAGGCGAAAGTAGCACGAGATCTGCAATATCATGATGTGATTGGTTGTGCTTCTGTAGCGCAAGTTTTGCAACATATAAATTGCACCTTTCTTCAAATACCTTGAAATGAATCGCATTAAACCAAAAATACACATAATAATCTCCAAAATATTTTTGACGAGTCTGAACTCTAGTTTCTTTAAGCATACCTTTGTACTACGTAACTTCTAGCGTTAGTCGCCTGTACGGTAGTTAACGCTTACCATTTACTACTTCTTTTAGTGGAAATGTTACATTTCTGCGGCTGGAATACTTACACAGGTGGTTTAAACTCGGTGTGTAGGAGGCGTACAAGGGGCTGAACTGGTTCCTGGAACAAAGCACAAGAAATCTTTAAACAACCTTGCGCATAAATTAATTGTATTTGTCCAACACCTGTTTCCTTACCGCAAATGTGCATCTTCATCACTACCTTCATTTAGGCGCGACGACCTCGTTGATGGGCAACAACTCTGACCGGAAATGCGATGACATTACTTACATTACTTCGATTATAAGCTACTAGCTTGAGCTAACAAGTTGTCCTAATGCATCACGCTTCACATGTACAGCAGCAAACCCCTGACGACCACGACGGGAAACTTGATGGCAGTGAGCCGAGCCGTCGTTGCACATAAATATTGCAGTTCTAAAGAATGCACGAATAATTTGCCTGTTGTTTTTTGTTGCTCTTTTTGCACGCCCAGTCTCTCTTGCACGCTTCCTATTTAGGTGACTTTCCCTTCGTTCTCTCCTTGCTCGCGCAGCTCGTTTGCATGCTCCCGCGCAGTTCGTACGCAAGCATTCCTGTGGCCCAACACCCGAGCAAACCAGCGCAGGCTGCCGTCTGGCGCACCGCTCTTGCATGACTCACTGCCTTACCACTAACACAATTTGTAAAAAAGAAAAGGTATGAGCACCATGCCGTGCTGCACCACTCAAGATACACAAGGGAACAAAAAGATTTCATAGTTTGCATTTTGTATACCGCGAGATAAACTGCTGAGAGTGTTGCTGTTGCGTTAGGCCAGACCGCTAGCACAGCACAGTAGTTTCTTGAACACGCGCTATCATGTTGCGTTATTCACACCATGAACCCAACCCAAAGTGCATGAAAATTGCGTAGTCCAAGAGGTATCGCAAGGGAACCATGTGTGTCAACTAGTATTTCAAAGTAAGTGTGTACTGGCGAGATAAATTTTAATGACAAGGGGAAAAGTTAGCCGACCAAAAGATTTGGCACGCTACTGCGTGTTTAATATATAACAAGAGATCAAAGTAAGAAATAAAAGAAAAAGACGCACGCGCCTCCACTGGCACACAGACTTGGAAATGAGCAGAAGTGAGCACCATGACATAACCAAAGCGGAACACCATAGGTAAAAAAATGTGTGTTCTATCTCTGATCTTATGGCTCCACAGCAGAGGTGAACACCCTTTTGTTCAATGGCCTTGCTATGGAACCCTTCTTCCGAATTCGTTTTGTGGAGCTCACTGTTGCCATTTCTTGAGTTTGTGCGTGACCGAATGCGTGCGCGTTTTTATTTTATTTTTCTTCTCGTTCGTTGATCTTAAATATTGTCACGAAGAGCAAATACTATGAACTGAGAAAACAGTGCAAGCCAGTTCTGGAAAGATTCGGCGTGAATCTCGTCTTCTCTCCTAACTGTGCAAGATATTGTAGTTCTCCAGATGCGGCATATTGCATGTGGCATTAGGCACCCTCTAAAGAGAGAGCATCTTCCTGATGTTTATGAAACGGCAGGAAGATGTCGTCGAAAACGAGGTACGGATACTTGAATCCGAACAATAGGTTTATTAGGGCAATAGGGCAATAGGCGCACAATGTTGTACGACTTTTGGTGGACGCTGGCATTGCCAGCAGAAAGGATTGCTATCAGGGATGATCTCCTAGTTGACGTCGCTGAGGCGCCGTGTAACCTTGCACGGACCAGAGCGCCTCCCGAGTAGCTTTTTTGAAAGTCCCCGTGAGCGTACGTGACTCCAAATGCACACTTTCTGGTCTGGCTCATAGGTGACGTATCGGTGCCATACATTGTAACTTCGTGCGTCGTAGTCCTGCTGTCGGGTGATTCAGATGTGGGCGAGCTGTCTCGCTTCTTCCGCCCGTTGCGCGAAAGATTCAACGTCCATATCTGTATCTTCACACTCATGTGGTAACATTGCATAGAGCGTGGTCATCCCTTAGCCACCATAAAGTAGGGATAAACACGCGCACCGACGTAGTAAACATCTTACTGCCTTGTCCGTTGACTTCGTTGTCGAAGTCGGGGTGAGCAATTTGATGACTTACAACATGATATAAAAAATGGTGTTCCTCGAAACTGAAGTGTCATTTTTCGGTTCCACTCTTATGCAGGCGGAGCGCATCACTTGTAAAACCGACGACTGCTATCTTAGGTGGTAATTAGTAATTGATGTGGCGATTTTGTCAGCAAGCATATTACCCTTGATGACGATGAGATGCATGAATAACGCACAATAATAAATAGAGATCAGTAAATACGGAATATTCGGTCTTTTCTGGAGACAAGAAAGTTTTAGCGTCGCTTAATGATTTACTTGATGTGTTTTGCAGCCGTCAAGAGAGTAAAGGCCTCAGGCGAAAATATGCTTGTTTCCGGGTGCAGAACATCCGATTCCAACATGAATGGACTGACTGCAGCATAAGAGACGCTGACATCCGACTTTGATGCATCAGTATAAAATTCAGGACATGAGTAATTCGCCTGAAGTTCCCGGAAATTCATGCGGATTTGTAACTTGGGAGCACGCTTTGTGACTTCTAAAAAGGATGTGTCACATTCTACACGTTCCCACTTCCGTGGTAGCAGCAGCTTCAATGGGGTCATTAGGCAATATTCAAGGGTTGGCCATCCATTTCATCACTAAGTTTCCTGACCCGCATCGAAAAAGGCTCCCGCACTGATTGTTCATTCAGGAATAATGCAGCACATGCCATATCGTTAACGGATGGGCAACAAGGATATCGAGTGTTAGGCTTTTGCGAAGTATGCAAAACTGGTGTATGCTCTTTGCAGGCGAAGAGACTACTCATACGATTCCACGTATAGACTTTCAATTGGTCGTGTTCTGAAGGCGCCGCGACTGAAGGCGCCGCCTCCGCCTAGGTGGTGGACGGGATACGGCATATTTAGTGAACTTGGCGTGGCTTAGTGATGAACCATAGCTCCCTAACACAAACATTATCCGACAAGGCTTTCGTACAAATTCAGTAAGCAATTTCGGTCTCTGCACCATGTTGTGCGAGATGGACTTTTCAGTAAGTTCAATGTTTTTAGACATTTCGCTTTGAGATATTTGATGGGTGGAAGAGAGATCAGTATTGCGTGAAGCACGATGCCTAGAAACTTGATGCTCCTTGTTCACAGGTATCCGTTGCCCGTATAGCTCGATGCTCGGATCAGGAACCACCCCTGTTTTTCTTGAGAAAAGAACGCAGCAGCTTTGCGGGAGATTAAACTTGAATCTGTTTCCTTCTGCTTATTTAGTCACTTTGTTTGGGCCATACTGTACTTGTCGCTCACACAATGCGAGGTTATAAGATTTGAAAGCTATTTGCACATCGTCAACGTAGTCAGAATACAGATTTGTTGGAGGTGGCGATGCACGAAGCGAGGTCCTCTTAACAATGAAGAACGTGCAGCTGAGCACGCTTCGTTGAGGTAAACCATTTTCCTGTGCAAATGGGTGCAACAACGAATTGCCAATTCGGATTTGGAATGTGCGGTTGGACAGGTAGCTTTCTGTATGGTCAAGCATATTCCCTCGAATGCCCATCTCCGAAAGGTCTCGCAATATTCCGTAGCGCCACGTCGTGTCATAAGCCTTTCCCATATCGAGAAACATAGACGATAAGTACTGCTTGTTGACAAATGAATCCCGGATGTTTGCCTCTATGCACACGATAAGGCCGGTTGTAGAGCGGCTTTGTCTAAGAGCTCATTGTAATGGGTCGAGTATTTCATTGGACACGAGGAAACGTAGGAGACGGCGATTGATGATTCTTTCAAAAAGTTTTCAGAGTGAGCTCGCAAGCGCTATAGGCCCGTAGCTGGTCACCCATGAAGATTCTTTACCGTGCTTCAACGCCGACCCAGATAACAAGCTCCTTCCATTTGGATGGCAAATACTCAGCAGGCCAGGTAGGGTTTCAGTGTCAATTGCGTTATTTCTGCGTTGGGGTGAACGTGTTCAATCATATCGCATATGATTCTGTCAGACCCTAGTGCAGAGCTCTGACATGTGGTAAAGAAAGCTTTAAGCTTGGCTGCGCTCAAAGGACAAATATAAGGATCTTTTGGGCTGCATCTACGCTTCTGTGGCTTCGGCTCTGCTATCTTATCTTATTTATGAAGACTCCGAATAGTTTGTCGAGCTAGACACGTGCTCAAAGTGTTCACCCAGAGTGTCGGTCTGGCCTTTCAACTTCTTCTTGATCCACCAGGAGCAATTGGTGGATTTGTTGCCGTTTAAGATTTCGCAATCCGTCCCATATATTTGCCCATTTGTATACGAATTAATGCCTCAAAGAAACCTCTCCCAGCTTACACCCCTACCTTGCTGTCGCGTCCACCTGCCTTGTGATTGAATGTGTTTGAACTCGGTCAGATTTTCAGCAGGTGGCGATCGACGGAGCATGCCCCGTGCTTTATTTGGTTTCTTGCGTGCTTGCTTGCCGCCGTCATTCCACGGAGGCACTCGTCTTTTCTACGAGCTACCGCTTGTTTGCGGAATGAATATTTCTGCTGCGCTAATAACGAAAACAGCAAAATACGTTACGGCATCCTCCATAGTAAATTCGCTGATGAATCTCGCGATAAAAAAGTCGATTATGTAAAAGGTTTCCGATCGGCGCAGGCTAGCTTCCACCTAAGCACATGCGGATGGAAGTCATGTTGTGTTAGTAGGTTTAGCATTACTGGAAGGTAGGCACTACCGAATGGGTTTCAGATTACATTCCCTTCTAAGTCGCAGAAATGGAAGCCAAGGCAATCATGTCTACTGATAAATATGAGTTATGATAAAATTTATCATAGGCTCGCTCTTTTTTACTGAAAAGGCACGCACCGGTGCTTGCCAGAAAGTTCGCAATGAATCGACCTCTCGCGCCACATCGCGAGTCTCCCCAATCGTGGGGAGACTACGCAGTAGTACGCCATGCATTCCTAGGCGGCTCTACGGTCATGACACAAGATGGTGCCACGTGTCTCAGGGAAGAACAAAAGAGGAGCTGCGATGCAGCCCTCATGCTTAACTCATTTCGACGGTGGCAATACATCATAAAAGGATAGACAGTTGGGCGAGTTGGTACGGTAACATTATTTTGGCTTCCAGCGCGAAGTGAAACACGGACACAGAAAGGAGCAGACAGTCAGTCTGCTCCTTTCTGTGTCCGTGTTTCACTTCGCGCTAGAAGCCAAAATCATGTTACAATACATCGTGTCGCTATATTGGTTCAATGTTAAACGCTTTACCTTCGACAGTGATCGTGAGGTGGGTTGTGCCGAAATTTCTTTCATCCTGAAATGCACGTGATAGCGCGCTGTCACACGAAACACTACGGAACCGCGACTGATTGCAGCAGTTCATCCGATAAAGCTTACAAGCCTTTCACGCGTTTCATAGACCACTACTTAGACGTTTCTTACAGAGACCGGTGGCTGAGTCGGCCAGTGTAACCTAATAGCACATGAAAAAAAAAAAAACAGACCCTACACATTTTGCTTTTTCTTTTTCCCCTTGGTCCAAGTTAACTCGGACACCTCACCTGAACATATGGTATGAACTGTCCTTTTTCCAGTAGAGAGCAGGAAATGTTTGCCTAGACATTTCGAGGGCATCCGTCAACGCAAGGTCGTCTCCCGGTGGAACATTCTGTAAGTGAGAAATGCAATAATATGTTACGAATTTTGTCTGACACAGCGTTTTATAGAGAAAAGACAAGGGTAAAGTGCGGACGCACTACCAGGCAACTTGAATGAAATTTCACTCAAGCTATACCAGTTATAAATGATTAGTATGCGAGGTGCCCCGAGTATCACGCACGAAACTTTTTGTGAGGCAATTTGTATCTCCTGTCACTGAATGCTTGCACCAACTTTTTGCAACCGCGGAGAGTCAGTAGAAAAAAACGCCCTATATTTCTGGCTATTGGGTTTCTGCCGGCACATGTATCTTAGTCCTATGCCCCGCGATGCAACAAGGCACATCAGTGCTTTCTTTTTTTTTTTCAAAGCCCATCACGAGCTTTGGCCATTTAGGCAGGCAAGTGCAGCGCATACATCGCGCGCTGACAGCATTGATATTACAGCATTGCGCGCCTCCGGCGGAAAGACCTGAAATATTAAAATCAAACGCCGCGCTTGCTCCATCTCGGGGAAGTTGCAACCCTAACACGGCCGCGGACACAAAAATCGCTCTACGTGAAACGCACTACTAACAACGTCCGCCCGAACACACGTGAGTTTGGTGAATCAGCTATGCGGAACGTACAATGCCACCATGGTAAATGTGCTGCAGCGAAAAAGAAAAGGAGAGAGAGAATTGCACCGATTTTTTGCACTGTCGGAATCAATGTTATCAATGGAGAGTCAATGCAATTTCCATCGTATGCGAGGTAATAATAAATCGTAATAAATTTTCTACGATAACATATTTAACACGGTCGCTTGAATAAACGCGTCTAATTGTTTTCAAAAATTTCATGCATGTGAAGTTGCATCTCTTTTCTCACGGAGAATACTTCTTTTTCCTGCCCGGAAATCAATAAACGTTGAATATGTAGCGGACTTGACTTCCTTACTGCAACTGTATAAACACTTGGTTTCAACAGTAATAAACGTATTACACAGTTATATAACATTATTTGCTTGCTATAGTGTCACAGTGACAGGAACCCCTCCCTAACCGTCATGTAAAACTCGTTCACCAATTTTAAACGCATGCAAACAGCTTGTTCGTAAGTGGATAAAACAGTAGATGACACGTTAAAGAAAATGAAATAAAAACTGCGCAGTGAACTCAACCAGTTGGAACTCGTCCTGTGAACGGCTGAATTATTTATGTATGAATGGTTCTTGCACGTACACAGCTAATCAAGTGTGCAGACACATGAGTGTTGATAACGGTTTCGAATACATTTGTGATTACATTTATTAGAGTGTAAACCCATATAATACTATCTGTCTTTACTACACTGTAAAAAAAATTGCCTTACAGAACAGAAAATATGCTGGTAATTTGTGACCAAACACTCTTCCGCAAATTAAGAACGGTCATTTCCGTAGAACGAACAACTGTAAAAGAGAGACCGTAATACAACATACGAGTGTTTCTGTACCTAGAAAACGGAAGACTCTGTATTCTGAATCTGTACTATAACCATTAAAGTACGGTGCTTCTTGTATTCAGAAAACGGATCACACTGTATGCTGAATTCATACTACAACCGTTAAAATACAGGTGCTTGCCGTATTCAGAAAACGAAAGACTCCGTACGCTGAATCTGTACTATATCTGTTAAAGTACAGGTGCTTCCCGTATTTCCTCTTGCAGAGCATATCCATTGTTCGGAGAATGTGACATCGGGCACGAAATTGCCCAGGACGTGCGAGAGTCCATCGAGTTTTATGGTGCACTATTTGCTGGGATTAGCCGTGCTACCATCTGCGTTCGGAATGTGCATACGTGACCCACTGTTTTCAGCGGTCTTGAACAGAAATGCAATTCGGTCAATGCTCGCACTTCCAGGGTACTTTTGTCGACGATAGTACATCTCCTTTAATTCAAATGTCATGAAGGCACCTCATAGCGGAAGCAGCAGGTCACCATTGAGAAAATTGTCTTGCCAACACACTGACATGGCTGCAGAGAGAAAACACTTTGCACTTTGTGATATCAATCCACTGCATAGCATATATACAAAAAGGTGCAAGATTTCAGTCCTCAAGTTATTAGACCACAGAAGCAACTTTATTTTCTTCAATCACTCGTCTTGCACTTATTCCTGGTGAAAGTTGTTCTTGATCACAAACGCTTGCAAGGATAAACTTGCTGCTGTTAGGACAAACAAATAGTATTCGTGAATATCCATCCTAAAGAAAGCGGCAAGAAAGTATAATCACAGAACAGGACAAAGCAGTAACTTCTGTGTTAGAAAAACATGTAAGTAGACCAACATTGTTGGAACAAGGGATGCTGCTGTAGCCAACATTTCGACGTAGGTGCTTTTCATCAGGGTAGCAAATGTTTTACTTCGCTGTGTTGTTTTGCATTGTGCATAGCTCACTGGCCCCTAGCCTCATTGGGGGAGAAGGAAACTGGTGCATATAATAGGTCAAGAGAAGCCAAAGTGTTAAAATAAAGGAAGGAAGGGTGTGCTTAGCAGTGGTGATTGTGATGGAGCGGATATGAGCACTACTGTCGGTTCTTGCAAAGAGTAGGGGTGACCAAAACAGAAAAAGATGTACACATGTAAGCAGTCCTTAATCCAGTAGACCTAATCTTCCCAGAAGACAAAATAGGTATCAAAATAAACAGTTTGCACTTTTGGAAAAAGGAAACGAAGAATTAAGGAAAATAAATTTTGTATCAAGATGCATCTGGTTAAGATCACTGTATATGGTAAATGAAGGCACATTATGAATACATATTTTGTTGAAAGCCGATGAAAAAAAGATATATTGCCCAAATATAAAAAAGGGACATTAAAATTAAAGTCGGTGTGACCATAAAACATTACAGAACAGCCTGTAGAAAAGAATGGGATGGACAATGTGATAACCAGGTGCAAGATTGCAAAACGTCGAGCGCTGTTTATGGTGATGCTGCTGTTGACAGCTTCAAGTTTGTGTCTTTCTGTGGAACCTTTGTCTTACTTGAACAAGGAAATGACACGAATGCCTTGACTGCCCAGACATCATTCGAAGCAACACGTCTTGCTGCATCGCAAAAAGTTGCACCAAGGAAACACAGCAGAGCAGCCAGAGCGAAGAACTCTTTTTCTGGTCACAATTAAAACGTGCACCCAAGCAAGAAAGTAACGATCACAGGTAGTGAGCCACTGCTATTGCATCGAAAGTTTATTTCCGTATTCTAACAGAAGTTCTTGTATCCGATACAGTACGCTCTCAAGCCAATACAAGCGCCAATACAAGCGCCAATACAAGTGCGCAACTGAACGCAGTTTTATTCTACGGTTTTAACGCGAGTGAGCAAAAGGTTTGAAGTACCTCACGGACATTGCGATCGCGCCGATCGCGCTACCACTAGAATCGATATGAAAAAATAGGGTGATCCCTTTCCCCATTCATGCGCCCTTTTTGCCCTAAGACGTTGCATAGTGGTCTTTTGAAACAATATTTATGTACGCAACACCGGCTTACCACACATAATTTTACCACTTGCGTTATGCAAGCCAAATAAGATTAAAATGGGCTTACCTCATGAGCAAGTTACGAGCGCGCGTAGACTGTTGAACACCCGTTGAGAGCAAGCAGGCTATCCGTGTCCGAGCGCATACGTGCACCCAAACACAGGACAACTTTTTCGATGCGGCAGCGTGCAGAGTTTTGTACACGAAGTGAAAAACATCCAGCACAAATATCCCCGCGCGATCACGGCAAATGACGAGCGCACAAGCGTACACCACACAGCGACAAATTCGGAACTTTGCCAATTCGAACGTGCCGAAAGCCAAGCAGCGTAACCATCCATCGTTGCTGTTCTTCGCTCCCGATGCGTCAGTCTCTCTTGGGGTCTTTCTGCACTCTTGAGTACAAATTAAGATATATTTACGGCAAATAACAGTTTTAACAACACGACACGAAAAATGCCGGCTGACTACACATGTGCAGCTCCGTCTGCCACTTTCAACGGAAGCGCAGCGCGCGCTGCCCCGTGGTGCAGCACTCCGTGAGCGCGGAGAACAGAGCAGAATCTGTTTCGTTTTCGCATTTGTTCTCTAGTTACTGCAACTGCAAAATAAGTGCCTGACAATTAATTGAATTCTAAAAGAGAAGAACACTTTCTCTCCCACAAGTTAGTGCGTTTTATACAAATGGAGCGAGAATGCAAGATGCAGAAAGGCAGGGAGGTCAACCAAACCGTTCGCTACTGGGGATAGCGAACTCCTGTGCTGCAATGAAGTGCAAAGCAGTGCACTGCGATGCGTCCATAAGCTCTAGTATAGTGATAATTTAGGCTGGTTGGCGCGTGTAATGATTAGGTAAATAATGAGTTGAGCATCCATGTATAAAGCACATGGAACTAATGGTGTTGCATTCTAGGTAAAAAGTAATAAAGCTTGAATCGTGACATCTCGGCACTGGGCATTTTTTCTTCTTCTATTTGAAAGTACATACAGTACTAGCACGGTAATAGGTTCTTCATCTTCAGTCACCTTCCAGTAGTTTCCACACATGTCGGTGCATGTTCGCGTTCTTTATTCTGCCGCACAAGAACGAGCGCGCTTACCAGTCTCGTTTCAAGATGAAGAGCCAAATGTTTGCGATTACATCTTACCGCAAGAATTAACACATGACCAGTGAAGATTATGCGTAAACGATTTGTCTCAATGAATGGGCGGTTATTGTCAGAGACGAGATATTTTGTAAATATTAAGTGAATAAGTTAAACCAACTAGATATCAGTTCAGCAATGCCCTTTCACACTTGGGTTAATTGGTTGCCGCACTCGAAAATTTCATCCGACAGTTGTACTTGGATCTATAGGCCGCCAGTCCCCTTCCAAACCATTTGTTGCTAATGTAAGCGCAGTTACGGCCATTATACCACTCCCTGCGTTTCGGTACTGATTTATAGTGCGCACAATTTTTGGCGTATAGCACCAATGTCATTCCCAGTGCACCAACACCTGAGTGCCGCAAGCTTGTTTACGTATGCACGTATGCCCACGACTCTTCGTTCACTTAAACATAGATGCTGTATCATCTACAAAGCGCTTAATTTGAGAACATTGCGAGAACACGCATATATTTGCGCATATGATCACCGTTACAAGGTCCGTATGCGCGGCAAACTGTGACCGGAATAGAAGATGCGTATATATATTTACACGATCTGTTATTGCAGCTTTTGGTAGAAGACTAGCTCTCACATTTTGTACGTAACTTCATAATGCGTGCAGTTTGCGTGTTCAATAAAATATTGTTAGCGGAAACTTTCTGAGTACGAGCGCTCATTCAGACAGCTTAAATTTTCTGACAATAATACGGATGTTCGCATAACAAAAATACGGAATTTTGTCTGTTTTATGGAAAACAGTGCATAGCCGCTATATGATAACAGTGATATGTCCGTAAAGCTTAAAACGGAGAGCACTTTCCGTGTATTAACGGCAGATTTTTCGGTACTTTTGAAATATGACATATTTTCCGTATTTTTACCTGCAGTTCTCCGTATAATGACGGAAATCCTCCGTATAATGACGGAAATTTTTTACAGTGTACCTTTATAACTAATGAAATACCATGCTACTCGCAAGAACATTTCACCTGGGCATATTATAAAAAATCTGCAGTTCCAATAAACACAATATACAGCTTATTCAATACAGGGCCACAAACAGCTTTTTTTTTTTAATGACACACTCATTTATTGCAGTTCAGGAGCGCGTTACAGGTCCCTGAGCCCACAGGGGCACGTGCCGTTGAGATTGGATCCTTTCTGTACTATCACCAGGATCGCGCCACATAATGATTTGTTTTCGTCAGCATTTCGGGCACATTTTATTCCAGACCCTAGCCATAGACGCATTCGCTGTAAAAGCTGGCAAAATGAAGAAGCTTACCTTTATGTGCTCAGGAGGACTAGCGACATTCGAATCACAACAAAGTAGCGATCCAGAAATTCCGGATAGAGTAGGCACTTCTTGGCCCGGGCTGTTATTACTGTGAGCGCAACACATGCCTGACATTCATATTCATAATCTCTGCATAGTGTTGTGTTAACGAAGAATTCCGCAAGTGAAGGAAGAGGAAGGGAAGGGCAGTCAGAAGGATACAATAGCACTGAGTGAGGGGAATACTCGGTTTTTTAAATGCTGAAATTTGGATGTGTCGTGTTGACTTAGAAGGGTTTGCGTGCGGGCTAGTTGGTACGGGTCATTCATATTAAACAGCGCCATAAGACACACGGACAAGGAGGAGCACAGGGCCAGCGCTGTCCCAGCAATTCTCTTCCTTGTCCATGTGTTCATGGCGCTATTTAATATGAGTGTGTCGTGTCCCACTTGGAAGCCATTCAAGGCGCCGGACTTCCATTACATTTTGGTGGCAACGGTCTTCTTAACCTAAAGCAAGACGTACCCCAGTACGATGCCTTCACTCGCGTCGCTACTGCAATCTATGCCGACACCGTCATCGTGACAATACGCATCCGCCGCCGCCATCTCAAGCGTCAGGTTCTGCTACAATCCTTTCAAACATTCACCCTGCCGATTAGAATTCCACTCACCGTTAGTCTGCGCCCGACCTAGCGGCTCTCCTGGGCTCTCTTGAAGTACTCTTTGACCAGCAACTGCTCTCTGTTGACAACTGGTTCTACCAGCGTATGTCATCCGCGTCGAGTCGCATCGCGGACGTCATCACACGTGTTTGAAGGCGCCGGACTCCCTTTACAATATCACCACCCACTGTACATCTTCTTCGTCTGTATACATGTATATCACCATTAGCTGCGCAACTTGATCTTCGTGGTGGCAGCGCGAGCTCGGCTGGAATAAAGCTGTTCCTTATAAGTGAAGGAAGGTGCCTTTCGTTCCCCACGACTTTTCTGACACTCCTACTGGAACTTCGCTAGGGTCAGCGCATAACACCACCGGCCACGCTCGATCCAGCAAACCCGGGAACGTCCGATGTCGCCGCTCCCTTCCAGTCTTCACCATTTGTCATAACCATCAAGAGCAGCCAGCGCGACCCACAAGTCTACGCAGGTCTACGAGAGGATGACGTCGAGGACTGGCTCCGAAACTACCAAAATTGTAAGCAACTTCAGCAAGTTCGACAGTTCACAGATGTTGCGGAACGTCCCGATCTACCTGTCCGATGTCGCGAAAACTTGGTTTAGGAACCATGAGCTAGATCTTCTTTACTGGGCGACGTTCACACAAAAGCTTCAGCAGATTTTTGGTGCTCCCGCTGTTCGCGCTAAGGTTGCAAAAAAGAAGTTGGGTGAACCCATTTAATTCCCTGCGGAATCATCAGCTGTATACTTTGAGGATGTGCTCGCATTGTGCAAGCTTGTGAACACCACCATGTGAGCGACCGAATGCGCCTCATTATTAGATGCAGAAACACCGTCGCTTTCAGCGCCTTTGCTAATCAAAACCGTGCTACCATCCAGCATGTGATCATTACTTGATAGCGACTTCAACTACGGTCCCTCCCCCTATGTATCGATACCCCGTACATTCGTCTCCCTTTCGCTGTGGACTTCCGCACGCTGGTCCGCGACATCGTCCGTGAAGAGCTTCACGGACGGTGCAGGCGTCCTGGCGTGTGACTGGCAGGACGTCCTGGCGGACGTCCTGCGAGACAGATTTACTATTACTGTGGCTATGGAGGGCCCATCTCGCGATTTTTGCGACATTAACAGCATGAGCCATGTGTCTACGCTTCTGAGGAATGTACAGGTGTGCATCCAGCAATCGGCTATCAGCGAATATCTTACCGCTTTCCATAACACAGGTCACCTTCTCCTCCCGACTCCATTGATGTTCTTACGCGAACGAAGGAACAAGAACGGGAGACTATTGAGGAGCTGTATTTACAAAGGATAATGCACCGCTGGCAAGTACAACCGGCAGCTCGAGAGCCAGAGAGCGTTCGTCGTCTTCGTAGGGGCGACCGCGTGCATCAGCCACAAGAAAACACGCAATATGCATGTATCATTACTCCTGCCGGCGGAAGCACCCGTACCGGTGCGTCTAAATATTGGTGATAACAGGAGGCTAGTATGGTTTGAGGCGTGCGACATTGACAACGTCAGTGGCATTCGAGGCAGATGAGGCACTGGTACTTACTGGGCGATTTCGTACGTAACGGGAGTCATGGCACCCAGCACTCGATATGGTCCTGTGTACCGAGACATGAGTTTTTCTGACAGGCCAACGAGACGAGCCGGGGACCACAGAAGTACCACAGATCCAGGCGATAAGTGGCCGTCGCTGTGTTGGCGATCGTACAAACACCATTGCTTCTCTTGCGATGTCAGGAGGCAACTGCGGGCAATTTCGCGTGCTTGGGCTGTCCTGGTGATGGCGTCAAGCCCATACTCGCTGGTGTCTGCTGCGTCGGATGGGAGGGATGCGTCCAGTCGCAATGTAGATTCTCGGTCGAACAGAAACAACGGGGAATAACCGGTAGTGTCGTGACGCGAAGATTTATACGCAAAAGGGACATAGGGTAGGGCAAGGTCCCAATCAGTATGGTCGGACGAGACATACTTTGCAAGCATGTCTGTTAGGGTACGATTCAGACGGTCCGTAAGACCGTTAGTCTGTGGATGATAAGGCGCAGTCAGCTTGTGCTTGGTTGAGCAGGACTGCAGGATGTCGGCGATGACTTAAGAAAGAAATGTCCGACTACGTTCAGTGATCATTTAGTGTGGAGCGCCATGCTGCAGAATCACGCCGCGTAAGAGAAAATCGGCGACGTCTGTGGCGCAGCTTAATGTAAGTGCTCTGGTGATAGCGTAGCGCGTGGCATAATCTGTCGCCACAGTGACCAACTTGTTGCCAGATGTGGATAGAGGGAAAGAAGCACGTAGGTTCAAGCCACCGCGAAAGAACGGCTCCGAAGGAATGTCGAGCGGTTGAAGGCACTCGGCAGAGAGCGTCGATGTTGTTTTTCGGCGCTGGCATTTCTCACACGCCGCAACGTATTTCCAGACGGAGCGGGCAAGGCCTGCTCGTAAAGAAGCGTCGGCGAATCTGGTCGTAGGGTGCGGGAGACGCCAAGGTGACCTGCCGTTGGTAAGTCATGAAGTTCTTGAGAACAGCTGACCGGAGGTGCTTAGGAAGGACGAGGAGTAGGGCAGTACTGTCGGGGCGTACCATCCCGAGAACAAACAGGTGTAGGGACGAATCACAAGACGAAGATTCCAGGCCATCAATGAGCGGCATCACAGCGTTGTCCATTGGCGACGTGTAGCAGCTGAGAAACAGAGAATACCCAAGCGTCGGCATCGCGGTCAGGGTCGGCGGGTGGTTCAACCACTGCATAGCGTGATTAACATTCTGCGTCTTGATGTAATCGGGACGAATTGTGCATTACTGCATAGGAATATAATTGCAGCCACAGAGCCCAACGACCAAGCCGGCCAGTAGGACGCTTCAGTGAGGAAAGCCAGCAGAGTGCGTGGTGGTCCGTGATAACAGAGAAGTGTGTGCCATGGAAGTACGGGCGGTATTCGGAAACAGCCCAGACGAGAGCCAGGCGTTCACGATCAGCGATCGAATAGTTGCGCTCCGCTGCTGTGAGCTGGCGGATAGCGTCAGCGATAACGCGATCTTGACGCTGTTGGTGCTGGGCTAAGATGGCTCCGATACCGTGACCACTGGAGTCGGTACGTACCTCTGCAGGATAGGATGGGTGCGAGTGGGCCAGCATACGTGGCGTGTTGAGAATGTTGGCTAGCTAGGCAAACGCGGCAGTTTGAGCGCGGCCCCACGTAAACAGCACGTCCTTCTTCTGAAGATCAGTAAGTGGTCGCGCAATCGCTGCGAAGTCTTTAACGAAGCGTCGGAAGCAGGAGCAGACTCCCACAAAACTTCGGACGTCTTTGACAGATTGAAGTACAGGAAAAGACGTGACAGCACGAATTTTCTCCTGGTCTGGTCAAATACCGGACGCATCGACGCAGTGGCCCAGCACTGTAATCTGCTGACGACCAAAGTGACACTTCGATAAATTTAGATGCAGCCCAGCTTCGCGGAAGACTTGAACTGCTGATAGGTGCTCAAGGTGTTTCTCAAATGTCGATGAAATTGCGACAACATCGTCTTGGTAACAGGGGCATGTTGACCATTTGAACCCTTGAAGTAAAGAATAATCATACGCTCGAACGTTCCTGGGGCGTTGCATAGACCAAACCGCATTACACTGAATTGATATAGGCGATCAGAGGTGACGTACGTGGTCTTATCTTGGTCCTTTTTATCCACAGAAATTTGCCAATAACCAGACCGAAGGTCTATTGATGAAAAGCATTTGACACCAAGGAGACAATCGAGGGCCTCGTCAATGCGAGGCTAAGGGTAGACGTCTTTCTTCGTAATGCGGTTTAAATGATGATAATCAGCGCAGAAACGCCATGTGCCATCTTTCTTTTTAACAAGGACCACGGGAGACGCTCAAGGGCTCGACAAAGATTCAGCAACACCTTTCATCTTGAATAACCTTACACTCTGAAGCAGAAACTTGATATGGCCGGCGATGAATAGGACTGGCATCAGCAGTATTTATGTGAAGCTTAACAATTGAAGTTTGGCCCAATTGGCGATCGTTGAGGTCGAAGATGTCGCGGTAGGAACGCAAAAGATGGCACAGAGCTGCCGCTGGTTCAGGCAATAGGTCCGCATCAATCAAGGGACGGAATGTTGCGTCAGGGCAAATGGCATCCTGTGGATATGGCGAAGAACCTGAGCAGACGTCAACTGATTAGTGGGACTTACAATGAGGTCGGTGAGCTTCTCCTTGAAAGCATCCGAGCTAGAGATGTCGCCCTCGTTTGTCAGGACAGTATAGGACATTCGCTAGCATAATGGTAGTATCCCAGCGGTTGTTGTGGTTAACACAATCATACAGGGTGCGCCATTCCTCAGCGTTGACATTATCTTGAACGGAAAATATGCCGGGATCACGGGGGGTGGTAACCGTAACGTACGTGGTTGGTGGGGTCGAAGGGGTAGAAGCAGACGAGGTGTCGTCACCGGGAGCCATTGCGGAAAGCAGGATGGTGCGCCGCTACGGAGCTCCGTGGCGAGGACGGGGAACAGCACCCTCCAATAAAATCTAACGTGAACGAAGGAATAATAACTGGAGACTATTTACAAAGTGTATTTGCAAGGGACAATGCCGCACTGGCCAGTGCAACCAACAGCTCGAGAGCCAGGGAGCGTTCGTCGTCTTCGTCGGGGTGCCCGCATGCATCGGCCACAAGCAAACACGCAATATGCATGTATCAATATGGCTGCAAAGTCACCTTCTCAGTCATGCAGGTAACCTTCTCCACGTCTTCGTTCCCTGTCGCCTTTCCGGCCCACTTCTCTGACACGAACGCGCATTTGAAAAACTCCACCACGCAGTTTTAGGAGGCAAATTGCATCCAGTGGGCAGCCTACAATGCCTCCAGAGCAGTCGTCGAACTTGCTGCCAGTGTTTGTTGTAGGTTTACCCGTCAAAGCTCGATATGACACAGGCGCTACCTATTTGGTTATTTGTGCAGACTTTTCTTCCCGTTTCCAAAAAGTGATCGCGCCCTACTGCCGCCCTTTTCTTCGTACAATGACCAACGCTATTATTCGTCCAATTGCGCAGCGTACTCTTCGCGTGTCCAAAGACAGAATTTGTGACCACATTGTTTTGCGGTATTTCATGAAAGTACTCACGAACCCATCTTGGAGTGGGACTTTTTAACTTCTATATCCGCTTCTATCTTTTCTCGCCAGCGCCTCATACATCAAAACTGTGAGCTGGGCGAGTTGGTGCTGTTCCATTTTAGTAAAAGAACTGGGCGAAACAGACGCAGACCTATACTTAGATAACTTTCAGAGCCATAGTTTCCGAGACTAACACTTGGCAGCACGAAGTTTTGACGAGGCTTCAGCATCATTTGTCGCCTCTAAAAACTCATGACCCGGTTTTACAGCGAAGCAGTTTATGACTAGGTTCTGGCGGATCTCGTTTCCGTGAACATAGAGCAACAGTTTTCCATACGTGCGCCGATTCCGAAGTTAGTCTAATAGCGCTGCGACCCGCGGTGGAGGTGCAGTTCGCCATTAAGGGGCCTACATCCAGAGCTTCGCTAGTCATCCTCCTTTACCGAGTTGAAGGACAGTGAAAATTTTCTTGCTAATTCTAGTACATTGGTCTCATTCGTGAATTAGCATGTAACTGTGTATTAGCAATGATGGACTGGACTTCTACTACTCCCTACCCCATAATAAATTGATGCAGTGTGTCAAGCAATGTATAACATAAGATAATGCTGAACAATGGTTTCTTAGTAACTGTATCGTTTCTGGTGAATGTTTGTCGAGTTTATAATATTGTATTTATTTAAAAAATCTTTATTTGGATCTTTTTACAGAAATCAGGAGTGTGTATTGGTTCTAGCAATGCGCCTGTTCTCGGAAACATTTTATTTTTGGACAGAAGAATTCAAATATACATGGGTGACTTGCTTATTAAGGGTCTGCAATATGTTGATTTTCTTGTCATTGTGAAAACCTTAGACGTACAAAGAAGAGTCGATGTGTTAAAGGTGTTCAGGGAATGCGGTGAAGGCGTCAGTTTCACGTGGGAACTGCCTTTTGAAAAGAGCAACACTTTTTGGACTTAACGGAAGTATTTTTTGCAGCAAACCACGTTTGCTGGGAGTATTTCCTTGAGGTAGCGAAGCATTTACTTACATTTCCCTCTGATCACCTAAAGGTAGTCAAAAGTGGTATTTGTGCTTGTTGCATACACTGTTCAATGTTTAACTCATTTACCACCACAGGGTGCATCGTAGTTTGGAGAAGCAAGTATCAAGACTAAAATAAGCAGGGCACCCTACTGGTGCTATCACAAGAGCTTGTGAAAAAGCGGCGAAATCAGTGTAAGGCATTCCGAGAAGAGAAACAATTGACGATGACCCTAAGACGAGAAAGAATGTAGTTTCACTTCCTTATATGCCTGAGTAAGCATACGGGTTAAAAAAGGTGGCAAGCAGGTATAAGGTTGATGTTAGTGTAGGTTCCAAGCTTGGTCATAGTTGTCCAGCCATCCACAAAAAACTGAATGGAGTGACGAGTGAGAATGGTGCAGGACGCTTTCTGAATTATAAGAAGACGTTCATCGATTGCAAAATTCAAGTTGTTTACAGGATACTCTGCTCGTGTGGAAAGGAAGGCTTACGCAGGGAAACCTAATCGATGTTTAAATATGAGGGTCAAGGTGCATGCGCTCAATGTAAAGAATGGCACTGGTTCAGATTTGGCGGTTCATTGCCGCCTAAGGTTGCGTAAACCTGTTCTTGAAAAAAAAAACAGATTTTGTACACGCACAGACCACAAAACACGAAAGAAATAATGGATGCCTTTTACATATTTTTGGAATGTGACACAGGCAGCAGTCAACCTTCGATAGCTTTGTCACTTGCAGAAGCATCGAAGCTTCGGCAGTGTATGCGAATCAGTTCTTGATTAGCCAGCTTTGGAATTGCCGCGTGTATATTACTGTCGTCTTGCCATGCACACGTGAGAGGGTGTCTGTTCACTTTTGCGGGTAGTCTTCGACTTATTCTGTTTCTTTAAAAATGAATTGTTCGTTGCGAGTAGCGCTCGTGTTTGTAATTTCTCTCTAGTTCGTCTACCTCTTTTTAACACAGTTATTTTGTTAAGAAGCGTCTCATACAAGTTGATGCCACCAATTATTATCTGCCTAACAATAACTAAGGCATTCGCCTTACCTGCTCGCCTTACGATCTTTAGTCATCTAGAGAAGAGATTATCAGTGTAAACTCCAACATTATGGATGGCGACGTGCTCATTATACGCTATTACCATGCCCTACTTCGAAGGATTCTGATTGCCCCTGGCCTTGTTCGCTTCTATAAGGGGTCTGCATTGCTTACAGCCTTAAAACTCTTTGAGGGTCGAATTATTTTGAAAAGAACTTTCCCAGGTGGTCAAATTACTATATCACGGATCTTGAATGTACAAGATGTGTAAAGTCGGGAATAAATAGTAAAAAAAATAGGAACAGTATTTTGGTGTCCGCATCACTCAGAACTGCAAAATGTTCAATAACATTTCAGAGTGTGGTACTCCTCGAAACACGGGTCTCCGCACAACGCCTTATCGCTTTCTGCAAAACCAAAAACGCGTGTATGTTGGCGCGACGAGTTGTGTTGGCGCACACGTGACATCTTCTCTTCGTGCGGCTGCCTTGGGCAGAGGTCTGAGGCACCCTCTCGCGTAAGCGCGTTGCCGCAGAGAGCGAGAATACCTCGTGAGCGGCGGTGATAAACAAGCTAAGAACAGTGCCAATCAAGATAGAAATGAACTCTCGCCGCCCATGAGATGGCGTGCCGACAAAGAGAAAAATCACTTTTCGCGAGCCTCCGCGAAATTGCGTTGCCGCTGCGAGCGAGAATACCTCGCGAGCGGTGGTTATATACAAGCTAAGAACATCGCTAATCAAGCGAGAAATCAACTGCTACCACCTCTGCAAGAGAGTGCCGACAAAGAGAACAATGACGTTTCGCGCGCCTCCTTTGCGGTCACGCGGTGAAACCGAAACCGCAAAAGGATTGTTGCCGCAGTCTGAACGACGCACTGAAGCTAGAAATCAGTTCTCGTTATCGCCCCAAGATGATAGCACACATTTCAAACGCTTCTTTTAAGTCCTACGACGTGACCGCACCTCCCAGTGAGCACGCATCGTCATTATGGCGCTAAATTTCAAACGGAGGGTCGAAACCGTACCCATACAGCTAAGACCTTGCGGGATAGAAAAGCGCCGCCGTACATGTACGGCAAACCTTCACGGTTTTAAATCAAACTCTCGAACCCCAACTATTGCCCCGTGGATCAACTGTCACTTGCGTCGTTGACATTTTCCCCGTTGCAAATGCCGCCCTTTCGACAGTGCCACCAGAGACAAGATCGTTGCCAAGTAATGCCTTTTGCACACCATTGTCACCAACCATAAGCCCCGGCCTGATACCTGCCCAGGGTAAAAATCTCGTCAACCCACTGAACAAACACGGTTCTTGTTCGCCATCAATTCGCCAGTCCTCAGTACGACTACCACTGCTACTAAGTGCATACAGACTGAGGGTTCTCACATTGTTCACTGGCGCCCATATCGCGTGTCTCTTATAGAGCGCAAAATCATCGAGAGAAACGTGTGAGACGTGCTTCAATGAAATATCATACGCCCTTCCTCGAGTCCATAGTGATCCACAGTTCTATATAGCGCAGAACAAACACTGTTCAGTGTGCTTTTGCGTCCATTACCGTGCACTGAACAAAATCATGCGCAAAGATGTTTGCCTCTTGCCAGGGATCAACGACGCACTAGATTCCCCATATGGGGCCGAATATCTTTCTAGCCTTCACCTTAGATCAGGTTACTGGCAAATACCGATGTCCGAATCCGACAAAGAAAAGGCGCGCCGTTGCCCCCCCCCCCCCCCCCCCAGATGGGCTGTACTAGATTAATATGCGGCCTTTTGGACTCTCCAATGCACCCGCCACCTTCGAAAGCACGATCGATAATGGCCTGCCTGGCTTGAGATGGAAAAGCTCTCTGCATTATCTTTGCGACATGCAGTCTTTTCAATAGCGTTCTCACAGCATTTTCAACGTCTTGATGAAGTCCTTGTCTGTATTGAAAACGCTGGTCTATAGCTCACTACAAATGCAGTTTTGCCAGCAAGATCATCAAAGTTCTGGAGCAGTTAGTTAGCACAGAATGTATTCGACCGAACCCTGGGAAGCTTTCTACGGTCCTAGAATTACGCCATGCGCTGCGTCAAAAAGACCGACGTAGTTTTCTCTGACTTGCTTCTCACTTCCGGCGCTTCATAGGCAACTTTGCTGCGCTTTCGTCCCCACTCCATCAACGCCTCGCAATGAACGTGCCCTTCGTTAGGCCCGACGCATGTGAACTGGCTTTTCTGGCTTTTAAACATGTCCTGAAGTCAAACCCGGTGCTGTGCCACTTCGAACCGAGCGCACCCACCATCTTTCACAATGACGCTGGCAGTCGGTCTCGGTGTCATTCAACTGCGACGTGGCAGCACCTTCCACGAACGAGTAATTAGTTACACTAGTCGTACTCTAACCGCTTCACAGAAGAAAAGCACCTTAACCAAGCAGGAGTACCTTGCTGTTGGTTAGGCAGTAAAAACATTTCGCCCATACATTCACGGCCACCATTTTAGACTCGTTGCAGACTATAGCGCACTGTGTGCTGGCTTTCAGCGCATAAGAACATAACAGCTCGCCTTGGTCACTAGGAGCTTCGCTTACAGAAAAACGATTTCGATGTCATCTACACGGCTGAAAGAAAGCATCGAGATGCCGATACTCTGTCACGCTAGACTCTGCCGAAACATGATTCATCATCGACTCTTCGTACTAGCGTACACATCGACTTTACTCATCGCCACGCACCATTGGCTGAGCTTGACAGTCCATCTGCCTTACTGTCCCACCAACGTGTCAACCCATACTCCCCAGCTATTCCCTAACGCATGCAAGGTTTTCCTTCACCTGCGAACGCCCGACTTATGCGACAACTTAAATTCCAGCTGCACAGTAGGGCTTTACATAACTACATTTATCACAGCTATGGCAACAATTGGGTTACGATCATACCACCTTCTCTGCAACGTCAGGTGGTTGAACCCTTTCACGATCATCCGACGGTCGGTCGTCTAGCTTACCACAAGATTTACGACAGAATCCGCAGTTCCTGCTCCTGGCCAGGCCTCGCTTCAGTCGTTGCGAAGTACGCCGTATCCCGCGCTCATTTTGAAAGCCGCGAACGACCGACGACAGCTCCTTCTGTATTTTTGGAACCAATTCTTTGTCCCGCATTGCCTTTAGAAGTCGTTGTGAAAGACTTGTCTTCCCACAACCTCGAATGACAACCACTGGATTGTAACGGCCGTTGACCATCGAAGACAGTACGCGTAGACAGCCTCTTTAAAATCGGCGCTGCCGCTGAAGTGCCCGATTTCTTTCGACGCAACCTTGTTTTACGCTATAGGGCTCCGCGCGTTCTCTTTAGTTACCGCGGCAAAGTCTTCCTCTCTTGTACCCTTGCCGAAGTTCTGCGCTCCTCAAACACCATTCACAAGACGACTTCCTTAGTCTCCGGATGTGTATCCGGAGACTAAGGGCTTGACAGAGCATTTCCATCGTACCTTCGCAGACGTAATTGCAATGTGCATCTGCCCCGGCCACATTAACCGCAATCCTGCAGTTCGTGATGTTCGCTTATAACACGGCCGCGCAACCTACCACAGGCTTTTCTCCATTTTTCCTCGTCTATGGTAGTCCACACAGTTTCGCTCTGGATCTATCACTCCTTTCGGCTCCTACACCCGCAGCAGCTCTTTTCTCCCAATTCCTTTCTCCTTAACACCGGCATGTCCCAGGACGCTAGCAAGCCTTGTTACAACTCGACTCACCGTGCTGGGACTTTTTCTCCAGGCGATAAAGTTCGTTGGACTTCTGTGCGCGTTCCCGGCTCATGCAAAAAATTCTTCACTTGATTTTCTGGATCTTACACGGTGATTGATCAGACATGTCCTGTTAAGTACCGGGTCTCGCCACTTAGAACAACGTCCGACCACAGTTGCCGTCTCCCCGGATACTCGATGGATTTCATAACCCTCCCGCGTGGCCAGGCGGCCGCTTCCACACCGAGAGAAAATTAGTGTGAGCGCAACACATGCCTGACTTTCATCACCAGCATCTCTACTAATCATCGTCCGTTGTGGATTTTCACTTGCAAAAGTCATCATCAGCTGCACTGCTTCATCCTCGTGGTGGCAGAACGAGCTCGGCTGGAATAAAGTGGTTCATAATAATAGCAGTTACACGCCGATGAAAACCAGCAAAACTGCAAAAAACGGAGGCATGCCAATATGCTGTCAGCGCCATAACGGATTTCAAATGAAACGCTGAGTTTGAAACAGGAAATTCGGGATTTCAGCTGCCAAAACAACGATATGATAACGAGGCATGCCGTAAGCGGTAGGGGTGGGGCACCTCGAATAATTTTGGCCACCTAAGCTGCTTTAATGCGTATCGAATTCAAAGTACAAGAACGTTAACGAATTTTGTCCCCTTTGAAGTCTGGCCGCCACTGCTGGGATTCGAAACCACGCTCTCGTTCTTAGCAGTGCTACGCCATCGCCGGAAGCCATCGGCCGCTCGCCTTTATACCGACGGCTGGGAATGCAATGAAGTCTGTAGCTATTGGTGTCAAAAACGTACTTACTAGTGCCAATTCTTTTATAGCAGTGTCTGTTAACTTGCCCTCGCTGTCGTTCAGGAACCCTGGCGACACCATCAGACGCGAAACCTGCATGAGAAACAGGCGCATTGAATTTGGCGTCACGAAAGCATCAACAACGAGCCAGAAACTTTTCCTCGTGGTGTGTTTTGCAACATCTACAAGAGAGGCGAGATGGTGCACATTGAGTTTTCATTGATACGCACGCGCTTTCTAAGAGTTCGTGAGCTGTTCTTTCTTTGCGAACGTTCTGTGACATTGCTGATCATGCCTGCTACTGACGTCTCACCGAATAGCTTCAGTACAGCATATATATAAGAAATTGGATTAAACCGGCTCTTTTTTTTCTTGTGTTCTTTTGGGTCATACAAATTGTTTGAACACAGCTTGTGACAGGATAATACTAGTTGTTGAACTAATTTACTTAAAAAGGCGGACCTTAGTCGCAAAAGAAAACTAGATGCATAACTGACTACACAACAAATATCCACAAATGGATTTTTTCATTGATTAACTTACGGCACATATTTCAATTTACAAATTGTAGCCTGTGAGTTCTCAGGGCGTGTTCATTGGGAAGAAATTTTCAAGATGACACCAGTCTTTGATATTTATTTCCCAAACACGTAACGAAATACTTGGGCATTGCAGTTGCGGCTCGAATGCATAAAACAGCGGTTTGTAAAAAAAGTAAGAAGGGTAATTGTGCCTTCTTGTAATGCAGTTTCACAGCTCATATATTGAGATCCATGCAATCCTTAGAAGTAGTCCGAAGTGGATACGCCGAAAAAACCCACAGAGTACAAATGGTGTCCCTCCGAACCCGCTGTGAGGCGTTTTCGGGAGGTTTTTGGAGCGTCAGCGACACGGCATGATCGCTGAGCCGAGAGCATCCTGGCCGAGCCACGGGTGCCTGGAGCACTCGAGCTCGCGCGCCTAGCACGGGCTCACGAAATAAAGTACGCCTACAGGTTACTGAGCAGGAGCTGCAGCGCAAGAACGCTGCCGCTGTTGATCACTGCTTGCAAAATGTGATAGACGACCCATATCAACAGGCTGCCTGCGTTTTATGCGAAGCATATTACTAGAGCTCAACCCAGCTCCTCAGGCGCGGCGGTGTCGCCTTCAATACCACGTGACACCGTGACGTCAGAACAGAGGAGAAGCGGGGCTCCAAGTAGCGCCGTCGCTCGCGGCGTCGCCTTCAAGGCTGACCACGTGACACCGTGACGTCACGACAGAGGAGAAACGGGGCTCCAACTCACGCCGTCGCTCGCGGCGTCGCGGTGGTATAATAGCAGCTGCGCTTGCCTCTGCTAGACACTCACGAGGTGAGATGCCTCCTGGAGACAGAGCTGCTCGTTGGAATGCGAAGCGAAGGTTGCGGCGTGCTACAAAGACTGTTTCTAGGTCGCTTTGCTACGGCGCAGCGACTACGCGCCCCGCATCGGACGCGGTGAGCGTCGAGCAAGGCAGCGTTCGGCGCGACAACGAAATGTGCGCCTGAGCAAGCGCCGCACGCCTCAGCCGACGCCGACGACACCGGCTTTTCTGCGACACGAGCTCCTTAACGCTGTCGCGTTAAAATAAAGGCTAGTATGCTTCGCATCCTGGGCTTAACCTTAGCTAAGCCACAGCCATATTTTACATCTGGGCATCTCAATCCATCCTCAGCTTGTGCTAGGTAATAACACGCATTCGAATAATGAGGTGAAGACATGCCTCACACTGAAAGCGAATGCCGAGCACCCCATACCTCGGAAACCGCTGCGGTCGTTTCCATCTCTGCAGTTCCTTTTAATACCGCCCGCTCGCCAGAGTTCTGAAAACGTAGCCCCGAGACGTGGTCACTGCTCCTGAAAGTCGAGGCCCACTTCAAACCCTTGCGGATAACCCTTGCAGTCAAAGCGCTTCCGGTTACCCTCATCGACAACATTGTTGACCTTTTCATCTTGTTCGCGAACAACATTCAGGCATCGTCTTACGTAAAAATGAAGGCGGCTATTCTGCAAAACATCGCCACGCATAATTGTTAACAGATTCGGCAGCCGTTTGCAGTCGAGGAGCTGGGCAATCAGCACGCAAGCTATTCGCTGCGCTTAGATACTGGTTTTTCCAGGCTCACAGAATCTACAATGTTGCTGTTACCCTGACCGTTGCTTTTACCCTGACCCTGACGAGATTGACGCCAGGCACGTACCCAGGGGGGGGGGGGGGGGGCCGGGGGGGCCTGGGCCCCCCCCGAAATCAAGTGGCATACCCCCCCTCCCCAACCCACGTCACCACTCACACATTCCTAAAGCGCCGCCAGATTAATGTTGAGACTTGGCAGCTGTTCATCGGTCAGCGTTATGCTGCCTTTTTCACTCCTTTTGGATGGTGGTAGTTATCGGCCTCTCTGTAATGTGAAGGACACTTTTCTCATAGATTCCGCACCCGCGCGATTAACTCGAGATGCGTTCAGTTGTCACCATCTATTCAACCGTCACGCGATTAGCTGTTGCTTTTGTTAGTTCAACCTTCATTGTTTAGGCTGATCCTGGGACCAGGAGAGGGATGCGGCTGTTACTCAGCTGGTCTGTACTCTCATGGAACGAGTTGCGGCCGGAGAAAACGCTAATTGCGTTTAACTTTTCCCTTTGCTTGATTATTTCCTCGAGTTACGGCTCGCCGCGACGCTGGCAGATGCCCGGAACCATATACACATGATATGGGTTAGATAAGGCGGGAAATAAAATGATGTGAAAGAGCGTCCATCATGAAACCCTGCAATAACCCTTAAACCCATAAGCAAGATGACTGTCGCCCGTTACCTCGTCTGTTTTTCCTTAATTGTATAGCGCTTTTCGTGCAAAATTGGAAACTGGAAACAGAAATCGCAAGGAGTTGAGAAATTAAGCGATCTACTAAGGGAGAGAGCCAACGCAACAACCAAACTGCAAGGAAAAGCGAATAATAAAAATGTTAACCGTTGTTAATGTGAATATTTATGGATCAACATCTTTTTATTTAAAAAGGAAGTAGAGAAAACGCCGCCGGAAGTGGAGAATAATTACTTGCTTTGAATGGTGCTTCTACAGTTATCAGTCGAACCGCTTCACGTAGCCACTTCTCTGCTGTGCTTATGTGGGTGTTTTTCTAACCTTTCTCGGTGAGCGCAGTACGTCTAGAATCGCAGAGTCCTGCGCTCTACGCGGTTGTATGGGACTGGCGGCCGCACAGCGTTACGCAATTCGCGGAACTGTCAAAACTGATCCACAAGGCGAAAATAACTGATATTCGAAACTATAACATGTGAAAGATTGAAGAAGCCGTAAAAAAATGAACGCAGCCTGAAATCAGTAAAAGAGAAACCTGGCATAGGACAAACCATGATGTATGCGCTAAAAGATAAGAGGGATAATATCATAAGCAATCTCGAAGATCCAGTAAAAGCAGCGGAAAAATTCTAAGCTGACCTGTATACTGTACCCAGAGGAGTCACGATACCTCACTTAGAAACAGTAATGAACAGGATACAGAAACTCTCCTATAACTAGCGATGAGGTCAGAAGGGCGCTGCAAGACATGAAATGAGGAAGAGCGGGAGGAGAAGGTGGAATAACAGTTTATTTATTCAAAGATGGAGGAGAGACAATGCTTGGAAAACCGGCGGCTCTTTATACGAAGCGTATATCGACTGCAAGGGCCCCAGAAAACTGGAAGAATGCAGACATTATACTAATATACAAAAAAGTAGACGTTAAAAATTGAAAAATTATAGGACCATTAGCTTGCTCCAAGTATTATATAAGATATTTACCAAAATAATCTGCAATAGAATAAGGGCAACACTGGATTTTGTCAACCAAGGAACAAGCTGGCTTCAAGAAGAGATACCTTACAATGGATCACATCCATGTCATCAATCAGGTTATCGCGAAATCTGCAGAGTACAATAAGCCTCTCTATGTGGCTTATATAGATTACGAAAATGCATTTGATTCAGTAGAGATACCAGCAGTCTAGAGGCACTACGTAATCAAGGACTACAGAACGCTTACGTAAAAAGCTTGAAAAATATTGCTACATGCGTGTGGTATTTGGTTGTTTGAACGAGGTGCGAGGGCGCCATCACTCCAGAAAAGAGGAGGAAGAACGAACTGGGCTCGCGCTGTGAATCTAACCGGTCAGCACTGCAACCGTTGTAAATATAATCTGTAAATAGTTTCTCGTCTTAGTGGCTCGTCCTTCGCGTAAGAATATATATAGAGGTTCTACAGCTACCTTAATTCTACACAAGAAAAGCAGGGAGATACCTATAGGGAAATGGGTCAGACATGCAGGGAGACACAATTTCTCCAAAGCTATTCACTGTGTGCTTAGAAGAATTCAAGCTATTAAACTGGGAAGGCTTAGGAGTAAAGATCGACGGCAAATATCTCAGCAACCTTCGGTTTGCCGATGACATTGTTCTATTCAACAACAATGCAGACGAGTTACAACAAATGATTGGAGACCTCAACAGAGAGAGTGTAAGAGTGGGGTTGAATATTAATATGCAGAAGCTGACGATAATGATAAATAGCCGGGCAAAGGAACAAGAGATCAGGATCGCCAGTCGGCCACTAGAGACTGTGAAGGAGTACGTTTACCTAGGTCAATTAATCACAGGGAACCCTGATCATGAGAAGGAAATTCACAGAAGAATAAAAATAGGTTGGATCGCATACGACAGACATTGCCAGCTCCTCACTGGAAGCTTACCATTATTATTGAAAAGTAAGGTATGCAATCAGTGCATTTTGCCTGTGCTGACATATGGGGCAGAGACTTGAGAAAGAATTAAGGACCGCGCAAAGAGCGATCGAACGAAGATTGCTAGGCATAACGTTAAGAGAGAGAAAGAGAGCGGTTGGGATCAGAGAGCGAACGGGTATAGACGATATTCTAATTGACATCAAGAGGAAAAAATGTAGCTGGGCCGGTCATGTAATGCGCTGGTTATAGATAACCGTTGGATCATTAGGGTTACAGAATGGGTACCAAGAGAAGGAAAACGCAATCGAGGACGACAAAACACTAAGTGGAGCGATAAAATTAGGAAATTCGCGGGCGCTAGTTGGAATCGGTTGGCGCAGGAGAGGGGTAAATGGAGATCGCAGGGAGAGGCCTTCGTCCTGCAGTGGACATAAAACATGATGATGATGATGCTGATGATGATGATGATGATGATGGAGGTGGTGGGCCCCCCCCCCCCCCCCCCGAAAAAAAATCCTGGGTACGTGCCTGATTGACGCTCAAGGTGATGGAAAATTTGCACTGTGGTACCGCTGGCAGGAGTCACCCGCTGCGCGTCCTCCCCACCCTCCCACCCCGAAAGAGCGTCGACAGCATTCTGGCGTCGCTGAACACAGTGATCGACTGAACGAGCGGCTGCTGGCGGCACTCGTTGATACGCTTTTCCAAGACTACGTCAGCATCAATCTACTTTTTCACACCGCCGCAACACATCCCGCCAGCGTGAGCACCACCACAGCACTCTGGTGCCACCGAGACGGAGATCAGTCCACCATCTGCTTGCACCAGCATCGCTTCGGTGTCCGGGCACATCGCTGCCTTCTGCCTTGCGCCTGGTTGAGAAACAGACCGGCTGACTGCTAACGGCAATGAGTGGTCGCGGCCCCGCTGCAGGTCAGCTCTTCTACGTCACTGACAAGGCCACTGGCTCACATTTTCTGACCGACACAGGTGCCAAGATCAGCATCCTACCTGCTACACGTGCGGATTGTGCAAGTGCTTCCGTCCGGCACTTGCAAGCTGTGAATGGAACCCGCATCCGTGTCTTTCAACAGAGGTCTCTCACGCAAAACTTTGGCGTCCAGAGAACCTTCCGGTTACTATCCATAGTTGCCGAAACCGGTCCCGCCGTAATCTGTGCCAATTTTCTTGCTTACTGAAGCTTCCTTGTCGATACCAAACGACTGGCGTCTGCTCGATGCAATAGCTCTTCTCTCCGTCCAAAGAATTGCTGCATCGCAAACCATAGATGTAGCACGCTCCTGCGCCACGGCTTCCGAAATTGCTATTTGCAGCCTTGCTGTGAGGTTTCCCTGATCTCCCCGCATCACTTAGCTCAAAAATCCCGTTTGTCACGACGTACACCTCTAGATCGTCGCTTAATGACTCGCATAATTCCGGCCACGCCGCTTCTCCGGAACATCTCAGCGGTACGTTCGCAGTTCGAGCGTGTATGTTGGATTGCCTAGCACCAACGTCAAGCATCGCCTGTGGGAGCAGTTCTCCAGCAATATCTCGCTGATTATTGTCAGCCACTAGCATTCTTATCGCAGACAATCACTCCGAACCAAGCCCCCTACAACAATTTAGGTCTAGAGCTGCTTAGCATTTACCTTGCCATCGGTGATTTTCTCCATATTGTCTAAGGCCGATAATATACTGCGCTCAGTATTGACTGACAGCAGGCGCCAATTGTGCTTCCTGAGTGCTCGCTTAGGTGAATGACCCACCTCGAGCTCTCCGTCAACCGATCAAGCCCAAAGTTTGTCGCCGGGCACTGAACTCTCTCTTCCGTTGTGCTACTGGAAGGAGAACGAACGGCAACCCTGACTGCACGCTTCCTTTAAGTGGCAGTCGCCGCAGTGTCCGACGGCTTCGACATGTTCTGACAACTGTAGAACTGAAACAAGAAGAGATGGGGCCAGTGCACCTAAGTATCGACATGGAAGAGTCGGAAAGCGAGAGCCGCGGGCAAAGAAAGGGGAAGACCAATTAGACAACAAGCGCTAGCAGCGAGAAAGGGCCGAACGCCATCCGTGTCACCCTTTGCTGTTCTCATCATCATCATCCGCCTGGTCACGCCCACTGCAGGGCAAAGGCCTCTCCCATACTTTTCCAAGAACCCCGGTCATGTAATAATTGTGGCCATGTCGTCCCTGGAAACTTCTTAATCTCAACCGCCCACCTAAGTTTCTGCCGCCCCATGCTACGCTTCCTTTCCCTTGAAATCCAGTCCGCAACCCTCAATGACCATCGGTTATCTTCCCTCCTCTATACATGTCCTGCCCATGCCCACTTATTTTTCTTGATTTTAACTAAGATGTCATTAACTCGCGTTTGTTCCCTCACCCAATCTGCTCTTTTCTTATCCCTTAACGTTACAGCCATCATTCCTCTTTCCATAGCTCATTGCGTCGTCCTCAATTTAAGGAGAACCCTTTTCGTAAGCCTCCAGGTTTGTGCCCCATAGGTGAGTTCTCAGTTTGTCACAAACCTAAGTTTATAACAAACATAGGTTTCTTGATCTTGAACTGTTTTGATCTGAACATTTCATTTGTGAAGGTAATGTACCGCCCGCTCTTATAATAGCCCCCTACTGTGCTGCTCGGCGTATTCGAGGCTGGTGAAGCGAGTGATCACCAAATCTTGTTTAGGGGCTACAGTTGTGGTCGTACCTGCACTCAATGCACACGAGTTTTGACTCGCAGGTACTCGTACTACGAATGGCAGGCTACCCGGACAGTTTACTGTCTAGCATTGCCGAATATATTTCTGCAGCCTTACAACAGCCAAAACGTGACAAATGAAACAACTGAAAAGAGAAGAGTTTGCATTCAAGAACCGCGTTCATTCTTTATTTGTACCGAGTGTCTTATTGCGCTAAACATAATAATAAAGACTGCATGAAAGGCAGGCATCAGAGTTGCCTTTTTAGCAAAAAAAAAAAGCTAGCCAGTATGCGCCAGAAAGAATGCCGAAGTCAAGGGGCTTCTCACGTGTGATATGAAACACACAAAAGAGATAGTTGATTGCTCCCACAGCGCAGTATTTAAGGCTCCTCTGTCCTGTGGTAGGGGCTACTTCAGCAAAGCTGGACGCTGTGTAAATGACCATAAATGACCACCTCAAAGAACATTCCAATTTAATGAAGGTATGTGCTCGCAGCCATCTAGCTGCGCATTGCTTCCGCTAGGGCTGTCGTGAATTGTTTTATCAAGGAAAAGTACTAAGGTGCTATGGTGACCGGCATGCACGTGACATATAGGAGGCCTTTTGCACCAACAAAAAAAAATCGATTTGCGAGTGACTGTGCCTTCGATATTGCTTCTCAACAAGGAGCTCCGGTATATTGCATGGGGATGATGGCGACCATTTGCTTTGTGTTTAGTCAGCATCATGACTGTCTTGCTGGCGTTGTATTCCTACTTTGGTATGTTCTCTTCTCCCTCCTGACTATTCAAGCTCATGCACATAGTACTGTGTGCGCAGTAAGATATTTGTTGTTGGTCAGCGCTTCGTCCGTCTCAGTCGGCACGTCCTGTTCTTTGCGCTATTAATCGTTCTTTTTTCAGGCATATACATAAAGATTGCGTGACATTTTACAAAGTGAAAAAAAAAATTAAGGCTCATCATCAGTTGTAAACCATCAAAGTAACTGCGTCGCTAAACCATCGCTTCATATATATTCTAGCACGTGCATTCGATATGCGTATATTTATTATATTTTTTGAGCGTCGCTTCTACCTTACCAAGCATTTTCTTCAACATGTTTTTGGCATAGATGTGCCTGACTGGTATCGCAAGAGCAATCTACTCACCTTGATTTACCGTTTTTCATTGGCGTTTTTACACATTCTGGCCGAAATTTTTGTTTAGTTGCTAAAAATGATGGTACGTTTATTCTCATTTAAATGAGAAACAAACAAACAACGACTCCCGGTGCAGTTTTTCTAATGAAAATCACATCTAGTAATCTCAATCCCTGCATACTTTAGGGAAGCTTGTGTTATCTCAACATTTCAAACTGCCAGCTCAGTTTTCAGGTTATGGTCACAAATTACTCGAAGGCTGTCTTCATACCCCTAATGTAGCATATCCGTGGCCTTTGGCATTAAGGTTGATTCCAGCCGTCAAGCACATTTCTGAGGCCTACCCTAAGCATAAGGGAACATGTGAACTTCTTTCTGAACTTGAGAGAACACCAATCAGTGCAGCATTAATACACAAATTGGGTAACTTGGTTAATAGCACTTATATTTCTCAGGTTATCATTAGATTCTATTCTTTGCTGTGTCTATACTTGATGTGAAACATGAGCGGCCCTATAAAGTAAAACAACTCTGGCCTTTTCCCATTGCAATTTCCTGACCTCAAATTTGCGTAACTACCGATACAAGGCTCGGGCGGTGATCCGCAGCGTAGTTTAAAAAGCCCAGTCAAAATCTCTACCCGTTTGAAGGAGGTCAGTTTTATTTCTTTTCAAAGCTACTAGCATTGCTTACCGTGACAGGTTATTACATAGTTCGCTGACAAGAGGCGTAGAACACGCAGTAGTGGGTACGGCTTCAATGGGTTCGAGCTAGCTCAGTGAAGCTAGATACCAGATCAAGAGGGTGGTGCCGGCGTCTGCGATACGCGCGCTTCTCCTTGCTTATCTTGCGGTGGCTAGCCGAAAATTGTGGCGATGTGCAATTGAAGGTTGAAAATGCTGCTAAAACGGATCCTCGGCGAACATTTGCTCGCAGAGCGATGTCGTATACGTGCCGCATTGGATTGAGAACCCTATACTGCAAGGTAGATTTTTCTATTGTATAAAGATAAATCAGTTCTGTCCGCCAGCACCGAATAGCCGATAGTGCGAGAGTGATCGGCAGGCAGCGACCCTTTCGGGACGGGACAACGTTCCGCTATTCCAAAAAAAAAAACGTTCAGTTGTGTGCGGCACATCAATGCTTTTTTAAAGCGTAGTCACTCTGACGAAGCGAATTTTTGCGGTTTTGTGACGTCGCATAACAGACAGGAAAAGTGAGCGCACACCGAAAAATTTTTCCTGAATAACAGATCGCAAACCGCGAAAGGGGTGTAGAACTGAAAATGATTAGTTTTCTTTCGCTTGATATAATCGTGCATAGTCAGTGTGTACACGTCATAGAGGATGGCGAGTTCCCGTGGTTTCGCGACATCGCGTCACAGACAGTCAAGTGAAGGTAGCCCGAAAATTGTTTGGCGGATCGTGGAGGGCTTTTTGCAGACACAATATAAAAACATGTTGGAACAGTTTTACGTTATGGTGCGCTAAGGTTCCCATAGGAATCATTAGACCGGCAACGGCGAAGCTCGTCATGCTCGAATGGTAGTCCGGAAGTCGTAGCTTAGTTGTTATCGTGCGACATAGTTGTGTTCCAATTCTGCAGAGCGTTGAAGACAGCCTACGTTGAGTGCAAAGAAGACAGTTTTAAGCCTGAGTAGTAGCACAAACGGGGAAAACATCTCTGCAACTTAACACAACTTGGCCTGAACAAAAGCCAGCTAAGAAAAGCACATATTAGAGCTGCAGTTGAACACTTTGCATCTGCCAACCATGAAAGAAAAAGAAACAACATAGTTTACAGTAATCAGATCCGAATGCCAAGTTATGTTTCCTTGTGCACAAGCGACCTTCCCGTTAATTTACCAAGCATTCAGCTCAGATGCCATTTCATGTCGACAACGAGGTATCCTGTCCTGTTTTTCACTTCGAGGCGCTCTTTGCGAAGTTGTCTCCTTATCCAGCTTTGCCAGAATTGGAACGACACTTAAGAGAGCCGCTGTCTGCTTAGCTATCTATCCAGCCTTCTACGGTTAGTATTGGAACAGAGCTATAGCTGTCAAGTTCGACAAGCTTCACCACCAGCCGAAGGGGGATATCTGCAGACCAAGCCATGCCACTCACCTTGCGGTAGACATGAACCCTGTTTTCTTCGGTCACGCTCTGGGACAAGGAGTAAGAGAACGTGAAGGAGTCCAGCATCCCTTGTACTTGACTGCGCAGAAACTTCTTCATCTGCAAAAGACGGTGCGGAAATGTCAAAGACGTAGCGCCCACGGTGTTTCCACGAAACGCCACCAAAGTGACAGAAAGCATGCATCATACAATCATTATTTATTCATTACATGCTAAAAAAACATACATTTGCCCTGACTATTGGAAGCAAGCGCTTCCCAGAGGGCGCTAATGAAAACTGCTCTCAGTGCCGCCAGTGAAAAAGAGCCGCAGCGTTTAGTGTCCCTAACCAACGCGGGGCTGCAGGAAGCACGATGTGTTTACGGTCTACGAAAGCGCAACCTGAGTGACGTTGACGGCATTTCCTTTTCGTTTCTCTCGGTGTGAATATTGATATCAGTGAAGAGATTACCGTGATCGAGGACGCATTCACTTGCGGAAAACGCCCAACACATGCCGATATTTGCGGGGTCGCCAGCTACAATGCGAGCACGGTCGAGCCGCTCAGCTGCGCGCGTTCTGCGGCAACGCACTGCAGCTGAAATTGGCGTGTATCGACACTGTCGCTGGTGCTTAACGTTTGGCCGTCGACATGCCCTTTAACAACATGGACGTTACGCGTCACTTTACTCTTGCGGCCATCATTTCGCCTGGAATAGAAGCTGCATAATCAATGTTGCATATCAGTGCGGCGTGGATGACCTGTTTCTGCAGTAAACACGATGTGTTAAACGTTTATGTTCGCTGTGAGGTTGTACGATTAGTATTGTCATTTGCTCTCTTTTCATTTTGTCACCAGGCACTGCTGGAAACCCAGGGAGCATTTATGCTCCTCCTGCCACTAATGTTATTCTTAGTACCACCGAAAAAATGCTTGCTGTATATATAATTGAAATAAAAACACGTATATATGTATTTTTCGCTATTGAATCAGAATCGGTATCGGTTTTTATTGAGGTGATTAGAATGATTAGAAGTTGTTAACATACAGAAGGAGGTACCGAAGTCAAAGACTGTAATGGACCTCCTAGAAGCATTGCCATTTTAACGTTCAATAACATAATATGCCCAGGAACATTTTGCCGGAGAAGCTGTAAAAATTGGCGTAACGGGGTGCAATCACACCCACATGGATCCTGCGTCCTGCCGTCGCTCATACTGGTAGTTTTCACGAAACATGATACAATGACAGAGCTACATGGTACGGATTTTCTAGTAGTAGCAATGAACCAAGCAGATACAACGATGGCCTCAACGCTTTTTTTTTTGTTTTCACGGCTTTTGCGGGTCCCCCACCGTACTGCTGCTGGCCATTTCACTTTGTAATGCAAATCCACACAATGGACGCGATGTCCACAAGGGGGCGCTGCGTGTCAGCTCGAAACTGTCAGTTCGCAATAGGGGATCAGAAAATTTGGGCGTGGTAGTTCATAGTGTTTTTTTGTCTTTTTTTATTGTTTAACCTAGGTAGAATATTAGGCAGTATAGTAGCAAGAGCTTGGTGGCGCAACCCACCGCCCCGTTCCAAAGGGGACGCTCAAAACTTCCATCCATCCATCCAAACTCGATCGCTGGTTCCCTAGAAGCTGAGAAAAGGCACGAATGCCTGACTGAGTCACACACCGGTTTCAAATACACATATCACTCAGTAAATAGAATAGTCCAACATGAGCTTGGAACAGGACTATATCCATTCATTGGAGATAGCATGCCCATAGTTTGCACCTAAAGATATCATTTGCCTACCTACAAGAAGAGAAAATACATGCACACATACGCGCTTATGCATACAGCGCTGCATAAAAACTATAGAGCAATAAAACTACCAGAAAAAATAACGGGCAGAGGTGAGGCTGAAAAAACGTGAGAAGACATAATTTAAACGGAAAATTTTCCCAGTTAAAAAATCGGTTCACTCATCGAGGTGACGAAAGGAAGGCGTTTACCTTTGTGGTAAGACATTCGAAATGTGTCGATTCTTCTCATTAACCGTTGTCAGCCACAATGAAGCCACCCTTGTTGACTGAACGCACACTTGGGAGTAGCACGATACCACTCCGCTAACGCTCCGTCCCGTGGCTTTTTTTTTCATATTTCGTGGGCTTTCTTTGCAACCCAGAAAAAGCGACTACGTGAGGCACATTGTACAGGAAACAACTCTATCGGTGGTTTCTGAAAGTGGTCTACCAGTTTACTTAAACTTGGGGTCCCCTGGCAATAATGAAAAAGTTGGGTAATTAAACTTAGAGAGTTATGGCGAAAACAAGAAATTGCCTGAGTTACTGTAGGCTTTTGCGAATACTATGCGTCCCGTTTAATTCGCTTCCGGCGCATCTTTGATTTTTAAAGTATTGGCTCAAGTTACGTGGAACACCCTGTGAATGCCTTGTATGTAAATGTTATGTTAAGAGATAATTATTCACCAATTATTTTTGCGCATGCCGCTGTTTTGCTACGCGATTTTATTTCCCACCCTGTAACAGCAAGAAAACAGCTCACACTATGGACAAATAAGAAAGAGAAGAAAATAAAAAACTGCAATATAAAAAGAACTTCAGCAATAAACAAGAGCTGCGATATATGTAGAGATGTCCATCCACATCACTTTTCAAGTGCGAAATCTCGTTTCTTGATAGCACGGGCAAACGCAGTATGCTTCGCCTCTGTTCTCGCAACCGTGACCCATTTGGACCGGATAACATCACTGGCACCCCCGGATTGTAATGGTGCAACGAGATTTCAAGCACAGGACTCTATTGAGAGCAACTTTGAACTCATCGTACCATTTTTCCCTCCGCTACCGGCCACGAAAGTTGCGCAGCGGGCAACAGCTCGCTAAACTCACCTACCAGCATAGGCCTGCAACAGCCGACTATAGGACGCTAAGTCTAACGCTACGGCATGGACACACGATAACCATGGAAAACCCCTCGGAAGCTGCTTTCGCACTCTTACGGGCCCCGCAACAGCGACAGATTGTTGCTACTGAATATTCACAAGATATGGAGGAACGATTGACAAAGATAACCTTGTCGAAAGATCCCAGCTCTGCGAGCGGTGACGACATGGAAACACGAACGCAACTGACTGGCCGGCCCGAAAAGGAAACAGATAAAGCCAGTTGGAAACTGGCTCTGCCAGCCAGCCAGAAGAGGAAGCAAAGCAGGGCAGTACTCGCAGGGCCGCTAACGGCCGGGAAGCCGACTCGAACGGTCCGGCGGGCCCCCGCGGCAACGCAGTAGAGCTGACAAGGTCGGAAGAAACGTCGACGACAGCAGCCAGCGAGACTGCAAAGACAACCGCCACCATAAGACGCCAGTGCAGAGGGTGCTCAGGCGCAAGCTCCAACGCCACCGACGAAGACAAACATTATAATGATACCCAAGAAAGGACTGCTGACCAAGGACTTCAGTATGCATCCACTTGCACCAGCCATCGTAGAGGCCTTTGGAAGATAGCGTCAGTGCCAGGATGAAGAGTTCATCTTACGACTTTGTAACGGCTCGAGGTCGATTCAAAGCAGTTCAGGCAGCCATGGGAGCCACCTCAGCTAAACCACTGTTTTCGCTCGTTGCAGGCATACGATAGAAAACGGTCGACAGCGCAAGGACTCGCCAGAAGCTACGTGAATGGGCATCGAGCGCTGTCATGAGGACACATGCCTTTCTGCTGCGGAGGACCAGCGACTGGAGGCACCGGCTTCCCCTATATGAAGCAATGGAGCAACGTCCAAGGTGCATCCAGAGCGGTGCCGGCAGCCGTGGGAGCCACCTCAACTGAACCGATGATTTCGCTCGTCGCAAGTAGGAAACCGAATCTGTTATCTGTTATGCTGTCCATGGATGCTGGGCTGCTCTGAAACTTGCAGTATTTCTGTTGTTCGTGCTTACACAGGTTGTGAGCAATACACCATGGCTCAATGGGAAGCAAAAGCACTGATACCTTAACCGAATTTGCCCACACTCGCGGAAAAAGCACTAAACAGCGTAAAGAAATAGTCACTGTTTTGACCGACAGGACTTCCCGATTTGTGGAAGTGATGAATGAACTAAAGAATGAGGTAAGAAAGCTGCACTCATTGAACACAGCTATAGAAGCGGAACTTACGTTAGTCATAACTGGAATGGGTTTCAATAACGAGAACTTCGAAGAATTCAAAACCGAAGACCCTCCGTAAAGAACTTGAAGATGTAAAACAACTGGGCCTTGCATGCTAGAGAGAGAACACGATTCTAATCAGTGAACTTGGTGAGTCTAAAAACAACTTATTGAACACAAACAGTACGATTGTCAGAGCAACATTACACAGAAGCACATACGTGTTGCTGACGGCGAGGATCTTAGCAAGGTTGTTAAGGCAATCGCTTCATGTTTGCCCACGAAACTGTCCAGCCTTGACGTTGAAATCGCACATCGAGTATCTACAAAGTGTACAGGACCACCGAATGTTGTGCGGTTTGCCTCCCGGGCTAACCGAGATAGATTTTTGCTGGCGCGAAAAAAAGCGACTGATCGTATCAATGCTTGAATTCGAAGGAACTGATCGTATATGCGCCAGCGAACATTTATGTCTGGAAAATAATATACTACTGGGCAAGGCAATCGTGACCAAGCGCACTAAAGGTTCGAAGTTTACTTGAAACACTGACGGCAAGATACTGATGAGGAAAGCAGATAAACCGAAAGTAGTCCATGTGACCTGTGAAGCAGATCTAAAAAGAGTAACTAGTACTTTTAGCGTATAGCCACACAGCGAAACAAGCTACACCGACTCTACCTTAAGATGGTTCCCAGTAAAAACATATCTGTACTGCACTATAAATTTCGTACCATAAACAACAAAAAATAAACTCTCAAGCACTCCGTACAAACGGTTAACCAGCGAAGCTTAAACATGCGGTCCCGGTGTTTATCACTGGGTTAATCCGGATGCTTGATTAAACGACGGCTTTGTAGGCTGCCGGATTCTCGGTACGCAGTTGCTGCTTGCGCTCGGCTGCACGAGCCTGTTCTTGTACACGGGCGGCAGCATCGGAACGGTGTAGACAAACTCGTTCACCGTTCTTCTCGCGGCGTTACTGATCAAAAGCTGCCTGCTCATAAGGAGTACGTATCACGCGTGGCGTTCTTATTTCTCAGCCGTAGAACAACTGCTGTGCGTGCGCTCGTATGCGACGGAGAGCAACAACGTCACTACTGGCGCAGCTAATACAGCACTATCTAGGCATTTTCACTCCTATCCATGACATCATGATAGCTGGTCCGGCTGCCATTGGATCTAATGGGGATGCTCCCGAGTACGCAACACTGACGTAACCACTTTCATCACGCCTGCCTTGTCAATGAAATTTCAGGCCAGGTCCCGTGACGTCACGGATCGGAGTAAACAGGCCTTGTGCAGGTGGTGTTGGCTAATCACGCGGCTCCCCCCTTTGCCTCGTTATTTTCTCGCGCATACGCATGATGTTGCGCAGGAGGAGTTTTCTGCGTACAAGTGACTGACAGACGAACGGCTACGGGTTGTGAATCAGCTAGCCGCATACTGCTTCGCTGTAAACACCTAAACGCCCTACTTTCGTTTATTGTCAAAAAAGGTGAGTCGTTTGAAATCATAGCGACCACTGAAATGTGGCTCAGAAAACATGAAAATATAACAATTCCTGGCTACATGACAATAGCGCCGCCATGGGACTCGCAGTTTCGCAGTAGCGGAGTGGCACTATTTGTTGCAGATAACCACCACTGCCGTATCTTATGATCAGTTTCTTGTTGTTCAACAGAACTTGAAGCATTATGTTTGAAACTTGAATGCAGGCTAATAGTGGGGCTTGTCTACTGACCTCCAAGTTCAAGCCTAGCCGTTTCTGTCAATAAAATGGAAATAATCATGTTGTCTTTTATTAAGACCAACGAAACTCAAGCTATATTCATTGGAAACATGAACATTGATACGGCTTCCACGCATATCATAGATTATACACACGTTCTTGGATCATGCACTTTCGCAACTTTATTGCTCACCGACACGCATAACCTCGCTTTCGGCAACATCAAGCGATCATGCGCTGACATATATTGACAAAGGTGTGAACGCAGGCGTCTACCAAACACCTATTTCCGACCACTTACAAATTTTCGTTAAGGTTAACGCACCTCTTATAGTAACCATTATCAAACCAAGACATATAACCAAAATAAATTATGAATCATTCCGTAGCAAGCTGTTGTCACTCAGTACTGACCTAATCTATCATTAAGGCACAAATATAGAGTTCTCTAACGTGATAGACACCCTTAGTGACCTTATACATTCCAGTAGCCAACATGTAGCATTTGCACGGCGTTATAAACCAATTTGTCCCTGGATGACAAAAGAAATTCTAAATATACTAAAAAAAGAGAATTTGTATCATAAGTGGATACATAATGAAAGTAACGAATAATATAATATTAGTTTCAATGCCCGCATAATTACCCAGGGTCGTTATTGAGAGCCAGAAAAATGTGATATTTTACTCACTGCATTCAAGATACCAACGGGAATCCGAAAAAAAATATGTGGGAAGATGTTCATAGGTCATGCGAATATTCCACACTTCCCTTTAATGTGACTTAAGGCACTGTTGATAAACTCAGTGCTTTTTTCGCCAATGTGGGTCGCGATCTGGCTGCAAAACTTCCTGATGCAATTGCAGACAGTGTTCTCTCGCCTCCAATTCTTATTTCTTTCGCCCTGTACGAATATGAAATCAATGAATTGTTGTGGCGTGCTTCAGAGTCACCAACAAACAAGGCAGTAGGCTAGGACAGTATTCCTGCAAAACTAATTAAGAAAAATATTCTTATCGCAGGGCCCATCTTGTGCTGTCGGTTCGACCATTCTTTGCTAGGGTGCACATGCCCGTGACCATTAGAAATAGCCCGAGTTACGCCTGTATTTAAGGATGGAGTGTCTTCTTACCCTCCCAGTTAGAGACCTATTGCTGTACTTAGCGTTATTAGCGACATTTAAAAAGATTCTCCCCAAACGTATTCACAAGTTCATTGACATATACAGTAGTATCTGTCCACAGCAACATGGATTTCACAAAGAGCACTCTACTAGCTCAGCCGTCCTTACGTTCACCCAGGCTATTAACAGTGCGTCACACAATAGCAAGCTAGCAGCTGTCATCTTTCTTATCATTCTCCCTTCGTTACTGCCAAGTTCCCAGGTGGCGATGTTCGACCACTTCGTTCGAGCGCTTCCCTCTCATACTGCTGCGGTTGTTCGCAATCTTCTACGCTCCCTGTGCGCCGACCACCCCTACGACCACCTTCAGGCAACGTTAATCAAGCGCACTACTGAAACGGAGCAGCACCGATTACAGCGGCTTCTTACATTGAAGGAGCTTGGTGACCGCAAACCTTGGCTGCAAGCCTTGGCTGGAGACCAGGCTTCTTCCACTGACAGTTCCCTTCTACAGGAACTTATCCTGCAGCGCCCTCCACAGCATGTGCTCATGATACTGAACACGTCTTCATCCTCGACACTGGAATCTCTCACTCAGTCGGTCGAAGAGATTGTGGGTGTCGGTTTTCATTTGTGGCCACAGTTCATCGCCCTTCTGACCTTCCGTTCCAAGGCACAGCCGCTGGCGACAGCTTCGCGCGTCTCTTCGATGCTGAAGAAGAGCTCACACGGCAAGTAGCATGACTGACAGCTGAGGTCGCTTCCATTCGAACAGGCCAGCCGCGTTCTTCGTCACTACCTTGCCGCACCAGCGTTAGTTGCCCTGGACGCTGTTCACCACCTTCCGTTAGCTTTGCTCGTACCACCATCGCTGCGGCTTTCGCGCAAACCAGTGCCACCAGCCCCGCTCCTACGCAAGAAACGGTCAGGCAGAACACTGATGTTGACCACTATTCCCGGCTCCAGATCTAATCGCCTTCTCCACGTCACCATCCATGTTACCTAATTCCGCTATCTCGTCGACACTAGTGCCGAGGTCTGCGTCTTTCCTGCTATGCAGGCTGAGCAATGCCACCCTCCTGACCTACACACTAAGAAAAAAAAGAGTACCGCTTACTCTTTTCGGAGAGTCTGGACTCGCCACGTATACGACACACTTTGTGGGAGACACCCGAACTCTCTTTTGGCAGAGAGTCCCGAGACTATCTGTGCTCCATACAAGGTGTTTGCGTGACTCCGCACACAATAGTCATGCATACTCTGTTGTAGTAGTCGCCTATACTCTCTCAAAAGGGTTACAAGACTAGTGCTGAGGGAGTCGGTTAACAATTCTAGATGAGTCAGACGACTCAAGATAAAGTGTCACATGAACACTGCAAGAATGATTCCGGTAACTATTCTAGATGAGTCTGATGACTCCAGCAGTGTGTGTCAAGATACCCTTAGTGCGTGGTGCCGGTCTCTTGCAAATAAAGTAAAGCAACTGATCCATGTAAGTCGTTTCGCTCTTGGATGGCAGTGTCGAGCCGCTTTTCAAAATGTGTCAACAACTCTTGCTGTAAGTACACACGACTACGGCTAGTTCTCAAGAAGACTACTGTGAAAAGACAACATAGGATAACAAAGAATCCACAGTAAACGTGCCAAAAAGCACATGGCAGGCCAGCAAGAAAAAGTTAATATTTCATCAATCTTTGTTATTGTCTTCTGGAAAATTCAAATGTATCAGTCAGCACAGAATCACCATGAAAGCAAGACAGTTCTCATTACTATTAAACTGGAATCAATAGCCAACCAAGCAAAATGTAGCAAAAGCAAAATCCAATATGTAGCCTGCATATGCATGACACTGCAATGCCACTCAGAACCTTGATGAGACCCCAAAATATTATGTAACTCATGTAGAAGTTTAATTCACCACCGCACAAGTCTCTTATAATATGTCAAAAGATATATAAGTTCAACCTATTTCCCTGTTCTAAACTTACGACTTAACATTCTAAGCATGTAAGCTACACATAACAAATAAGGCTGCACTTATGTGCATATGAGACCCATATAATGAAGTGCAATAAAAACATTCCAACTTAGATTACATTATCTATGCATTATACTATGCTTGTTAAAAACAACTGGTTGGCAATCGATAATCCAATCTAACAGTAAAAACAGCTGTCTTACCTTATGGTACTCTTGTTGGCACTTTTCCCCACACAATTTGTGCATGTTAGCGTGAGATGAAAATTGATCTGAAAAACACCACATTAAGAAGTTGTGCATCAATTTTATTCTGTCATACAACATGCAACAGTGTATAAAAACTTCATAAGTGACAAAATTACAAAAATAAATACAGCAACACTTATACTGATCATTTATTTATGTTGAGATACATACTTTTGCAAGACTAAGTATAATAGCTGACACAGACAATGTCACAGGTAGAAATAACTGCTAATACAAAACTTTCCATAATGCAAACACATTGACAAATTAAGTAGCACAGGTAGCTGTATTTTGTTACGGCAAAGATGGCGCATGAATTATGAGGACAAGGAAGGAAGCAGAACACATAAATACCCAGATACATGCACGCAGCTGTAACAATACACATAGTGCACAAAGATCCAGATGAAACAAAGAGGAAGGTGTGAGGAAGGCTTCTTTTACTCATCACAAGTCATCCTGTAAGAGCACATTATGCACTGGCTGTAATCTATCCTCAGCCCATACATGAATAAGTTACATTAGGTGCACATTTACAAATCACTCATACAATGTTCTTGTGATTTCCCTTATTCCAATCTTTAACTAAGCAAGCATGACTGAGTTACATAAAACCTCCCTACGGGTTGGCACATATACAGAAAGAAGTGTTTCTATAAACACTGGAGGTCACGGATGGATGACTGACACGTACCTGTTTTAATTCTTTTGTCTTTGTCATTATGATTATCTATCACAGTAGTCTTTTGTAGAGTGAAACACTTCCAGATAATACACTGTGTGCAACCAAGTGTGAATACCTGTTCTCGATTTTATTTGTTTCTACCTTTCTCTGGTGTCCCGCTAAGGTAACAATGGCGCAATGGATTTTCTTCCCAATGTATGCGTTCCCATACAACAGGAGCAGATGATAAGCCACATTAATGCTGCGTGAAATAAAACATCTGTGCTTAACTTTCCGCTGCCGCTCCAATCTGGAGTGATTTTTTTTTTGCTTTCTGTACACTAGTACAGGTGCTACGTAGTCCCCTTGGTGCTCAAAGCAACTCTCACACCCGAACAGGATGTCCATTTCTTTTAATTCTAAGCAAAACTCTGGTTATGAGGGACAATTGCGAACTTATATTTTCGCTTTGTATCTTAATTATGTTGTTGACCTTTAACTTTAGCCACTTGCCTACTTTTCTGCAGGTGCAGACCGGCCATTGCACCAATGCTAGGTTTTGAAAACACCAGAGCAGGGTAGAAAGCAAGAACAGATATTTATAATTTGGGTGCCCACTCTGCATTGCATGGATTTGTTTCAATGAACGATAAAACTACTTGGTAGATAAACATATGAAAGATAAGGGAATTAAGTTCGAAGCCTACCTTATCCGCAACTGGGAATTTCATGTGTAAATTAAATTTTGCGATTCCCAGTGATGAAGAAACAGTTTTGACAATATGTGCCAAGGTCACCAACTCACTCATGCTCACAAAGGAAACAAAATAAAAACAAGCAAGATTAAAAGAAGTTCGAACTTGCAACTGAAAGTGAGACACCTCGCATGACTGATTTATGTATTTACTGAGCACAAATTACATCTGGCGCATAATCTGCTCGTACAAGATGACAAACAATGAGTTCTGTAAGCCTTGTGGGACAATTCTGTGTGAAAGAGAAATCTATTTTATCATTACCTTTTGGGTATGTGTATCTCAGAACTGGTGCTAGTCTGAGTTCTTACAAAGTAGACGTCATTGAGTACTGTAATTCTAATGCCTGCCACTGCTATAAATTTCTGTTAGTCGCACTGTCATGAAGCAGTTATGTTCAATAATTAGCGGCAGTCACCGCTGAAACACTCAGTACAAAACACGAAATAAATATATGCAGTCGGAATGTAAATGTCGAACAAAGTTATAATCAAGTCTACATTTCACAGAACTGTCTTTTTTTCTGTTAGTGTGCCAATACCATTTCCACATTCACAAACATTTTTGTATTGCTCTCCTGACAAATGCAGGAAAATGCAGTCTTTAATGGAAGCCCTTGGAAAGACAGCCCAGAGTCGCTTTGACAAGAGGACTTTCCTTAAACTTTTGTCGCTATGTTGTAGGTCACTATAGCAAGGGGAACATTTTGCTGATTGAATATTACTCGAAAACTTTTTATTATTTGTACTAGAGGTTTGAAAAGAGAGCCAATTGTAGAGTTCTTCGTGCAGATTTCATATATTCCATTCGTTTTTGTTTAGCTGCTTCTCGAGTTATGTCCTACACATCAACAAAATACATAGCCATATTTGCAAGCACTTTCTTGTGTATTAAATTTTCACAAAAAGCAATGTGCTGCAGCTAACTCAGCTCTTTGTAGACTGCAAAGTGCCAATATCTATTCAAACAGCATGTAAAGTTACTAGAAGCATGCAAGATTAGTAGGCAGGCAGACAGGCCTGCCTACTAATCTTGCATACTTCTCATGCTATTGTGAAAAAAAAATAGAATATACTTCAAAAACTTTTTCTCACAATAACATGACAGTAACCTTATGCACTTATAATTGTCCTATACTAATGAAATTTGGCATACATACTATTCAAGATCTGCAGAATGCTGATATCTAATTGAAATTGCAATCTGTAAAATTATTTAATGTGGCCTAATATTTTTTGCATAGTTCCAGTAATTGTACAAGCCGTTTCGATAGGTGTCATCACTTTGCAGTATATAACTAGCTAAATAAGATACAGCATGAAGCTATTTCTGAAAATTTTGCACGCAGGAAAGTGCCCACAAGAATATTTTGCCACTGTGTAGGACCATAACTAAAGAACAGCAGCTACACAAAATTCAAATGACAATTCAAATCTAGTAAAACACTTTATGAATGACAGTATATTCAAATCTCTAGTACAAATATATAAAAAAGTTGTTTTGAGGAGTATTTCCCCTTAATAAGTGGGTGTCAGTGTTTTCTACCAAAGTGTTAGAAAATGCCTTCAGGCATACCATGGGGAGCTTTATAAATAGCACACGCACGCATCTGCCTAAAAAGCCTCACGCCCTGCTTGCATTCATGAGTCATTTTTGCATTCTGTTGTATGTCACCATTTGCATCCCTGAACATTGAGTGCGCAAAACCAAAAATTACCTAATACCGTATTTACTCGCATAATGATCGCACTCGCGTAATGATCGCACCCCTAAATTCTGATGTCAAAATTCGATTTTTTTATTTCTCGTGTAAGATTGCACCCCAAACTTGCCGCAGCGATATGTCATGTGCCAAGTCTAGCTAATAATGATCGCGCTTACCATCTGTCAACTGCTATGCGAACAACTCTTCAATACAAACCAAGCAGTCTGCACGCACCAAACATTCTTAAGCAGATGCCCTATTTCATTCCTTCCATCACTTTCCGCAATTATATGACAAAAAAAAAGCTACAACGAAACTTGCCTTTATTATGTGTAGGCTTTGTAATGGTTGTGGCCAACAAAAACAACAAAAAAGGCGTCTTTCGTTTTTTCTCGTATGCACTTGTGGGCACGCAACAAATCGCGAGTGGCAATGATAGCAGCCACGTTTACAGTGATACGTTAGAAGTATACCCTATTCATTCGCCGATGTTTGTAACGCAGCTAAGATATTCGCCCACCCTTAGCGGAAACGTGCCATATTAGGATAGTGGTGAAGACAAATGCCGCAGTTTCCGCAGCATGCCCGCTACGTGTTCCTATGTCACAGGCAGCTAAGCGCGCCCATCTGTTTCTGTTCCCTCAAAGTGGACATGGCTATGTCATTGACGCAAACTTGCCGATATTATTCATTACTGATACGGAAGAAACTGTTTGAATCCACGTAATGTACTCACGAAAAGAAAAAAAAAATCGTGTTCGGCCCGTTCGGCTTGCTCTGCCGGCCACCATGTTTTTTTTTTTTTGTCCCGCAGTACATACAGAGGCAGCCACCTCTTTGTTGACCTGTTGTCATCCCGTAGCAAATGCCAGAGGATATATTCTTTTCTTTTTGTGGGAAATTTACCCAGCGTAATGATCGCACCTCTGAATTTGAGTCAATTTTTTTACAATAAAGTGCGATCATTATGCGAGTAAATAGGGCAACACGCGGAATTTTTAGCCTGTAAAGGGGTTGTATACAAATGGGGGCAGCCAACTCTAGTGTGACAATAAACAAATATTTGTTCTCACAATAATGAAACCAGTCATAAAATATATCCTACAAATTTGGAAATGAATGCCCAAAGAACCTTGCTGATTGTCACATTAATTTCCTAAACAAGATCTTTTGATGTTTGTAATTCCTAGTTTAATTCACTTTCTCTAGTAAATGGGCTCTGACCTAGACTATTCAGTGTAGGAGACTAACCCAGACCTGGAAGCCAATATTTAAATCTGAAATAAAGTCATTCATCCCACGTCACTGCTATGTCATCAGAAGCGTGCATCCATGAACATATAGTCTGTAAAATAATTTTTACATTATCTGTATTGCTCCTCTTGCACTAATAAATTGGGAAATGCATTTGCTATTTAAAGCACTGCTGTAAACCTTTGTGTTTGAGAAATGCAATAATCAAAAGTGTAACACAACCAATGTGTACATGAAACCTACGATGCCTTTGACATTCGTCAGTGTGACAAATAGGCACTGAGAAATGCCAAGGGCATCATAGCTTTCTTGTTTCAAACCTTGTATGCGAGTATATTACTGGTATCTTTGCAGTGAAGGGAAGTCACATTATTATCAGACTTATGAGGGGAACTCATGTTTCTCTAGTTTAATATTTTCTTTTTTTGCTCCTATATTCTTTACTTTTCCAAAAATAATGGGTGTTTGAAATAAGTACTCTATATTGCTCTTAAATTTTTCGTGCACCAGAGCCCACGTTGGGTTACATTTCTTGAACACTTTGCAGTGCTGTAGATTATCAAAAGGAAGAAAAAAATGCCGTAAGTTTGCATTTTAGCCTTCTGTATAACAAGAAGTATGAACCTATCAATTACATAGACAAGTACAAAAGAACTATGAAAAACTGTGCATAAAGACAGACATACATTATAATAGCAGGAATCGATGGCGAGTATTCTAATAGAAAGGAACCATTAAAAACTAGGCACTAAAGACACATATTAATTATAATAACATAAGTATTTGCTTAGGATTTGAAGAGACAAAAAGAATGTCTCTTGAAATCACTCCACCCCAACATTCATCCATGGTTCGATGAGCGACCACAGCTGGTGATGCGGTTTGGATAGGTGGAAGCTGAGTGCAGCTGTGAAATAGGTGGAACATGTTGAGGGCCACAAAAGGTTGCACGCTGGTTGCACAGCAGGTTGCCTCGATCTCCGGACTCACTCGACATCATGCGTTGAGCCTGGTTATACGTCGTTTGCAAGAGGCCTGGCCCAAGTGTGTGGCGCGGCTTGGGTAAAATTTCGAGGGAACCTGAAAAACACAGATCCATATCTATAAGCAACAAAATATTCTCCATCATAGGGCAAACCTGAAGTTTACCATCCGCACATAGCAGATAATGAAAACAGACATAGGTCACCAGACTTGAGGTATACAGATGTGCAAAAGTGTAAATGAATGTGAAGAGCTGCTTATAGGACGGAATGTTTCATTCCGTCTTTTGCAGATCAATAATAGTATCTTAACATAAAGTCAAGTGTACTGGGCCCTCCCTAAAAAAATTCAGATAATGGGGTTTTACCTGCCAAAACCACGTTCTGATTATGAGGCACGCCGTAGTGGAGGACATGGAAAAGTTCGACCCCCTGAGGTTCTTTAATGTGCACCTTAATCTAAGTACACAGGTGTTTTCGCATTTCGTGCCCCTCGAAATGCGGCCGCCGTGGCCGTGGTTCAATCCTGCGATCTCGTGCTCAGCAGCCCAACGACATAGCCACTGAGCAACCACGGCGGGTATGGCCCTCCATATTTCTGTAAGTAGGCTATTTCATGCGAGCTGTGCCGACCTGGCACACGACCACTTGAAATTTCTTTTCGAAAAACCGGAGGCCCTTCAATATAGGACAAATGTTAATTTCAAGAAATACTTGTGTAACGCACCAAACTATGCATAGCCAGGCATAGTTTGGTGCGTAGCCAAAAAATTGATTCCTTCATTAAGGGAGCCAAATTTTTCAGGACAGTAAAGAGAGGCCTTACACCAAAAATTGAACTGCTTATTAGCCACTGCTCAGTTTATTATGGGTCATTGAAAATGGGCAAAATGGCCTATTAACTTTATTTTCATAGAACTCGCTTACAGCAAAAGCGGCAAATTTATGTAATCCACATATTTAGGGCTTGTGCTGCATGCAAAAACTGGTTTCAGGAAGATAAATTATGCAGCAGTGCACAGAGATGAGGATGAACTAGCAAAAAAAGTCAGTTTTGGTGTAAGTTTATCGGCATACTTACTATTGAGGCAGTCCTAGTAAATTTATGCCCAATAACATGTATGAAAGTACACTGTATTGTATTTAAATTGCTAAAGCTTTATCAAAGCAGTTTTGTGTCAAGCAAGAAAAAAAAATAGTGCAAGTGGTCTCCTACTAGTTTCAAAATTTGCATCGCCTTTCGTCTAATCCACATAGCCTCTTGGCGGCTAAGGCAAAATGGATGGACTTGAGCATTCCTGCACCGATAGCAGGGAGTCTAAACTGCTTCGAAGTTAATTCTTTCATTGCTGAGTGGCTACAAGCCACTTCACTCAAAAATTTGCCACTTAATTACATGTATTTACCTCGATCTTTCTGTCAGCTTCCAGCCTGCTTGGCATCATCACGAAGGCTGCCAACTCCCTAGTGGACGTAGTCAGGACACGGTGGTGGCAGGACGCAGTGGCAGGAGCCGCCAAAGGCTTCGAACTCCCTAGTGAACATAGTGAGGACACGGTGGTCGTAGGATGCAGGGGCGGGAGCCACCAGAGTGTACCTGCAGCAAATTTGCACAAACGCTCTTAGTCCTACCATGTCACAGTTTACAAGAAAAATTCAGCTGTCTGTGTAACATGGATACCAATACAAATAAATGTAAACAGTTAGGTCCTACAACACAACTAGAACATTGGCAAAGAAGAAATGGTACTTATGTTTATGAAAATCCAAGCAATGAAAAAAAAATGTGCATCCGATTTGTGCGTGGAAGCTCAATGGTAACCTGAGCACATACCATCAAGTGATTTGCTAGTCAACTGCAAGCCTCTTAAAATGTCATTGTATATTTTTTACATGCACTATGTTAAGCTGCATTAAAACAAGTTCAATATCTCTGAATATAAGTAAATAACGAAGCGATTCAATTAATGAATTCCAGTGGTCATTAATGCAACAAAGTGCAAGCTCTGAATGAAGCTGGCCAAACTGGGTAGTGACCAATAACAATGTGGTTCTCTACATCTTGTTTTTCTGGCTTTCGCTGTAGCATTAAAATACACAAGAAATTTCACATTCCTGACATTTAACCCTGCAAATATTTATTCCATAATGCATAATACTTCAGCAAGAGCACTAATGCTGTCTTTTAATCGTAAATAGTGATAGAACAGGAAATTTAATGGAGCCAATGTTTGGCAAGAAAACTTATCTCCTTCTCTTTGTCGAAACATTGGCTCCAGCGATGCTCCTTGTTCTACGGCTCTTATCATTTCAAGTCTCTGTCTTCCTGTTAACCTCTGTACTTTCAATGTTGTATCAATTAAATTGTAATAACGGAGAATTAGTAAACGTAGCTGATGAAGAATTTGTGCTTGTTGGTAGATGACAGAGTAACTGCGCAACATAGAGATACGGACAAAGGAGGCTTATGTGTGTCGTCTCCTACAGCCATGTTTCTCTCTTTTGAACGATTACTCTATCCAGATGTAAAAGTATTACCCTTTGCACAATAATGCTGAAATGAAAAAGGCCAGGAAAGTCGACACAAATATTAAAACAAATAGCATCATATGCTAATGAGATATGCAAAAGTGCCTGCTACGATCTGTCTCGCCCATAACGTGCTGGATAAGATGGCGTCTTCTTCTGGATGTTGCCATTTCTTGAATACCTAAAATAAAGTACATTTCAAAATTACAAAGATACACAGAACAACAGCAGTAGCAGAGGAGATAATGCATTGTTTAGTAAAAGAAAGTAAACTAATGTCTGATACACCGCAGACGAAATTTCCTTTATTAAATTAGTAGAAAAATACACCACACCTCATTTCATTCAATGATGTGAGCGTTTCTTGGTATAAGAAAAAAAGGTATTTCTGCTTGAAAACAGTAAAATAATCATAGCGTTCTACTTTTACAAAATACGCTACAGTGACAAAGCCAACTACGGCTGTATATACTTAAAATTGTTATATGCACCTTACAATAGCCAAGACATGATAAACTTGGGTTCATGTGCAGGTCACCGGGAGATACAACTTTGCAATCAACTCATTTCTGCTTGCCAAATATCTGCACTAACATAGGACTACAAATAAAAAGACCCTCTTTTTCATAAAACACCGGCCTAAAAATAGAAAATCCAGTAGGAATAGCACAAATTCTCTACACAACACAGCCAGGTTTTGTGCGCCTAGTAGGTTTTACTATATAAAGGTTGCAGCAAATTCATGCTTTTAAAAATTTACAACCGTGAAAATAAGGATGACATAAAAAATAATAGCATTATACATCGGCTTATACTGTAAGCCAATGTGTTTCCGACTTGACGCCAAAAGCACATTTAATTTGTTCTGTTTCGGCGCTTTTAAAGGGTTGTGTCTCTTCGCTCGTGCATGCAGCCGCCGTACTGCTACGAAAATATCTGTGCTGCCACATCGCCTGACACTGCCATACAGCGTGGTAGCGTTTTTATTATTCGCGGTAATATACCTAAAGCGCTAGTAAATCTTCAGAATAGACTACTGTTTTTTCGACAACCTGTCTTCGCCAGCGAAAGTCACACTGGTCACACTACACTTCAAGTTACGCAGTACTTTGTATTCTACGGATTTTTCGATGCGACAGGCCACTCGTCATTGGAGTCGTTAAGAACGGTGTTTATCTATGGAAGTACAGCTTTGCTATAATTTCAGATGCTCTCCTAAGGCTTCCGTCTGCCAGTAGTATTTTCGCATACATACGCCCACACATGCCTAAGAAACGTCTGTGAACTGCCAAGAGAAACGTGGCGCAAAATGTAGCCGTGCCGGAAGGGCCGATTACGCGCCGTTTGTAAACTCGGAACAAAAGCTGATATGCTTACCTAAGAGGTTAAGAGAAATATGGCACAGGTCACTCTCCGCTGGTAGTCTTTCGTATGCATCTGGTCGTCTCTGCGTTGCGATCTCCCATATCACAAGGAAAATGCAGTGCAAAATGCAACACTTCCGGCTAGCTGCACTTGCTCGATGTCGGCAAAGACGAAATCGGCGACACGCCGCTGCTGGCGGCAGTCGTCTTCGTCGCAATCGCACAGCACGGACAGAAGTTCCCACCATAACTTGCCGCAACGCCTGGTTGCAGTCGCCCCTAACGCAGCGCTTTCAGAACCACCCCATAGAATAAAGAACCACCACTCGACGACAACGTACTCGCGCGAGATGCAACACAACTGAAAAATGGCGTCATACTATTGACGGCTTCGGTTTTGGATCATTTGAATCCGCACAACTAGTTTCGGTTTTCTTTCCTTGCGTTGAAACGAAAACTGTTTTGCTCACTGATAATTTTACGTCACGTAAGTAATGCTCACGAATGAAACAGCCGTGAATTTAACATGCGTCTTGAAATATCCGCTACGTTCACTTCGCAGAAGCAAAATTTGCTCGTGCGAGTACGGTTACGTTTGAAATATCTATCGTTGGGCTGTCGGAGCGTGCTCGAACTGGGAAGACGCGGCGTAATTGTTCTTAATTTGCTTAGCTATAACGGTGCGGCTGCCCTTGATCTCTGTCGAGTGCAGTTTGCTCTGATGTAAGTTATCACTACAAAGCCGCCGACGTTACTGAATAATCTAGTGCACCTGAAGCTGCCAGAACTCCGGTATTTTCTCCACAATTTCTTGCGACTGCGGTCCGCTGTCACCAAATGCGAGCGTAGTGTTTGACGGAGATTTAGCAACACATTTTCCCGAAATATCGTTCACCGCGGTATCACGACGTGGAGAAGCAGCGTTAATGGTCCTCAGTAAAATTTTCTCTTTATTGCGAATTTTGCAATAGCAGTTATATGGGCACAACCGTCGATATATATCTGTCGGTTTTACCGCGGACTTACGTATAAGTCAAGTGCGATAAGATCCCATCCCGCGCCGTTGACTGTGCGCGTTAAAGGAAGTGTTCGAGGCTGAGCCGGACTGGATGGGCGCCCCAAGTCAAGTATCTAGGGAGGTCACGTGATAAAACGCGCGCAAGCCGGGAGAGGGAGGCGCTAGTTTAGCGCGCTTCTCCTCCTCTAGCCGTTGCTCTAGCCCGGTCTTGCGCCACCGTCGCTCTGTTTTGGAGATAATTACCGATGGATGCAAAGCTGGGAGTGGGGGGGGGGAGGTAAGGGTGTGCTCAGATAGCGCAAATTTTCGGAGACGCTTTGAAGGAAGAGGCAGCAGAAGCGTTCGGTCCGCTCTGCTCGCGCCCTTCATCACGCCAAAGCTGTGACAGCGAGTGTTCGCCGTCATTGAGTGAGATCTGTTGATGTTCGCACGTGCGCGCGTGACCCAGTGCTTGCTAATTTCAGGAGTAAGCGAATGTTTACTGCAGTTTATTCAGCCGATGAAATTACGAACCTTGGTTCGTGCAATAGTTCGTGCAGTGGTTCATTCAGCATTGGGGTGAAACTGCTGTGTTATTGTTTTTATATTTCTTGGAGGTTCCAAAGCAGTGTTGCGTGCACTAATATTTGTTTCTGGTCGCGGAACGCAACGCACTGCGGTAGCCCAGTGGCTTTGGTGTTGCGCTGCTGAGCTCGAGGTGACGGGTCCAACCACAACCGCGGCAGTCACATTCCAACGGGGTCAGAATGCGAAAATGCGCGTGTACCGTGGATTCCGTACACATTAAATAACCCGAGCTGCTGAAAATAAATCTGCAGCTTTCCATTACCGTGCACCTATTAACAAGATCTTGATTTTTGAACTTAAATCTTCAAAATTTATTTTTAAGTCGCGGAATTACACTTACAATCGACACTGTTGAGGGCGCCTACTGAGTTGTTATCTCGTTGCTGTGCTCTCTTTAGTAGCCAATACTTTTTTTAGATTTACTTATGGTCAGAATCCAGTGTGGCAAATCCAGGTCTTCCTTAGCATAGGAAACCAGCTATCGCTTAAGCGTGCGAGGTATCAACAAACATGGTCAAGGAAAATCAATATATAGAGTTCGAAGTAATTGCAGAACATGACAAGGAAGAAAGAATGATACACCGTATTACAACCAGGACAGGAACCCGAGGGCCTGCCTAAAACAGAAGAGTTTATCTGGTATTTCTTCTCCTGCATTAAAATCTTTCTCTCGCCAGACTCATCTCAAATATCAGAGGAATGGCAATTTTCCAAGACGACTCTTCGCGTGCTATTGAGAGTCAAACGACCCATGCGCAAATTTTGACTCTTGTTTTCTGACTCTACTCGCGTAAAAGTGGCTTTTCGGAAGAAAAAAGAGAGTCAAGTTGCCGTGACTCACTTTTTACTCTCTTTTTTTCTTAGAGTGTAGCTGTCGCCAAAAGGGAGTTTGAACATTTCTTGACGTTGGTTTCATTTGTCCCTCCAGTCCTTGCGCCGCGCCAGCCCATGTGGCGCCCAAGAAGGCCAGTGACAGGCGCCTGTGCAGCGATTAATGTGTTTTAACAAGGCCGCTGTCACGCGCTGGTACCAGATTTCCCAGATCCAGGATTTACATTGGCACTGAAAGCTGCATCATTTTCAGCAAAGTCAACCTGGTGAAAACCTACCACTAAATTCCGGTGGAATCATCAGATATTCCGAAGACCACCAATATTCTACCCTTCGGCCTTTTCGAATATCCATGCATGAATTTCGGTCTTCGTAACGTGGCCCGAGACCTTTCAGCGTTTCGTTTACCAGGTATCACGGGGCTTGGCGTGCTTCTTTGCCTATCTTGACGACACCCTCGTCTTGAGCACCCCCGCTGAAGCTCACAACCTCCACGTACGTCAAGTGTTCGCAAGGCTCAGAAAATTTGGTTTTGTTAATGGTGCGAAGCGCCAGTTCCGTGTTACAGAGTTGCATTTCCTCAGTCATCGCGCCAACGCACATGACATTCGTCCACTCCCGACCCGTATCACAACCATTCGTAGGTTTTCTCAGACATCCACCACCCGGATGCGCGATTATCTTGGCCTGGTCAATTATTACCGGCGCTTCATTCCTAGCTGCGCCAATACAGTGCAGCCTCACCACGACCTTCTCTCGGGCCTCGAGACTCCGAATAGTCCCATGCCGTGAAGCGACAACGCTGACCGCGCCTTTAGAGGCATCAAAGAAGCCATTGCCGGCGCGACGCTCGTCGTCCACCAAAAATGCGACACCCCAATTCCCGTTATGGCTGATGCATCGGACACCGCTATCGCCGCAGTCTTGCAGCGGCAATAGCGGTGTTGGTGATGATGTTGGTGCTTAGCAGACCATCGCCTTCTTTCTAAGAGGTTCGCGCCCCCTAAGCGGTGCTACAGCACCTTCGGCCGAGAGCTGCTCCCCATCTATTTGGCTGTGAAGCACTTAGTACATTTCCTCAAGGGACGCTCTTTTCATGTCCTTAATGAGCATTAACCACTGACATACGCCCTAGCGTCCACCAGCACCTCCTACGCTCCCCGCGAAATCAGACAGCTCGGTTACATTTCGGAATATGCCATGCGACATTCGTCACGTCCGCAGAAAATTCAACCGATTGCCGACGCACTTTCTCATGCCGCTATTCATGCAACGAACCACGGGCGACCGGCCATAGACTTCACGGCCACGGCTGTCACCCAGACTATCGGCAAGCTCTAGCTACTTCACACGAACGGCACCTCCCTGGTGTTTGAAGATGTCTTGCTCGCTGACCACGACGCGCCCTTCGTTTATGACAGGTGGACCGGACGGCCTCATCCCTAGGTGCCTCACCCGTACTACTGGACTGTCTTTGGTGCCCCCAATTTTTTGGCTCATCTTGGCGTTCGCGGAACACAGCGACTCATCACTTCTCGTTGTGTGTGGCCCATTATCAACACAAGCGTTTCTCGCTGGTCATGCACGTGCCTCAACTGCGAACAGTCTAAAGTGCACCGCCACACTGTAACTCCTCTTGGCAAATTTCTGTCCTCGGACGCCCGCTTCAGCCACCTGGACCTGCCGACTTCCTCCCTGCGGAAACCATCGCTAGCTGTCAAAGGGCGAATATTAAGTCAAGCTAAAGTGACGAATTAGTGCTTCAGAATCCCTACGGCGTAAATATTATTGCGAACAGAGCCTTAATATTCTAGAAATTCAGGGAAATTCCGGACATAATTGGAGACTCCTCCGGGACATTTAAGTACTTGTCCCATGACGAAAGCACTCCTCAGTTAAATTCTGTCTCTAGTCCTCAACAACTCGTTGCACAAGATATTTAATATAAGATGACATAAAATGGCACTTGTCCATTTCTATTTCATTTTTAGAAAAAAAGAACGCAATGAAATTACCCTTGACAACGGTGTCGGCACTAGGAAGGTTTCGTTTTCGCTCGACTCCACACCGCCCAGGCTTTCGCGTTTGAGTAGTTATCGCGTACTGCTGCACTTGTTATGCTGGCTCGCAAAACTCTCACAAACTGCAAGTAGCAGATAATTCAATTTTCATGTGATGTGGCGCGATGCCCAAACGGTCTGCACTTGATCAAAAAGCACCTGCAGTGCCAAATCCGCTGCTGTGTCTGGGCTTGGTACCGCCACATGTCGCGAGCCATTTTTTCCACCGACGGCAGCAAAGGGTGGTGATGGCGTATGCGACGTCACCACTTTCGTTCAGTGGCGGGAGATTTGAATTTAGAAAACGGTATTCGGACCCATCAGGTGCAATTTTCTCGCTAACTAAATGTTTTCCTGGCACGAAATAAGTGTTACGAGGCTGTCAGAATGGTATTCGAACAGTTCACGTCGACTTGGTATTTGCCTTTAGTGTCCCTTTAACCTGCATTGGCAGGTTCACCAGATGGCCTGAAGCGATGCCAATCCTGAACATCACTGCGGAGCCCATAGCTCGGGCACTCCCCACGGGGATTAGCCGATGCGCCGTCCCTTCCACCATAACGATCGAGCATGGTCGTCAATTCGACTTTCACTCATGGCTTAAACATTTCCTTCATCATGGATCGGGCGCCTTCCTTTCTTTATGCTTGGCATCCGCACCACTCTTCGCAGTGACTTGCTCCAGCGCCGCCCAGCTTACGTTTGACACTACTCTTCGAGTCCCTAGCGAGTTCTTCGACGACTCGCCCATCGTGCCTGCTGACGTTCCCGACTACGCGTACCGTCTACGCAGCGCTATGCATACTTTCACTCTCCCCCCCTCCCCCGACGACATCCTTCCCGTCGTGTATACGTCAATCCTGACCTGCAGAACTGTACGCATGTCTTTGTGCGCCACAACGCCGTGCGTCCTGCGTTACAGCCACCTCATGATGGCCCGTTCAAAGTACTGAAACGTGCACCTATATACTTCTTATTGCTCATCAACGGCCGAGAAGATACGGTATGCGTCGACCATCTGAATCCTGCCTAGCCACTTCTGCTGTCACATTCCCTCCAAACTGGGTCAGCCCTACCAGCCGCGTGCGTTTCACCACCACCACCCGCTCTTCGCCATTTGTCCTGCTCTCACGGCTTCCTCATTAGAAGGGGAGCCCTGTAGCGCTCAACTACGTGCCACAGAGATCCGATCAAGAAGATGGTGACGACACACCCAGCAGGCTGCGGTGCCCGAGCAGTGGAATCGCTGGTTGCAAGATCAAAGGCCAGCGGCGATTGATCCCGCTCCTGCCTGGTTGAGTAAGACCTGTTAAAATATATTTTGTGTACGTCATGCACTGCAAGTGGGGTTTTTCCTTGCCATCAAGCTCTCCCAAGCAGCATGCAACCTAACCAAAAGGAACCTTTAATAATCATAGGGGACCTCAACGCCCATGACACAAGCTGGGGCGACTCGCCCGCAGGTGCAAGACGGAGAACTATCGTCAATTCAGCAGAGGACTTACATCTCCCGCTGCTCACCGATCCAGCCACCCCTACGCGAGTCGGCAACAGTGTAAATAGGGGCAGGATGCTTGACCTAACGTATATCATATGGAGACAGGACTGCACCTGGCCATATCAACAGGAGTCACTAGGAAGCGACTACTGTATACTGCATACCAGTGTAGATGCAGTGGTCGTGAGAAGACAAATCGGACAACTCAAAATAACTGACTGGGCTGCTTTTCGCGCAGGAAGTGAGGAACGCCTCAGCAACACAACCACCCTCAGAGAATGATGTCAACCATTAACGAGGTCCGAAACCAGTGCACAAAACGGGTACAACGGGCGGTAGACATACCAGAGGTAGACGAGCGTCTTCTACGACTCTGGGAAGCCAAACACGGTCTCGTCAAACGCTGGAGACGACAGAAGCGTAATGGAAAGTTAAACTGAAAATCTCAGAAAAAGCTGACAGACATTTCAGCTTAGGCTAAAGAGGATGAAGGCTAAAGTCTGCCCGTTCACGAGACATCCATTACAATAGTTGAGATCGTCAGTCGAATGCCTTGTTACGTCCTGTTACTTGTTTTCTCCCACCAAAGGGCTTAGGCTCGAGTGTAATAATCACCGCTACCGTAATAAACTGCCCCTTAATTACCTTCACCCTAATTTACACCAAAGGTCATGGGTTCGACTCTCGACTTTCACGATGTCAACTGGAATCCAACTTGGAAATGTCGCCAGTTCACCCATATCTCCTATTGGGTTTTGTGCTCGGGAGCCCTAATGAACATACCCTTAGTAACCAATGTCGTGGGTTCGACTGTCCACATTCACGATGTGAATTGGATACAATTTGGAGGTATGACCGGTTAGCCCATACCTTCAAGTTAATTCGCTTGAAGTTTTGCGCCATAATGCCGGGCGTCGGAATTTTCCGCCCGTGAGCCATCTAAAGCTATCGCCCTAATTACAGCCAATGCATACACCACCCAGTTGGCTAACCTGAACAGGCAGTATAGAGCGACTCCTTAGCAGGCACTATAAGTATAGCGTGCGCTCGGAATTGGCCTTCAAGTTCAAAAGCGAAACCAATAAGGCCTCTTCGCACCATCGAAGGTACGGAAGCTCAGCTACTCGAAAAGCACGTGAGAAATGCTTCGGAAACCACCTACCGCCCAGCTACATAGGGCAGCATAGAGGGGCAGAAAACTCCACACTCCACAAACTCAATGAATCCGGGAGCTGATCGCATAGAGCAAGCTATCCTTGGCAACCTTGGCAACGAAGTAATTCGAGAATTCACAAAATTTCTAAATGACCGTAGGTAGGCGCAGACGGTACTGGCAGAATAGAAGCCTGCGGGTGATACACATTCGCAAACGAGGCAAGACACTCCAGTTTGACAACTTGAGAGAGATATCGCTTATATCTCACCTTGATAAGCCATATGAGAGGATCCTAACGCAGAAACTCCAAAATTACATGGAAGAGAGAGGTTTGTACCCATACATGATGTTTGCTTTCAGGCCAAAACTCTCGACACCGGACTCCTCGAACTTAAGGAAGAATCCTCAAGAACCTCGCAACCCGAGGGAAACGCACTGTCGCGGCCCTAGTCATCAAAGAGGCTTTTCCCTATGTTAGCCATGAGGTGACCCCAACTGGACTGATCATCATCATCATCATCAGCCTGGTTACGCCCACTGCAGGGCAAAGGCCTCTCCCATACTTCTCCAACAACCCCGGTCATGTACTAATTGTGGCCATGCCGTCCCTGCAAACTTCTTAATCTCATCCGCCCACCTAACTTTCTGCCGCCCCCTGCTACGCTTCCCTTCCCTTGGGATCCAGTCCGTAACCCTTAATGACCATCGGTTATCCTCCCTCCTCATTACATGTCCTGCCCATGCCCATTTCTTTTTCTTGATTTCAACTAAGATGTCATTAACTCGCGTTTGTTCCCTCACCCAATCTGCTCTTTTCTTATCCCTTAACGTTACACCTATCATTCTTCTTTCCATAGCTCGTTGCGTCGTCCTCAATTTGAGTAGAACCCTTTTCGTAAGCCGCCAAGTTTCTGCCCCGTAGGTGAGTACTGGTAAGACGCAGCTATTATACACTTTCCTCTTGAGGGATAATGGCAACCTGCTGTTCATGATCTGAGAATGCCTGCCAAACGCACCCCAGCCCATTCTTATTATTCTGATTATTTCTGTCTCGTGATCCGGATCTGCCGTCACTACCTGCCCTAAGTAGATGTATTGCCTCACTACTTCCAGTGCCTCGCTGCCTATTGTAAATTGTTGTTCTCTTCCGAGACGCTTAAACATTACTTTAGTTTTCTGCAGATTAATTTTTAAACCCACTTTTCTGCTTTGCCTCTCCAGGTCAGTGAGCATGCATTGCAATTGGTCCCCTGAGTTACTAAGCAAGGCAATATCATCAGCGAATCGCAAGTTACTAAGGTATTCTCCATCAACTTTTATCCTCAATTCTTCGCAATCCAGGTCTCTGAATACCTCCTGTAAACGCGCTGTGAATAGCATTGGAGAGATCGTATCTCCCTGTCTGACGCCTTTCTTTATTGGGATTTTGTTGCTTTCTTTATGGAGGACTACGGTGGCTGTGGAGCCGCTATAGATATCTTTCAGTATTTTTACATACGGCTCGTCTACACCCTGATTCCGTAATGACTCCATGACTGCTGAGGTTTCGACAGAATCAAACGCTTTCTCGTAATCAATGAAAGCTATATATAAGGGTTGGTTATATTCCGCACATTTCTCTATCACCTGAGTGATAGTGTGAATGTGATCTATTGTTGAGTAGCCTTTACGGAATCCTGCCTGGTCCTTTGCTTGACAGAAGTCTAAGGTGTTCCTGATTCTATTTGCGATTACCTTAGTGAATAGTTTGTAGGCAACGGACAGTAAGCTGATCGGTCTATAATTTTTCAAGTCTTTGGCGTCCCCTTTCTTATAGATTAGGATTATGTTAGCGTTCTTCCAAGATTCTGGTACACCCGAGGTCATGAGGCATTGCGTATACAGGGTGGCCAGTTTCTCTATAACAATCTTCCCACCATCCTTCAACAAATCTGCTGTTACCTGATCCTCCCCAGCTGCCTTCCCCCTTTGCATATCTCCTAAGGCTTTCTTTACTTCTTCCGGCGTTACCCTTGGGATTTCGAATTCCTCTAGACTACTTTCTCTTCCATTATCGTTGTAAGTGCCACTGGTACTGTATAAATCTCTATAGAACTCCTCAGCCACTTGAACTATCTCATCCAACTGGACCCAACTGGACTAGACAACGTCAACTTCAGCGAGCGCATCCACGGCAACGTATAAGTATTCCTCTCAGATAGCACATCTACAACATATCACATCGACCGCAAATAAGGATGTGGGCAGCGGGAGAGAACACATAAACAACACGGGCGGTCAATTTGCGGTCCATATGATATGCAGTAAATATCAGCTAGGCCAAACTGAAGTTCTGAAGAACATCTACAATCGGCCTAAACGATGCCCACACAAATACCTTCCAACTCCCCGGGCAGCACACGCAAATTACACCCAAGGCATGTGCTCCACAAAAAACAGCGTAGTGTACGTAGACGCAATCACACACGATCCCATACAAGGGTGTAGAGTGGCCACGGTCATCAACGCAAACCTTAGCGAAATAACAAGCGGCTCAATAAACCAGCGCAGCGCCGTTGTTGAGCTAGCTGTCGCTTTAGAAGAAGCGGAGGTCTTCAGAACCGGCAAATGTCTAAATACTCTAATTCCCAAGACACCTGCCGGCATGTCTTGAACGGCATAATAAGACACAGCGCATTCAGTGCAATCCTCGAGACGACAGGTTGCGCGAAACACTGGACAACACAACACAAGATTCTATAGGTGCCATGACATGCAGCGATAGCGGGGCACTAAAGAGGGGACATGGTAGCTCAAAAGTTTTATTTATTTATATATTTATTTATTTATTTATTTATTTATTTATTTATTTATTTATTTATTTATACATACTGCAACCCTAAGAGAGTTATCGCAGGAGTGGCATACAAAATCAAGGGTGCCACACACACAGACACAAATCAAAGGTAGAAAGCAACACACTAGTCTAAGAAATATGTTGGAAAAAAAAGATGGTCTCAATACATACATGCATGCATATAAGCATAGTGAATGCTACATGGTCCCAGGAATCAAGGGCATCAGTCAGTGATTGCCCTAGGAAAATTATGAAATGTAAATTTTCGTATGTTAGGGGGAAGTTCATCGTAAAATTCAATGGGTAGGGGAAAAAACCATATTCGATTTTATCACTACGGCCGTACAGGAGTGTTATATTTAGAGGGTGAAAATTCGCAAACTTAATGTATTCGAAGGATGGAGCAACGTTCAGAATTAACGGTGGTGTAAAACAGTTCAAGACTTTCTACATTACGCAGCTCTACTAACGAAGAGAGTTGAAGAGAGGCTCAAGGGAAGGAGGATTAGAAGAGAGGGAGAACTCCTTGTAGTAACGCCAGTATATAAATCGAAGAGCATTTCTTTTGGGTCGGATTCGAGTTTCTTTATGTCGGATATCAAGTATGGATTCCAAATGACACCCGCGTAACGCAAGATGGGCCGCACTAGGATTTTATAAGTGAGCAATTTCGTTTCCTTAGGGGCAATGCTTTAGGTAACGTAGACGCACTATAGCATTGGAATAGGTAGGTTGCTTCAATATGTTTGAAGTAGGATAAATCGTGTGTGAATAGAATGCCAAGGAGCTTACTTATACTGAGAGACGGTTTCTAGAGGAATACCATTGAAAGAATAAGGAAGACGCATTTGCATAGTACGTGTCGAGGAGGACATAGAAACAGTTTTGCGAAAATTGATGTTCGTCTGCCACTCGTTACACTAAGTACAAATGTTGGAAAATGCTTTATTCAGAATGGCCTGATCTTACTGGTAATTGTGTGATAGATAACGCAGTCATCGGCGTAAAGATCGATTTTAGTTGGTAGCACGTTCTTCGGTAGGTCATTTATATACAGGAGGGAGAGAAGCGGGTCTAAAACTGAACCCGGGGGAGCACCAGAGGCAAAGACCAATACAGGGTGTTTTGCGGAATCGAAACAAACGTATTGCGACCTATCTGAGAGAAAACTAGAGACACAGGCAACTAGGCTAGGATTCTTTAAAATGCTATTTAGTTTAGGCAATAGCATAGAATGTACAACGGTATCAAAGGCTTTAAAAGTCTACGATATGGCATCAATGTGAAGGCATAGGTCAGGTGCGTGGCAGACGTCATGAGAAAATTCAGACGTTTGCGTAATGGTACTGAGGCCACTGCGACATCTATGCTGGAAGGGTGTTAAAATATTGTTAGCCTCAAGAAACTCAATATGTTTGCAGACGACATGTTCTAAAAGTTTACTGCAACTGTAGACTAACCAAATCGCTCTCTGGTTGAATACGTCCTGATTACTCCCAGGCTTGTGCAAATGTAATTTTTCGCAACTGTCCAGGCTGATGGAACAGTACTTGTCTGCAATGATTTATTAAATATCAATGTAGGAAACCCGCTGGACCAGAGACCATGCCGTATGAGAAAGGAATCATGAATGTTATCAGAACCGCAACCATTTTCAGAATCTAAGCTTAAAACTAAGTTTAAGACACCTCACATTGATACACTTAAGTTATGAATAGCAAGCCGCGATTTTGAACTGAAAGGAGGGATTTCAAAGAGGCAGGCGGACATGGTACTGTAACACAAAAGTATACAATCCGAGTACTGAAGAAACTACTCCAAAGTCCACCAGCTATTACAAGTGAGCATTCTCCTTTATTGGCACACTACAGGGTAAACCGAATACGATAGGCTCTCGCACATAAATCCCTGACGAGGGCGGATGGCGCTGACCGGAAACAGCTCCAGGCAGGAACCTTCCCCATCCTAAACCTACTCAGTAGAATCTACCTCACCAGATACGCAGATGACTGCACGGGTGTAGTCAAAATCCCACCTTGTTTGATACCACTTGGCAATTCCAACATATAACGGTAGTCCCCAAATTTATAAGTGCAAGTGCGGCGCAATTGGAGGCACTGCTGGCCAGCGACCACTGCTAGGACCAAAGTGGTCTGGTGTAGCGAGCACGCAGGCAAGCCATGTTTGTCGGAGCACTCGACAGAGGGCTCCACCCCTGCTAAACCTAGTAAAGAGTATCCAAGAATACCCAGGTATACTTCCGCAAAGGACACTGTAAATACCGGCCAATAAATGATTTTGACGATCATACTGAAAATTGACAGCATGTGGCTTCGGTATACATTCTCTCCTTTTTTTTCATTTCACCTCCTTTGTTTCAGCTTCACTGCTGTGTTGTATACTTAGGCCTCGTTCGAATAAAGCAGTTTCAGTAAGCGCTTGTGTTGTCTGGATGTATTGTGCCCGTTTTTTTTGCGCTCGTTTACAATGGATCTCTACCAATTAACCCACGTGTAATTTTTTGTTGCAGCAACTCACGCCTGCGGAAACTAGCTTCGCTGTGAATCGGTGATGCTTTAAGGAATGTGACCATGCTAGTAGGTGTTGATCCAGGAATCTCCGCGAATACCTTTAAGGACACGCTAAAGCTCTCAGTTGCTTACTGACACGTATTACGCACATCGATAACGCCTCTGTGCGACTGCTTACCGCAAGATCATTGCCGCCCCCAGGGTTGATACCTTTGGCGGCTCCAAACTGCTTGAGTCGTTGGTAGTAGATCATGTGGTCCATCGCGGCGGGGAATAGACGGGCGGCCAACATGACGCATGCAGCCGGCTTGCCGGAGTCAGCATAGTTCTTCAACGACAGGTGACCTTTAAGATTGATGTTCGCCATAACTTGCAGATAAACGTCGAGAATGACGTAGATGTTTGCGTCCCTGCAAAAAGGAGGCTACGGTGAGCACATATCCGTCACACCTCCTCGTCAAAGTGCTTTACGGAAAGATTTCTGACGGGTCACTAGAAAAAATGCCCTTGTGTAAACATTCCCTTAGAATTAGCCTAATAAAGCTGTGGTTGCTTAGTGAATTTGGCGTTGCACTGCCTAGCAAGCGGACGCGGGATCGAATCGCGGCTGCCGCATTTTGATGGAGGAAAAATGCGGGCACGTCTGTGTACCATGCTTCCGGCGCCCGTTAAAAATCCTCGGGTGATGAAAATTGTGGTTATTTAGGAATGTGCTTGATTGCTTGAATTAACGTTTTCAGACCCAACTGACGTGCGCTAAGCAGCAGACCAATGGTGTAGAATTCTTTCCGGGCAATTTATTCAATAAAATTATGCGGCCATAACGTTTGTTAATGCGGTGCCCGCTCCCTTTGAGCAGCACCACTGCAGTGCACTAAAAAATGAGGGTAGCGTGCTCACTGCGCACCAGCGGAAACGGCGAGCGGTGAAGCCAGCGATGTCGACATGGAGACGGGGCTGTCCATTCAAATTGACGGTGCGACGCGTGGTGAGCCACAGGGAAAGTGTGTTCTGCTACACATGCAGAGAGAGAGAGAGAGAGAGAAACTTTATTTGGTTCTTTCAAGGATTTAGCGTCTCGAGGTCTCCGTCATCTTCTCGGGCGCCGGCGACTTGGAGCCTCTTCCGGCAAGGGTGGGCCCCTATTCCAGGGCTCCACTGAGCCTAGCTACCTCACTAGCGTGCTGCACTAAGGCCCTTTGGGCCGTGAGCTCGCAGCTGATTGATTGTGTTTACATTCCCATGCGACATGATAGAGTGTGGGTGTGGCCCCGCACCATGGACAGGTGTCTCTGTATTGTGTTAGGTACATTTTGTTTAGGATGTATAAATTCGGGAAGGAGTTTGTCTGCAATCTGCGTCAACTCGTTGCTTCCTCCTTCGTTAGAGCTTTGTGCGGTGGGGTGTATTTGGCTCATGTCCCTCTGTATCAGTTTAAGATTTCTGTGTATCCTTCACAAGCGTGTGGGTGATACTCCGGGGCGTGCGACTGCTCTGCTCGGAACGTGGCGTCTCGAGCTAGGCCGTCTGCCCTTTCGTTACCCTCTATGCCTGCGTGGGCCGCAATCCAGATTAACTTGTGCGTAACGTTCCTCTCAGCGAAGTTGGCTCTGCCAAGAATTCTGAGGGCGGCTTTGCTAATCCTGCCCCTCGTGCAATTTCTGCACGCTTCCGTCGAGTCTGTTAGGATGTTTAGAGGTCTTCCTGTCCTATATCCTTCTACTGCCGCCAGCGCCACGGCAATTTCTTCTGCCTCTGCTGTGCCGGCTGCTTTTGCCGTCGCACATGTGATCAGATTCCCGTCGCCGTCCACCACCACCACCACCGTGGCCGTGCGCTTCCCTTCTCGCGGGTACGATGCAGCATCCGTGTATACCATGTTGTCTAGTAGCGGTAGTGTCTTTTCCACATATTCGGCTCGCGCCTGCCTTCTGCTTTCGTGGAGGTTGGGGTCCGTGTTCTTAGGTACTGGCCTAACGCTTATTGTTTTTCTTAAGCAGTCGGGCACGTCTGCGTATCTATCTACGTGACCGCTCGTGTCCCGTCTCAGCCTAGTCAGGAGCGCTCTCCCTGCAGGGGTGCTTTTGAGTCTGGCTTTTTGCGTTTCGAGAAGGGCTTCCGCCATTCCACTGAAAGTGTTGCTGATGCCCAGTTGGGGCAGCTTTTCGTTTGACGTGTTTTTTGGCAGATGGAGAGCCGTCTTGTATGCTTTCCTGAGTATCGTGTCCGCCTGTTCCCTCTCTCCTTTGGTGATCGCGTGGTACGGTAGCGAGTAGATGACTCGGCTGACGAGCAGGCTGCCGGCGAGTTTGAGTGTGTCATCTTCTTTCATGCCGTATCTTTTTTGGGAGACCCTGTTGATCATCCGGCCCACCGGCTCCGTCGATTTGCTCAGCAGGCTGATGGTGTGGCTGCATTTTCTGCTGCCCTGTAGCCACATGACCAGGATTCTGATCATGTTCTTTTCCGGGATGTTTTGACCGTCAAGCGTTACCTCCAGTGTTGCTTGGGTAGGGTGTCTACCTGCTCTCAGTAGTTCGGATTTTTCTGTAGAGCATACCAGTCCCCTCTCTCTGGTGTACTTTTCGACACAGCGCGCAGCCTCCTGTTGCAAAGAAGAGACGGCGCGAACATGGACAGCGAGCAACGCGGCGTCGAAGCCCAATCTGAAAGGCCGCGCACGCTGACGCTACATTGATCTTGACGGTACGATAAGTGGCTACAAAAATTGCCGAAAGGCGCAACGCCGCTACCCTATAGACGCGAGCTTGTGAATCCATCGGAAGTTCGGCCGCTTGTCCAGGAAGCCGGCGTGAGCTGTGCTTCTCAGTGCGCCCAAAGGCAGTATTGTGGTGCTGCAACTGTTTTCGTGATAGCATTCTTTTAGTTTTTTTTAAATATCACTTGCTCTTGGGCACTAGTGCAAGAAAACAGAACATGCGGCAACCACAGATCCCACAATAAATTTTGGTTGAATGCACCTTCTAAGGTGAACAAATATACACACCAGCCTGACATCCTTGTCATAGTGCACCTTTCTTCCAGAGACCTTTAGGCTTCTAATCGCGGTTTAGCGCTGTGATTATGATCTATTCTTTGCAATATCTGCAGTCATCACATGTTTATTGTCTCATTATTATTATTATCATCATCAGCCTACTTTATGTCCACTGCAAGACCAAGGCCTGTCCCTGCGATCTCCAATTACCCCTGTCCTGCGCCAACGGATTCCAACTAACACCCGCGAATTTACTAATTTCATCGCTCCACTTAGTCTTCTGCCGTCATCGACTGCGTTTCCCTTCTATTGGTACCAATTCTGTAACCCTAATGGTTAAACAGCTATCTAACCTGCGCATTACATGACTTGCGCACCTCCACATTTTTCTCTTAATATCAATTACAATCTAGGCTATACGCGTTTGCTCTCTGATCCAAACCGCTCTCTTTCTGTCTCTTAATGTTATGCCTAGTATTCTTCATTCCATCGCTCTTTGTGCGGTCCTTAACTTGGTCTCAAGTTTTCTTGTCGATCTCCAAGTCTCTGCCCCATATGTTAGCACCGGTAAAAGGCACTGATTGGACACCTTCCTTTTCAATGATAATGGTAAGCTTCAAGTCAGGAGCTGACAATGTATGCCTTATCCGATCCTACCCATTTTTATTCTTCTATGAATTTACTTGTGATGATGAGGGTTCCCGGTGATTAGTTATCTTAGGAAAACGTACTCCTTCACAGACTCTAGAGGCTGACAGAATCGCCAATCTATTTATCATTATTTTTGTCTTATACATATTAGCCTTCAACCAAATTCTTGCACTCTCTCTGTAAAGGTCCTCAATCATTTGCTGTAACTCGTCTGCAGTGTTACTGAATAGAACAATGTAATCGGCAAACCGAAGGTTGCTGAGATATTCGCCGTGAATCCTTACTAATAAGCCTTCCCAGTTTAATTGCTTGAATACTTCTTCCAAGCACACAGTGAATAGCTTTGGAGAGATTGTGTCCCTGACCCCGTTCTTTAAAGTTATCTTCCCACTTTTCTAGTATAGAATTAAGGTAGCTGTGGAATCTCTGTAGACATTTTGCAAGGTACATACTTAAGGGGCCTGTACTCCTTGATTACGTAATCCCTCTATGACTGCTCGTATCTCTACAGAATCAAATGCCTTTTCGTAATCTATGAAGGCCATATCGAGAGGCTGATTGTACTGTGCGGATTTCTCGAATATCTTAATGATGACATGGATGGGTTCCGTTGCAGAATATCCCTTCCTGAAGCCAACCTGTTCGCTTGGTTGACTAAAGTCCAGTGTTGCGCTTATCTATTGGAGATAACTTTGGTGAATGTTTTATATAATACTAGGAGTAAGCTAATGGGTCCATATTTTTTTTCAATTCTTTAACGTCTCCCTTTTTGTGGATCAGTGAAATGTTTGCCCTTTTCTAGTTTTGTGGGGCCCCTGAATTAGACAGACACTTGGTATAGAGAGCCGCCACTTTTACAATGATTATGTTTCCTCCATCTCTGATTAAATTGACAGTGATTGCCTATTCCCCTCCCACTTTTCCCCGTTTCAGGTCTTGCAGGGCCCTTCTGACTTCACCGCTAGTTATTGGAGTTGCTGTGTCCTGTTCATTACTGTTGCTAATGGAGGTATCCTGGCTCCTCTGGGTACAGTACAGGTCAGTATAAAATTATTCCGCTGCTTTTACTTTACCTTCGAGATTGCTGATATTACCATGCTTATCTTTCAGTGCATACACCTTGGTTTGTCCTTTGCCGAGTTTCTTTCTCACTGATTTCAGGCTGCGTCCATTTTTGCGGCTTCTTCAGTCTTTCTCACGTTATAGTTTCCAATAAAACTTATTTTCGCCTTCTTGATCAGTTGTGATAGTTCCGCAAATTCTATCTTATCTCTTCAGTTGGACACTCTCATTCTTTGTCTTTCCTTCATTAGGTCCTTTGTTACCTGGGAGAGCTTGCCTACTGGTTGCCTTGGGGCCTTATCTCCTGCTTCAATTGCTGCATCTGAAGCCAGCCTAGTTACGGTTTCGTTCATTACCTCTATGTCATCTTCATCTCTCAGTTCTAAGGCTGCATAGTTGTTTGCTAGTACCAGACTTAATTCATCTGCTTTTATTCTTACTGCCTCTAGGTTGACCTATTTCTTCTTGTCCAATTTTACTCTTTCTCTGGTCAAATTGAGGCGAAGCCTAGCCCTCACTAGCCTATGGCATAAAGCATGAAGTTAATTTCATTTCTTGTTTCTCCATTAGGGCTTTTTCTGGGCCCCTTTCTGTTGCTACGCTTCCGTAAAAAGTGTCCATTATTCGAAGCTTATCCCTTCCTGCGAATTCTACCAGCATCTTTCCTCTAGCCTACCTAGTATCTACGCCGTAGTTGCCAATAGCTAGTGCACCAGCCTGCTCTTTCCCCATTTTTGCATCGATGTCGCCCATTACTACAGTATACTGAGCTTGCACTTTTCTCATTGCTAATACATCTTCATAAAACTGATCTGCTTCCTCATCATCGTGACTGAATGTTCGAGCGTAGGGTTGTACTACTCTTAATATATACCTTTTATTAAGCTTTATTACGACTACTGCTACCTTTTCATTAATGCTGCAGAATTCGTCAATATTGCCCGCTATGTCCTTATGTATTAGGAATCCCACCCCGTATTGCTCCTTACCTGGGAGACCTCTGTAGCAGAGGAAATTGCAGTTATTCAGCAATATAAGAGCTTCACCAGTTCTTCTAATCTCACTAAGGTCGATGATCTCCCAAACAATGCCTCATAGTTCCTCAAAGGGTCCTGGTAAGCTAGCCTCACTCGACAGAGTTCGCCTGTTACAGGTTGATAGGGTCAGTTTCTATTGGCGGTCTGTCCAGACCCCGGGATTGTTAACACCCTCTGCTGCGTTACAGGTCTGACCGCTGCCTCGGTCAGGTACTCCGCAGCTGCTGGAGACTGAGCGTCATAGGTTAATTGTTGGAATCATCAGGGAGATGTGGCCGACTGCTGCACCAGGGAGGTCAATTCCTGTTCTGGTGAGGGAGTGTCTTTGTTCAAGCTTAGTGGGCTTCCCTAATTTGGTCGTACCTGGATTAGTATTGCCACACTCGCTCTCGGCATCTTTTGAAGGTGTCAGGTGTCACTCCAAGGCTGCAGATGTGCACTAGAGGAGGTGAATTATTCAAGCTCACCACCGCCAGGCAGCGTGACGTCATGGATCGGAGTAAACATGCCTTGTCCTATCTAGATGGTGTTTGCTAATAGGCGCTTCTCTTTCTCTCTTTTTTTCCGCACATGCCCATGGGGTCTTGCTCGAGGTGTTTTTGTTTTGGCGTACAGGCGAACGTCAGATGGAGGGAAGAATCGGCTAGTCAAATAGAGCTTCGCTGTAAAGCGCTTGCATTTTAGGGCCTTCTTGAATTACAGCGTGTCAAATTTATGAGCCGCAGCAATAATTCTAGCGCGAAAGCAACAAACTGCTTAAGTCTTGATGACTATAATGCTGATTGCAGTTAAATAAGTGCACACGGAGCTACATTTAAAAGAACTATCACGTTCCATGATGGTAGGTGATGGTTAATGGCGCAAGGGCCTGGTATGGCCAAAGAGCACCATGCCAAATGATAATATCAGCAATGTATTGTGAATGGCGTGGGCAGTGAATTCATCATGGTAAATGTGACATGGACGTAAAAAGGCCCAAAGAACTGTCGCTGTAAATGGCGTTATATATAGGTATTAAAATGATGGCGATGGCAATTGGGTTTCGTTAAAATCATGTTGGAACAAAAGGGTGCATAACAGTGACACTAGAAATTCAAGAGAGCTCTTTTGTAGAAGGGCTGTTACTCGTGTGCTAAAAATTACATGTCCAAATTATTTTCAGAGTATCTATATCCGCTAAAAACTCTAAGACTAATTTCAGGTTAAAAAGCGG